>NW_006399773.1:6135665-6143165 GCF_000299155.1 Elephantulus edwardii
TGATGTAACTATTTAGATGCCTATGTATTTAAAAATACTTTTCCTTCTAATTTTATATATTTTATAGCATTATTACAGAATGTTTGCACTTAAAATCATTTAATATGAGAATTACTAACAGTTTCTCATAGCATTTCAAAGTCTATATTACAAAATATTATCCCCAAATAACTAACTACACATGGGAACCTACTCTTCAGTGTCCAAGATTAAGAAATAAAATTCTAGAGTTTAGAAGGGCCAAACAAGATGACGAAGCAACTGTCCCATTAACTTCCCAGCAACGAACATACTAAACAATGAATAAAGACTAGTCTGAGATCTCAGAACCTCAAGTGGTAGACTCATTTGGGATGATTTAGAAATGGGAAAAAAAGAAGAGACAGAACAGAAAATGGAAGAACCAACTTATCAACATTGGGAGTATTCACTTATCACAATTTTTTTAATAGAACCGGACAGTACCCCAAACAAAGAACACAGAAAGTGGACTAGTTAATCAAGCTGTAGCTTGAGTTGTTGTTGTTTTCTTTTAAATCCCTGATCCAGGCCATACCCTTCACAATTTTTGTTGTGCATCAGAAAGCTGGGCAATGATGAGGGATGAGAAAAGGAGAATTGACGCCATTGAACTGTGATGCTGGAGAAGAGTATTGAATAAACCATGGGCTGCTAGGAGAACAAACAGGTTCATCCTGGACAGGGTGAGACCAGGCTCTTCTTTGGAGGCAAGGATTCTGAAGCTCTGTCTGACACTTTGGGCATGTTGCAAGGAGGGATCAGACCTTGGAGAAGGGACATCATTCTTGGGAGAGTGGAGGGACGGCTCAAGAGAAAAAGACCCTTAATGAAATGAATGACTCATTGACTGGGGTAATGGGGGTAGGTGTGTCAGAGACAATAAGGTTGGCTCAGGATAGAGCAGGGTTTAGAGCTGTTGTACATAGAGTTACTGTGAATTGCAGGCAACTTTATAGCACATAACAACAACAACATTGTAAACAGGATGAGTTCAGAGGTTGTGCGGTTGGGAATGGCGAATTGAGACAATAGCCCTGTGAGAGAGATGTAAGAGAGATGCTGTGAATCTCTCTGAAGCCCGATACAGATCAGTCCTAGGACCGAGAAGAACTATGACGTCAGGGCAAGGGAAATACTTCAGTCTTCTGGGTAACACAGAGGAAAATATCCAGCCCCCTGTCATAGCAAGGCTTCATAAGCAATCCTTTCCAGGGGCAAAGCTTGATGCCCCTCTTCTACAATGGCATATTGAGTCCTAGGGATCAAGTATCTGAAAATCTTGAATTGGCATTGATAAAATTTAACTCTTATAGTTATGAATCCTAAAAAAAGGTGAAAACATTCAAAAGAAGTAAGGAAGCACAAAACTCATACCAAAGAGATTGTCAAATATGAACAAAACCATAAAACTTCAGGTAATAAGCGGATATGAAACATTTAAAACACAAATCATTTGATGATGGCAGAATGAAAAATAATAGCAAAACTCACATCTGTCCTTTTTTGTCTACACAAATGCAACTTAGCCATAAAAACCACTTAGCCTAAAAGTAGAACTAATCTCTACAACTAGTGAATATGAGTAGGAGTGTCCACACTAATATGAGATAATGTTGTTATTGTTGTGTGTGTCAAGTCAGAACCTTCCCTTAGCTGACCCTCCAGCAGGTTTTCGGAGACAGTTAATCACATGGAGCAACTGATGGATTCAAACCATGTGCCTTGGGGATTGCAGCGCAGTTTCTTGTCACTAAGCCACCAGTGTCCCCTTATATGAGATAGTATAGGCATTAAATCAAAGTCTACATCAAGAGATATATAAGGACCTTATATTATATTGATAGGGTCAATCTCACGAAACATAACATTAAAAATATTAAGTACACTAACTTACACTTCTTTCAGTTATATACAGAATACCTAAAACTAAACTCAAACTCCAAAAAGATCACTGAAAATAAAAATTAAGAATGATACAACCATAAGCCATTGGTCCTGAAACATACATATAGAATGCTTCTCACATCATCACAATAATACATATTCTTCTCCAGTAAACATGGGTAGTTTTCCAGAACAGAATATATGCAAGGGTGGAAATCAAGTCTCAACTAATTTTAAAATATTGAAATAATAAAAAAGCATTTTCTCTGGGCTGCTTCCCCTCCATATTTCCTTTTGAGAAGGTGCGGGGACTATCATCTCTTTAGGGATGTAACTAATATATATATATATCATTACTACTTTATCCTAAACAACAAACAAACACACTCTCCCCCCCCAAAAGAAACCATTTTTCTGACCATAATGATATGAAAATGGAAATCAACAGCAAACTAGAAATCAAGGGGAAAATACATTGAAGTGATATACTAAGAAATGAAAATACATTCAATATTTGTAACAAAGCAAAAGCAGCACTCTAAGACATTCATAGCAAGAAAACCTAAATCAGAAAGAAGAGTCAAAATTTTTAATTCAGTGACAACTTGAAGAAATGCAACAAGAGCAAAATAAGCTAAAATCTTCCAGAAAAATGAAATAATAAATATTAGGACAGAAATAAATAAAATAGTAAAGCATTAGAAACAACAAACTTAGACATCAGTTCTTTAAATGTTCCAGAAAATAACAAATAACTGGCTAAATTGCCAAAAGAGAGAGAAAAAAAATCCAGAAACAAAAAACGAAGTGAAGAAATTAATAGCATGACAATCAACCAAACTGAAGGAAAGAAAATAGCTTATTACTGTGGAAAATTTGTACTCCACAAATTTTAAAATGTATATGAAATGGAGGCACACTATCTTCCTAAACAAGACCAGAGATAGAAATTTTAACAGATCATTTCTAAAAGAAGGCAATGGAAATGCTATTGAACAAAAATATAAAACTACCCTGCTATAAAGCAAAAACATACCAATCACAAAACTTCATGATGGAATCATGTGACTACATTGGTGAATTCTTCCAAAATGTCAGGACAGAGTTGAGAGCAATCTTATACAATCTCTTCAACAAGCATGGAAGTGAAAGGAGCACACTACTGACCTCTTTTTGTGACCTTTTATAACTTATAAGTCTAAATCAGGCAAATTATCATAAAAAACAAAAATTAAATGCAGGGCAGTATCTTTTATGAACATAGATACAAAAATTTGCATCCTTCATCATGATCACATAGGATTCATAACAGGATTACAAGGTTGTTTCAACATTAGAAAACTCAATCAATGCAATCCATTCCATAAATAAACATATGGAGCCAATGGCTATATCAATCTTTGTAGAGAGCATTCAATAAAATAAAACACACTTTCCTAATAATAAAACTCTCAGCAAATTTGTAATAGAGGAATTTCTTAACAGAATTAAAAGCATGTATACAGAATCAACAGTTGGTGTTCCTCCTATTAGAGAAAGCTTCCCAAATGGGATTGAGACATGGATTATTGTCATTTAACACTGTACTAGAAGTCCTAGCCAATCAATAGGTAGCACCAAGAAAAAGGAAAGGTATCTAAATTGGAGAAGGCCTATACATATATAGATTTCTTCATGTGGGAGTTCAGGTGACATAAAGCTGCACATTTTTGGTGGTTCAAATCCACTAGCAACACTGAAGAACAAAGATGAACAGTCTCTTCCCATCGTGATTTATAGTCTCTGAAATCCAAAGGAGCATTGCTATGCATTGAAACCAACTTATGAGTTTATTTTAGTTTTTATTTGGTTCTTAGTTGATTTGTAGGTGATATGATCTTACACATGGAAGACCATAAAGATCTCACAAGAAAACTCCTGGAACCACTAGATAAACTTACTAATGTTACAAATTACAAGATCACAAAAAAAAATTTAGTTCCTCTGCACTAACATAAACTACATTGATGAAGAAATCAAGAAAATGATGCCATTTACAATAGCCTCAAAACTGATAAACCACCTACGAATTCAGTAAACCAGTGATTAAAAGACTCATACAGTGGTGATTCTAAAACACCACTAAAAGAAATGTGACATAATGAGAATGTCAACTCTACCTAATCTAAAAATGCAATGAAATTTCAACACAAACACTAGCAGTATTCTTTCCTGAAGTGGAAAAGTGGATGTCCAGTTTCTTATGGAAAGAAATTTGAAGGAACCAAAACAGTAGGGAAGAAAAAAACTGAGTAAGGACTCACACTCCTTGATATCAAAGCATACTATGACGCTCCTGTAAACAAAGCAGCTCACTCATCCACAGTTCATTCAGTTACAGAGATATCAACTGACAGGAGAGAAGAATTGAGGACTCAGTCGTGAGTTAACAGAATTCAACTCAGTAGTCTATGGACAGCTAATTTTCAACAATAGGTGAAAATCCCCTCGGGTCTACACTTGCTGTTATGGAATTGATTGCAACACATGGCAGCCCTCCATCAGGTTTCTGAAACTCTCCATCCCCACCCCACCCAACCCCCATAGAGTGACTGGAGGATTTGAACTGCCAGCATTTCAATGAGCACAACACAAAATTAAACACAATGCCCAGGTTTTCACTGGGGCAGAAAGCAGACCCATACTTGACACTAAAACCATGACATTTCTCTGGAAGAATACTATGGTAACTAATCTGTGAAAATCACACAACAAACATAGTAAATAATGCTCGCATAAAAGGTGGGAAATATAGCTAAGTAACCATGTATGCTCATCAAAGGACTTCACTAAAAGAGTAGGTAGACAACCTACGGCCTAGGAAGAACACCTTCTAAACTGACGTTACAAAGAAAGCTCTGATCTCTAAAATCTGTAGAAAACTGAAACAACAAAAAGCCAAATAATCACAAATTGGGCAAAGGACATGAATAGAAGCTAAACTGAACAGCACCTTCCAAGTCACTTATAAACAGACAAAAAAATGTTTCCTATCATTAACCATGACAGAGCTGTGGTGGCAAAGTCTGTAGAAAGTTGTACTGCAAACCAAAAGGTCATGTACCCTGGCTCCTCAGGAACCCCAAGAAAAGTCACTATGAGTAGAATCCACTGAGTGGCAGTGAATGTAACTGGTACCCAGTAGAGAAATGCAAAACAAAACTGCAATGCAAATCAGAAACCCTCATGTATTCATTGAAGACACAAATACAGATACTCAATAGACATTTCTAAACATCACCTAAAAAGGGGTTTTGAAAGCTTAGCACCAAAGTGTCAAAGGACAAATTGGTAATTTGGCATAGCATAATTCACATCAATCATGATCTCCATCATAGCAAAATGAATAGAATATGGGCTATTAAATACTTGAGAGCAACCCTTTAAGATACATCGAGGCTCTTTCCAGAATATTTGGTGGTATGGGCCTTAGCATGTTTGGCTAACTCAAAGGCCATATGTCTCTGGCATTTTTCATTCACCAGCAACTCCAGGGGAAAATGATGGTCAGTGTCCTCCTATCAACATTTATTACCTCAGAAACATGATGGAGAGTTGCTGTGAAGCAGTGAATGAGGGAGTTATTACTTGCTAGGACTAGCTGAAGCCCAACATGAAGAAAACAGACTCTCAACAGTGGACCAATTGGCAGCACCATGATAGATAGTGAAGAGATCAAGACTGTCAACAGTTTTAGTTTGCTTGGCTCCACTGTCAATACTCTTAGTACTAGCAGCCAGGAAATCAAGAGACAAATTTCACTGGGAAAGTTGGCTGTCAGAGACCTCTCCAAAGTACTGAAGAGCAATGACATCAGTCTGGAGACGAAGGTGTGCCTCATCCAGGACATAATCTTTACAATTGCTCGCTATGTAACAGAGAGCTGGACAATGGCTAGAGATGATAGAAAGAGAATTGATGCCTTTGAGCTGTGCTGCTGGAGAAAGTGTTGAATATACCATGGACTACTAGGAGAACAACAAACAGGTTCATTCTAGAGAGGGTTCTGAAGCTTTATCTGACATACTTTGTACATGTTATAAGGAGGGATCGGTCCTTGGAGAGAGACGTCATCCTTGGGAGGGTGGAGGGACAGCACAGGAGAGGAAGACTCTTGATGAGATGCATTGATTTAGTCTCTAGGGTAGTGGGTATAGGTGAGTTGGAGACAGTGAGGTTGGTCCAGGATAGAGCAGGGCTTAAGGCTCTTGTACTTAGGGTCGCTATGAGTTGCAAGCGACTCTATGGCACATAGTACTCAGGGTCGCTATGAGTTGCAAACGACTCTATGGCACATAACAACAATAAGAAGAAGGAGTAGCTGGTGGTCTAATGATAAGAAGCCGCACTACTCCAATCTCAAAGGCACTGTTCAAATCCACCAGCTGCTCTGCGGGACAAGTGTGACCAGTCTCCTCCAGTGCAATATACTGCCTCTAAAAACTCCCTGGAGGGTCAACTGTGAGTCTATTCTGACTCAGCCACACATAACAACAGGAATAAAATAGTAAAACAAAGAAAACAAAAACCTCACCAGCTTAAACATGAAACAAGTCTACAAGACCCTCAGCCACTGAGACAAAACCAAGGTGCTCAACTACCATCACTAACTTTTCTGCCCAGTGTCCTAGGTAGAATGGGAGACAAATGTGGAGAAGAACCCAAATTCTTCCAAAATCCAAAGCAAGAACAAACCGAAGAGTCAAACTAGGGCATAGACAACAGGATAACCTGAAGCTGTTACCTTGAGACCCTTTTGTAACCTAGAGCTGAGCCTCTCCCTAGTAACCACCTTTTAGTGAAATGATGGAGTAGCCCACAAAATAAAGGCTAAGATTGATGCTCTACCTGAAAACAATCAATATGAGACCAAAAGGTCAACAATTCCTCACAAGCAAAAATGAGAGGCTCAGGAATCAGGGAAATTAGAGTACTGGAAATGAAACAAGCACAATTAGAAAGAGTTGTATAGACACATCACTGAATGACCTGTGCAGAAATTGTGAAATGGTAACCTAACTTGCTGTGTCAACTTTCACTGAAAACCCAACGAAACATTCTTTAAGAAAAAAAAAAACACACATGGAATAATACAGATAATTTTAATTTCATTATTTAAAAGACTTAACAGTAATCAAGTTCCCTAAAGCCTAGAGCTCTTTCTGAAATAGATGACAGATTTCATGTTGCAGGCTCAGCAAGGCAGTCTTTCGGTCCCATAAAGACAGACGGTTGCTACAAAATCTTGGCTTTCCTGTTTGTTTCTGTCCATGGGACTTGCTCACCTTTTTGTCTCACTAAACTTTCAAGTAACTCGAACATCTTCTGTCTTATTTCTGATGATTTAGGTTTTCTTTTCTCCTCTCCCACATGAGTCAAGCCTGACTCAATGAATCTCTAGGACAGAGTAAAACTTCTGCATATGATTTCTAAGGCTGTAAAGTTTTACAAAAGCAGTATATAGAAAGATCTAAGCAGAGAAAGGATGTGAGCAGAGGATTGAGGATGGGCAGGGTGGAACACTTTGGTGGGTGGAGGGAGAGGTTAAAGGAACTT
>NW_006399773.1:6148165-6165178 GCF_000299155.1 Elephantulus edwardii
AGGAAAAGGAAAAGATCCAGTGTGAAAAACAATGTCTGCAAATTTTGTAAGTAAACCAGTATAAAATTTAAAAATAAATAAATAAACCCAGACTATTGTGAAAGTTCTTGAATTCATAATGTAATTGTCTATCAGTGTAAGAAAGGGTTGTCACTGGAAGCACACTAGCACAGAAATAATGATCAAATAAAAGGAGCCTCAGAGATAAAATGTTTGAGCTTTCTATTGCTAATTTAGAAGTCTGTAGTTCAAACCTAACAGACACTGTTTATGGGAAAGATCTGGTAATCTGATTCTCTAAGGATTTCAGTATTGTCGGCCCTGGAAGACAATTCTACTCAGTTTTGGGGTTTTTAAAAATTAATTATTAATTTTTAAAAATTGATATTAGTTTATTTACCAAATAAACCAGATTCTTCCCATTTTCCTCACCCTCTACCCTTCAAATTGTGCAATCTCATGATTGATCATCCCCGCTCCATATCCTCATCCCTCTGCTTCCACCTTCCTCCCACTCCCTTTGGGTCTTCATACTCGTTCCCCAGTCCCTCCCAAGTTATAGAGTCATTTACAAAATCATTGATCATGCATGCTGTGTAGTATTCTAGTGTATGAATGTTCCATAATTTCTCAATCCATTCAATTGTGGTTGGACATCTGTGCTGTTTCCATGTTCTTGTGATGGTGAACAATGCTGCTATGAACATTTTATAGGGTCACTATGAGTTAAACATTGACTCAGTGGAAATGGGTTCGTCTTCAAATACAGATTAAAGTTGTAAACTTGAGGAACTATATAATTAATTTTTCAGATGTTCCATCTTTTTTGGTCTACTAGATAAATATTGAAAAACCAACAACAACATTGATTATAAACACTCAATGCACAGCCTCTCTGTAGTTATTGTTCATTGTTATTGAGTTGACTCCTACTTATGGCTATTTTATTTAAAATGCAATGAAATGCTGTTCAGTCCTATGGCATTTTCATGATATTTGATACGTTTGAGTTCATTATTGAGGTAATTTTGTCATTCCATATTATTGAGGGGTTTGCTCATTTTTGGTTACTCTTTACCAATATCAAGATAATAGTGAGTCCTTCTCTGGATATTAATCTTTTAAGGTTCGAAAAAAGATGAAGTCCCTCATCCTCACTTCTGAAGAGTGTTCCAGTTCTGTTTATTCTAAGACTATTCATTGGTTCTCCTGGCACTCTACGCTGTATCTAGTATTCTTTACCAACACTACAATTCAAAAGCATTAATTCTTCCTCTGTCTTAATTTTCATTGTATGCAGGAGAAGCAATTGAAAATGTCAAGATTTGAGTCCAGTTCTGGTTGTTGTTAAGTTGTTGTTGATATATGTCATGGAATCTCCTGCAACTCATAGCAATCCTGTGTATAGCACCTCTGAAGCCTGCCCTGTCCTGAGCCGGTCTCACTGACTCTGACACACCAACCCCATTGCCCCATTGTTACTGTATCAATCCATCTCATCCGGGGTCTTCCTCTCCTATACTGTCCCTCCACCCTTCTGAGCATGATGTCCTTCTCCAAGGACTGATCTCTCCTGGCCATGTACCCACATTATGTGAGACGGAGCTTCAAGATCCTGGCTCAAGTTAGGTTTCAAACTGATCTGTTTAGTTTTAGGTCTTTGCAGCAGATTTGTTCAGGGAAATATGTGACTTGGTTTGGTTTTTTTTCTGTGGCTGTGGATATTGGCTGTTAATCCGAGTAGAATGAAATCTTTGACAAATGCCTTTCTTTCTTTATTATGATGTTTTGTATCAGTCTACCTGTGAGCAGTTTTCTTTTTGTTCAATTGGATCTATACTAAGTTATTTTACCTTCCCTGGAAAATGCTTCTAATTGTCTGGATTTTTAGCAATGCTTTATGGCAAGTATTGTCCACACTGACGCCATATTCTTTTTAATAAGATGTACTTTTTTTTTATATATGATGAATTTTCTAGAGTCACAACAGAAAAGTGTTAACAGTAATAAAATAATTAAAAACATGGGTATTGGGAATGGTGTGGTGATCTAGAGCTAACTGGAAATCAGCCTGTGATTTATCTTGCATTCTGACTAGAGTGTTTCATCGATCGATTCATCCAGGATAACAACACATCATCAGGTAGTCAGAGAGGTCAAAGAGGACCAACAGTGAATGGGCAGTGGATCTAGAAGGACCTGGAAGGGATTGTTCTATTAGTTTGTAAAGATCTATGTTATTTATGATAGAATCTTCCATATAGGTTGCAATGACTTATTGAGTTGAGTAAACTAATAAAAATAATTTATCTGATTAATTGCCACTTGATTTTATTGACAGTATTGAAAAGAGGATTATAATCCTAGAAAATACTTGTCAGGGTTTTAAGTAATCATCTCATACTTTCATAGACATCCTTTAAAGTGATTTTTTAACAGCATGCTAATGAAAATACCATTTCTTTTTTAAAAGCTATATTGTCTGGTTTTGTTCATTTATCCATTCAGTCTACCATTTGTGATTGCATACTATGCAACAAGCACAGTACTTGGTGCTAGAGATTCAGAATTGTAGTGTCAGTAAAAAAACATATGGTATTTGTATTATTTTCATGAAATTACAATGAGAAGCTTTTGGATAAAATCAATAAATAGATATAAACCCATATTATAAACCCATATGGTCTTAAGTAAATTTGTTTTATGACTTTATTTATTCCTCCATTTACTGGTCATAATGCATTCAGAAGAAGATTTTTCTATCTCCCTCTTTTGCATACCCTACTTCCTTCCCTCCCCACCTTCTCCCTACAATAGATGTAGCTTGACATCTGTGGCTAATCAATAATGTTCTATTGTTGGGTACTTGTGTATTACTTTCATAACTGTCAAATAATTTCTAGCAAATAGGAATGTAAATGATTAGTATCATGATAGGGAAGAAGAAGAATAAGGCTCTTCTTTAAGACTTTTGACAAACTGGTTCTTCTTAAATCAGTTTAAGAAGCTGAAGATAGAATGCCTTTCTGTGTTTTGCTGTGATTTTCCAATGAAACTGAATACTAGAAATGACCTATGCTGGAAATTAAGCTTATTTTCTTTTTCTCATAATAGAAGGACATCTTTTAGAGACAAATAGTGCTACATACTGCATTCTCCAAAGCCATCTTCTTGAATCCACTTACCACCTTACTTATTTCAACAGTCACTCTAATTTTAGAAAGAAGTAAAATAAGCTCTTGAACATGAATGAAACTGGCCTTGAGTTGTAAGATGAAAATAATATTATTTTGAAAGATATAATTACTGTGTATAATACTTTCAAAAGCATTTGACACAGATTTTTCTGGAGTGTTGGACTTCTGTCTCTATGTAGAAACAAACTAAAAATCTAAATTTGTTTCTAATTTAAAAATCCATAATCTCAAACCCATTGCTGTTGGGTTAAAATCAATTCATACTTGATCCTCCAATAGATCTTCAGAGACTGTAAATCAATCACTCAGGGGGAGATTGTCCATATTCCTCAAATAGAGCTGCTGGTGAGTTCAAACTGCCGGAGAGGCACTACCTTGGTATTAAAAGTACACCTCCTTACAGAGTGTACCACCAGAATTATTAATAATTTCAAAATTATGCTCATTAAAAGTGTTACTTGGCTAGTTATTCCTCTGAGTTGTACATCATTAATTTTTTTCTTGTGAGGAATTTTTGTTACTTTTAATAAAAAGTAGCTCTTATGATTGTAAGATTTAGAATTTTCAATTCATGTGAACTTATTAAGATAGAGTAGGGTGAGAACCAATATTAGATTATAACTGCATTAAAGATTTCTTCAAAAGGTAATGTATGTTATTTTCAGTATATTCTCTTGATACTACTTAAAGATACTCTTATATTTCAATCTAAATATAATTTTCAGGGTTGGATAATATACACAAAGAAAGTGGTATCTTTTCCATTGAAGTTAGAGACAACGTCTTTTGTTCATTTGTTCTGTTTACCATTAATTTACAGTTCCTGAGAGCTCACTCATCTTTCCAACTATGTATATATTTCTTTCTGCTGTGATCATTATTTTTTTAATAATCTTTGCTATTGTTATTACATACTATCAAGTTGGAATCAACTTATACCTGACATTTGAACAGCTTTTCATGTCATATTCACATGAGAGATTTCCCATTTCCACCCAAAGGGCACCCAGTAAATTTGAACCACGTATCTGTGGGTTAGCAACACAACTCTTTACCACTAAGATATGTAATGATTATTCATGACAAAAATAGCTGAATATTGAACATCTCAAAATGCTGTGATTATACAGCAAAAGCTCTGCTGTAAAAAAAAAATATTTTGCTTGGGAAATAAAGATTAGTAGTATGTATTACTGATTCTACAATCAACACTCGTGGTACCAGCAGCCAGGAAAAGAAAAAGACCAATTGCATTGGGAAAGTCTTTTGTCAGTCATGTCTCCAGAGTACTCAAGAGCAATAATGTCAGTATGTTAACTAAAGTGTGCCTGATTCAGGGCATGGTCTTCGCAATTGAATCTTATGCATCAGAAATCTGGACAATGTCTAGGGCTGTCTAAGGAGGATTGATGCCTTTGAGCTGTGGTACTGGAAAAGAGTATTGAATATACCATGAACTGCTAAGAGAACAAACAGGTTTGTCCTGGAGAGGGTGAAACCATGCTGCTCATTTGAGGTAAGGATTCTGAAGCTCTGACATACTTTGAGCATGTTACAAGAGGGACCAGTCCTTGGAGAGGGACATTATGCTTGGGAGGGTGAAGGTACAGTGCAAGAGAGGAGGACTCTGGATGAAATGGATTCATTCAGTGACTCGGGTAATGGGAGTAGATGTATCAGAGATGATAAGGTTGGCTGAGGATACAGCAGAGTTCAGAGCTGTTGTGTATAGGGTGACTAAAAGTCACAGGTAACTTGATGACACATAACAATAACAACAGAATAACTGATTTGCCAATTATAATTAAAATTGTTATCAAAATACATCTTTGACATTTCTTAAAATGTCCTGGAAACAGCCAAACAAACCACAATAAATCAAATAATTCATCATTCTAATTAATTCCTATCTTCAACTTCAAATAACTAAAGGCTTAGACTTTGATTTAGAGCTGATAAATTGATAACATGATAAACTGATTTATTGTGCTGCAGTATGGATGCTAGAGTGATAAAGTTAGATGTCAGACTTCAGATTGCTGTTGTTATGTGCCATTGAGTCTACTACTACTCTTACCAAGTCTAAGAACAACAGATCAGAACCTTCACTATACTCACAATCTCTCACATGCTTGAGCTCATTTTTACAGTCACTGTGTCAATCAATTTCATTTAAAATCTTTTTTGCTTTCTTTTCCTCCCAACTTTTACAGCATAATGTATTTTTCCAAGGACTGGAATTTCTGATAACATGCCTAACATGTGTGAAATAATATGCTGTAAAAAGACCCAAGGCCACATGAGGAGCATCATATCTGACCTTTGCCAACTTCATAGAGGTGGGAGGGATTGTCCCCTTCCACAACAACAGCAACACAAAACCAATTCCCATGAAGTCAGACAAGTTCCCCACATGTCCATACTTCTTTCTACTCATCTCAACACCAATCTTAGTGTTTTGGTGGGTCTAAAATCCAAATGGGATAGCTCACAGACCACCCAGAACTATATTGGGGATATCAAAAGGTTATAAATCAGATGAATAACAGAGTACAGTCAAGACAGCTCCCAAAGTGGCTTTAAGTGTTCCTAAGTTCTCAGTCCTGCCAGTATTGGCTTCCCACCCACAATTGTCCAAGAAAGTTTTCAGTCCTGCCAATATTAGCTCCTCTCCCCTAAGGTCTCATCTCACCTTACTGTCAGTTCTCCAATTCAATTAAGGCTATTGCTGTCATCCAAAAATGTGTTCTATATTTCATGGGTTTAGGGGAAGTCTTTCTTCTCTGGCTGGGAGAAGAATTCTTAATTTTCTGTACCTAGAACTATTCTATTTACTGATGAGACTAGCCAAACCTCTAGTAGATGTTGAGGTGTTGACATGTGCCAGTCTCCTTGTGGAATGGTAAATAGCCAGTCACTTTGTGGATGAGCCAACATGCCTCTCTCACATATTGTCCCGCCCCTCCACGGAGTCAGTCATCGATGCTAGAAAAGTCATATGGATAACCTCCACACATGCCGAGCCCTCTGGCTGCTCTTCCTCCACCACAGCCTTTTTGACAGTCTCTTGCAATCTGGGAAATATTCAATACTGTTCTTCAACATCCCAATTCAAAGACATTTACCCTATGTTGGTCATTCTTATCCATTGTCCCACTTTCTGATACAAAAGAAACAATTAAAAATACCATGGCTTAAATCATACATGCCTTATTCTTTAAACTGCCATTTTTGCATACTTACCTGGCAGTGGAGATATCATGATCATGAAGGTGGTTTTTCCAGAGCAAGACTTATCCATTGCACTCCAGATGTGCTGATCTCTGCAATTTCACCAAATGTGAGAAACTCGACTGCATAATTTGTGGTAGTGGGGGACTGCATTGGAGTTCTTCCCAGTAAAGAAGAAGTAGAAAAAAAAAAGTAAAAATCTGTCATGGTTGCTCTTTTGCACTTTAGAGAGGTCCTTGGCAGCAGATTTTTCCAGTGTAACATGTCTTTTGATTTCCTGGCTGCTGCTACCGTGGATGTCCATAGTGGTTCCAAGTAAAAGACTGACTGATGATTCAAATAGGAGTTTATATTTTCCCTTTGCAGTAAAAAAAATAAAATAAATGCTCATAGACTTAATATTACAGAGATTGTGGAAGAATAGCTGGAAATGAAATTTTCTCATGCAGTTAGATAAGTCATAAAGCAGAGATGAGTATTTCCTCTGAAAGAATGATCAAATAGAATGCAAAATCAATAATGTTTTGTCAATAGTCAGTAGGAAACAAGCATCATATGTTTTTCTTTCCAACATTTATGACCAACACTATAAAGCTTCCAAATTAAGAAATTTATAGCAGATAACGAATTAACTGAGATGAGTAAAGATTAGGCTCTGTGTTCTCACTTTCATAAAACAGGCTTCTACAATGATACCATTTTATTGATATATTTTCATTTTTTAATGTTGAAAATAAGAATAAAATAAAGATTAGTGATTTTTCACCATAAATTTAAGTATTATTTAAAAAATATCAAGTTAAAAGAATTTCAAGTGCTTGGAAAATGATGACATATTTGGTAGCTTGTATTTAGAACCAATAGTATCACCATGATTATATCAATTGAAAAATAAATTATAGAAAGTATTTTTTATAAGAAAAATTATAACTGCAAAAATAGGTAACTGGAAATTTGAAAAAAACATAGAAATTTATATTTTTATATTACTCTTAAATTCTCATGACATAGGCTTTTATTTTGACAAGAAATAATTTATATTTTAGTAGCAATATCACTAATAGCACACAAAAGCAAAATCCAGCTGAAGATTGTCCAAAAATGACTGGACCAGTAAGTCAACAGAGAACTACAAGAAATACAAGCGAGATTTAGAAGTCATGGCACTTGAGACATTGTTGCCGTTGTCAGATGGATCTTGGCAGAAAGGAAAGATTACCAGAGAAATGTCTATTTGTGTTTCATTGACTGTACAGGCATTCAACTGTAAGGATCACAAACATATTATGTCTAACCTTGAGGAGAATGGAAATCCCAGAACACTTGATTGTGATCATTTGAAACCTATTCCTCTGAACAGAGCAAGTAGATGTTGCATGATTCAAAATCGGGAAAGGAGTGAGTTCTGTCTGTTCAATCTGTATGTAGCAAAGATCATTCAGGATACTGTGCTTTATGAGAAGAGATGTGGCATTGGGATTCACGGAAGACTCTTTAACAACCTGCATTATGCAGATGACACAATCTTATTTTTGAAACTGAGGAGAATGCTTGCTGCATGCAAAATGTCAAAGACAGTAGTCTTCAGTATAGATTGAAGCTCAACATCAAGAGACAAAAATTCTAACCACTGAGCCAATTGGCAGCACCATGATAGATGGAGAAGAGATTGAGGTTCTTAACAAATACAGCTTGTCAGCTCCACAATCAACACTCTTGTCACCAACAATCAGGAAATCAAAAGATGAATTACACTGGGAAAATCTGCTGTCAATGACCTCTGCAGAGTACTGATAATCAACGGTGTCAGTCCAGAGACTAAGATATGCCTGATGCATGCCATGGTCTTCAGTATGACTTCCTATGCCTCAGAAAGCTGGATAATGATGAAAGATAACAGAAGAAGAATTGATGCCCTTCAGTTTGATGCTGGAGAAGACTCTCAAACATTCCAAGGACCATCAAGGAAACAAACAAGTCAGGTTTAGGAAAGGTGAAACCAAGTTTCTCCTTGGCGGTTAGGATTTTGAAGCTCCTTCTCAGATACTTTGAGTATGTGGCCGGGGGCGCAGGGGTAGGGGTTGGGGAACAGCCCTTGGAAATCATGCTCGGAAGGGTGGGAAGAGTGCAAAAAAGGAAGACTTCACATGAGATGGATTGATACAGTAACTGGGGTAATGGTGGTAGGTGTGTCAAAATCATTGATACTAGGCAGGACAGAGCAGACTTCAGACCTGTTGAAAATTGGGTCACTATGAGTCACAGGTGACTTGACAGCACATAACAATAGTAGTAATCTAATGAAATGTAGAATACTATATAAATTTAGGCAATTCTGGTGGCCCAGTGGCATGAAGTGGTGCTGAAATCCTGAAGGAGCACAATTCAAGGCCACCATCTGCTCCACAGGAGAAAAATGGGAAGTCTCCTCTCATGCACTTAACTGCCTCTGAAAACCTACCAGAGGTTCTGTTATGAGTGGTTTCAGACTCTATGGTGGTTGTTTTTAGGTGCTGTCGAGTCAAGTACAATTCACAGTGACCCTATGAACAAAAGATCTGAACCCTGTTCCATCCTGCACTATTCTCACACTTCCTGACACACGAGTCCATCGCAACAGTCACTACTTTAATCCACATGGTTGAGGGTCTTCCTCTCCCATGGAGACTCTTCCCAACATCATGTCCTTCTCCAAGAAAAAGCTCCTCCTAGCACATGTCCAAAGGATGAAAGGCAATGCCTCATCGTTCTTGCCTCTAAAGGACATTCTGGCTGCACCCTCTCCAAGACATGCCTGTTTGTTCTCATGGATGTTCAGTGTTCTTTCCTTCCAACACCACAGCTGAAAGGTGTCAATTCTTTTTCTGTCATCTTTATTTATTGTCCAGCTCTCAGATGCATAGCCAGTAATTAGAAAGTCCATAGCCTGAATCAGACACACTTTAGGCCTCAAACTGACATCATTGCTCCTCAATAATTTGAAGAGGTCCCTATTTGGAGATTTTCCCAGTGTACTACGTCTCCTTTTTGCTGACTGATGATACCAAGGATGTTAATTGTGGATCCAAGCAAGATGAACCTGTTGACAGGTTTATCTCCTATCCACCCATGTTGCCTATGGTCCAGTGGTAAGAATTATGGGGTTTTTTTACATTGAGATGCAATCTATACTGAAGGCTCTACATTATCAACATAAACTTGTATATTAAAAATGCAAACTACAGAATAATGTGCATATTCAAATTGCAAACCGAATATGGTTCTTGTAAGGAAGAAAAACTAATCTCTTAAACAGTCAATACGTTTTTTTTCTCTATAATAGATACCTTCTGCACTTTACCTTTTCACTGAATGTATTTTGTAATATACTTTCATAATTAAATATAAAGGCCCATCTTCGGTTTTTAAAATAATCACTAAGAAAAATTAAGTCCGACATAATTAAAGTTAGAAAGTTAGTAGACAACCATTTCAAGAAACTATAAAAATATTTTTTATTAACCCCTACTCAGACACTATAATCTTTTCTATTGCTTAATGTTGTCTAAACAACCACAACAAAAATTCAAAGGAATAACTTGAGTTTTTTTATAAAAATAGCTGGATTTAATTATAATTTTGTATGCAACATAATTTGTACTTATTTATGGAACTATATCTAGACATATGATAATCTATGGTTATATAACATTGTCTTCTATGAGTTTATTAAGTGTGAAATAATTATATCGAACATAACATAAAGTATTGAACATGGAATTCCCTTTATATGTATTTGTAGGACATGTACTCATGCAGATAGAGAGTTTATGGTATTAATAAAAATCTAGTTCTAACCATCTTATTTGTATTTGTGATCTTTCAGTGGCTTACCTTTTATTGTTGTTCTAGCTTTGGCAATATTTAGAAGTGGCTTAGTGAATTTGCTAAGTATAGTTTTGGTTATTGTTTTTCTTTATGGAAGATCAAATAGCCTACTGATTGAATGGATTTTTACACAAATAAAACATTAGTTACATGTTTGTTTGCCAATCACTCTGCCTTCCCTCTAACTTCCTCCCCAGATATTTTCACAACTTTTGCTATGCCAATTTTTTTTTGTATGCTCCTAGGGAAAAAATAGCATAGCACATTTACAAAAATACTCTATGAGAAAGAAGCAGTTGACAAACAAATATAAAAAGCACATTTTAGTTGTATAACAATATAGTATATAGGAAAAGAAAAATTATCATGGAAAAATTATACAGGTTGTGTAATGTCCAGAGCTCTATAAGATTTCAAAAATGATTTGTATAGTGTCATAAGAATTATGATGTTATATAGAATGAAACTTCCATAAAAATATCTGGATATTTTGATATGTAGTACTAGTTCCATTTATTAATGATAGTTAAGGTGAAATATGCTTCTATGATAACCCACATATAATATCTGTCCTAAGAATGACATGACCAAAGGCATTTGTAATTATATTTACTTCTGAAAGATTATGGTTTATAGTTAAAACAAAAGAGGCATCCTGTCATTTTCTAAACCCGTTAAATGTGACAGAATCTATTTTTCTGCCAACTTGTGAGGACCAGGCAGAGAGCAAATTTGCTGTGGTCAGCTAAGTGTAACCACTGAGCAGGAAAGTGAATTTAATAATGCATTATTGTTCTTCACTGAAGGTGAACTGTTACAGTGCCTTTGTTATAACAGACTTTGCCTCTGCTTAGGTTTCCAGATGCTGTGTAGATTACCTGATTAAAATCTCTAATGCATGATAAAACGTACCAGGTATACTTTTATATTAACATAAATGAATCCGTTTTGGAGCCATAATACCTAAATCAAATTGGAAATATTTTCCAATTATATCACTTATGAATTCACATTATAAATAAGCATTTATTAGACAATATAGGGTAAATAATATGAAAGCAAAAACTCAGAAAGTTTGTTTATACCCATGGTTGATTTTTCTGTTGACACCAAAGAGAAATTTCTGATATTTTCTAATGTGATTAAAATGACAATCTTTTTAATCAAGCTAACTAATCTTAAAACAAACTAAAACATTGAAAAGACTTTTTAAAAGAGTTTTACTACCCATCATTATTGGTTCTGATTTTTATAGTTTCTTCTAGAATTGTATTGATCAACTGTAGAGCTTAAAATTTTAACTCTCACTTACTGAAAATACATAGTAAAGAGGTGGAACTTAGTGTCGTTTTACTTTCTTATTTTGTCAAATTAAGTGTAAATAAAACATTAAGCAAATGAGAGAGAAGAAATGTAAACTTCATTCAGGAAAATGAACCATATACAGAACTTACAATATAAACTACATTTGTTTCTTATAGTAAATTCACAAAGATGTTTATGAAAATATTACAGGTCATGTATTTTCATTAGCCAAGCATAAATTCATGATTGATAATAAAAATTATAAATTTTGAAGTTATTTCTGAAATATTTTATTTTTGTTAGTATATTATTATTATTACTACTACTACTACTTCTCCTACTATTACTATTGGAATTCACAGCTGAAGGGACACACTTAGCCTGATCTCTGTAGGTCACCTCTGAACTTTATAGTAAGGAGGAAAAGAAAAGCATTTTTTTTAATATCAATGAATATAACTATGGGCTATAAGACACAAATTCAGTAGAGAGAAAAGCAGATTATACTCAATGTGTGAGATTTTCCGAGAACAATGAATTAGAAAATCATTTCTACTGTCTCTTTCTTCCTCTAACAGACAGATGTACATGTACACAGCAGTACTGTAACAATGTAAACTACATCTACACTTTGTGTGTTTAGATATTACAACTTTTATTTCTGTTCATTTGATTGTAGACTAAGGAGTGCTGGTAGTATGATGCCTTATCTTTTGGGCACCTAAAGCTTCTCCCACAGGGTGAAAAATAAAAAAGCCCAGCATTTGGAAAATAACATTTGATGACCACATTTCAAGAAAGGGTCTCATAACTAAGTTTTACAGAATACTAAATGGGGCCAATAATTTGCTGAGCAAATTATTTGAGAAACTGAGCTCTAAATAATAGTGTCAGAAGCAGAGAAGACTCATCAGTAACCTACATTATGCAGATGACAAAACTTTATTTTCTAAAAGTGAAGAGGACTTAACTATTTGCTGCAGAAGATCTCAATAAATCCAGCCTTCTATATAAATTGCTTATCAAATGTCACGAAAACAAACTCACCACTGGACTTACAGGCAACATCATGATAGATGGAGAAAAGATAGAAACTATCAATGACTTCATCGTAGTTGAATCCACAATTGACATCTTTGGTATCAGCAGTCAGGAGAGAGGAGATGTGTTACACTGAAAACGTCTGAAGTCAGGGATATCTCCAAATTACTGGGGAGCAATGATGTCAGTTTGAAGACTGAGGTGTGCCTAACATCTTTTCAATCACTTGCTGTGATCCCAAGGAGTTAGACAATGAATAAGGATTACAGAAAAAGATTTAATGACTTTGAACTATGGTACCAGAAAAGAGTACTGAATATCCCCAAGGACTATCAAAAGAACAAACAGTTAAGTCTTGGAGAAGGTATATTCACAGTGCTCTTTCAAGGCAAATATAGCAAAGCTTCATCACACATACTTTAGACATATTGCTAGGGGAGGTAATTCCTTGGAGAGGGACGTCATGCTAGGAAAGGTGGATGACTGGCAAAAGAGAGGAAGGCCCTCAATCAGATGGATTTATAAAGTGACTGTAGCAATAGGCTTGAGTATGTTAGAGATTTTGAAGATGGTACAGGATAGGACAGAGTTGAGATCTGTTGTTCATAGGGTCACTATGTGTCTTGCTCAACTATATAGCAAGTAACAGTAACAACAGGGCCTTCACAAAAAAAGAGTGATAATCCAACCACAAAATAGGTAAAAAAAATGAAAAGACTCTTAGCAAAGGAATACATTTATATGGCAATATACATGAGGAAATGTTTAAAACCACTGGTAATCAGAGGGATACACATCAACATAGCAATGAGATACCTTTTCACTCCAGCAGCAGTGGCAAAGTTTAACAACGCTGTATGCTATAAATGTTGGCATGGGTGTAGAGAGAATACAATTTTTATGTACTGCAGGTAAGATTGTAAAATGGTATAACTGCTATGGAAGGCAGTTTGGCATCTCCTCAATAAGCTGAACATAGAAATCCTATATGACTCAGCTATTCCACTGCTACAAATATATCAAGGAAATCAGTACTGAGAAATGAATGGAGATTTCTACATCTGTGTTCATAGTGGAATTATTCAAAATAGCAATAAAATGGAAACAGCCCAAATTCCTATCAACAAATAAGTGGATTGAGAAATTGTATCACATTCACACGATGGAATACTCGGTAATACCAAGGAACAATGACTTAATAAATACTATATAACTTGACAGATACTAGAGAACATATTCTGAATGATTATATCTTATTCTCACATGGACTAATATTGCATAAGGCCACTATTCTTGGATAACTGAATAAAATATACACAAATCTTTTCCATGATGAGCATTTTTGGTTAATGTTCACATACGTATTTATTCTTTAGACCAGGGCTTTTGTTAGGAGAATCCTTATTCATTGTCTAACTCCTTGGGAACTTTGTTCCCATTTAATCTTATATGATATTTATGCTTTGGAATTTTACTCCTTGGTCTCTGAACCACTTTGAGTTGTTTTTTGTGTATGATATAATATGAGGACCGTGTTTCAGTTTTCTGCAGGTAGATGTCCAGTTTTGTGTCACCATTTGTTAAAGATACTCTCATATCTCCATTTAAGGAGTTTTATTATCTTGACAAATAGTAGTTGATTGTTGGTTGATGATGGTCTGATTTCTGGATTCTCAGTTCTATTCCACTGAGATTAAATGTGTGGATGGATAGATAGATAGATAGATAGATATGATTATATAGAGATTATAGAGATTATATTGATGATATAGATATATAGAGAGATATATTTATATATATGTATACATATGTATATACATAGACATATATGCACACATATATATACATAGATAGATAGATAGATAGATAGATGATAGATAGATAATGTTGTTATTGTTGTGTACCATAGAGTTGGAGCCAACCCATAGCTGACCCTCCAGTGGGTTTTCAGAGGCAGTTAATTGCACAGAAGAAGAGTGTTCATCCTTTTCCCGCGGAGCAGTTGGTGGCCTCAAACTGTGTACTTTTGGGATTGCAGCACAGCACATTGCCACTGGGGGAGGGGAGGGAGGGGAGAGAGAGAGAGACACACACACACACCTATGACTCTTAGCAACCCTATCTACAACAGCCCTCAACTTTGCTCTATCCTGTGCCAATTTTATTGTCTCTGACACACCTATCCCCATTACTGTAGTCACTGAATCAATCCATCTCATCAAGGGCTTCCTCTCTTCCACTGTCCCTCCACCCTCACAAGCATGATATTCCTCTCTAAGGGCTGGTCCTTCCTTGCCACATGTCCAAAGTATATCATACGGAGTTTCAGAATCCTTGCCCCCAAGGAGCAGCCTGGTCTCACTCACTCTAGGACGAACCTGTTTGTTCTCCTAGTAGTCCATGATATATTCATTACTCCAGTACCACAGCTCAAAGGCATCAATTCTCCTTCTGTCATCCCTAGTCATGTGTGTGTGTGTGTGTTGTTGTTGTTGTTGTAGCTGTAGCAATACTATGCTGTTTTGCTTACTGTGGCTGTGTAGTAGCTTTTGAGATGTTGTAGTGATATATCTCCAACTTCATTTTTGTTTGTTAGAAGAGCCTTATTTATTCTAAATTCCTTTCCTTTCCAAATAGAACTGTAAACTGTTCTATCTCCTTGACAAATGAATTTGTTATCTGTATTTGAATTGCATACAACCTGTGGATTACTTTTGGTAGCAGTGTAATTTTCATGATGTTTTATCTTCCTAACCATGAACAAGGAATATTTTTAGTTAGAACTTCTGTTGTTTCTTATAATGTTTTATAGTATTCCTTACAAAGATCTCTTGTGTTTCTAGGGTGCTCTTGTGGCCTAGTAGTAAGAAACTTCAGCAAACTCAAAGATGTGTGGTTTGAATTGACCAGATGCTTTAATGATTAGATTTATTCACTAGTGTTTCATCCTGTGATTTGCTTTTGTACACGGCATTGTTTTCTTGTTTCTTTTTCCATGCTTTCGTTGTTGCTATAGAAAATCCAACTGATTTTATATATTGATCTAATATCCTGCCACTCTACTAGATTGGTCTAACAGATCTAACAAGAGTTGTTTTTTTGTTGTTGTTGAGACTTTTGGTTTTTCTGTGTACACTATTATGCCATCTGCATAAGCTGACAGTTTCATCACCTTTTTATCAATTTGAATGCCTTCTATTTCCTTTTCTTGCCTTATTTATGTAGCTAGAACTTCTAGTGTAATACTTAATAGGACTCATGATAATGGGCAGCCTGGTCTACTCCCTATTCACAGGGAATGTTGTTTTGTCTTTCTCCATTGAGAATGGTGTTGACTCTTTTTTTTGCATATATACTTTTTACTATGTTGAGAAGACTCCCTTCTACTTCTATTTTACTATGTATTTTAATCAGAAAAACGTGTTAAATTTTGTCAAAGGCCTTTTCTACATCAACATATATGATCATGTGATTCATTTCCTTTGCTTTGTTAATGTGATGAATTACATTAATTGTTTTTCTTATACTAAACTATCTCTGAATTTACTTTATGAATCCCACTTGGTTGTGCTGAATTTTTTTTTTCTTTCTTTCTTTTTTTTTGTACACTGTTTGATTCTGTTAGCCAGGATTTTGCTAAGGATTTTTGTATCTGTGTTCACAAGAGACACTGGTCTATAGTCTTCTATTTTTGGTAATGACTGTATCTAGCTTTGGTATTAGGGTTACACTTGCTTCACAGATTGTCTCTGGGAGTGTTCCTTCTTTTTCTATTTCTCTAAATAATTTAAGTATAATTGGTGATAATTAGGCTCTGAACATTTGGTAGCCCTCAACCATAAAGCCATCTCAACTAGGAATTTTTTAGGGGAAAGGGAGTTCTTTTCTGGCGTACTTAACTTCTTTTGTGATATGTCTCTTCCATTGTTCCACCTCTGTCTTTGTCAATATGGCTAGGGTGTGGATTTCTAGAACCTTTTCCTTTTTCTCTAGGGATATCATGCTTGGGAGGTTGGAGGGTCAGTACAGGAGAGGAAGACCCTCAATGAGTTGGATTGATCAGTGACTGGGGTAATGGGAGTAGGTGTGTTAGAGTCAATAGGATTGGCAATAGGATAGAACAGGGTTTAGGGATGTTGTACATAGGGTTTCTATGAGTCACAAGTGACTTGATAGCAAATAACAGTAACAACTAGGTTTTTAAATTTATCAGAGTATGTTGTTGTTGTTATGTGCCGTCGAATCGCTTGTGACTCATAGCAATCCTATGTACAACAGCTCTAAACCCTGCTCTGTCCTGTGCCAATCACACTCATCCCGATTGCCCCAGTCACCAAATCAATCCATCTCCCAGAGGGCCTTCCCCTCCTGC
>NW_006399773.1:6166427-6261880 GCF_000299155.1 Elephantulus edwardii
TTCAAGATACTAAAGAGTTGAATAGAAGATTTCAAAAGGCAGCACGGGATGACAAAGCAAAATATTACAATGAAATGTGCAAGGAGTTGGAGTCGCAAAATCAAAAGGGCCGAACTTGCTCAGCATATCTTAAGCTCAAGGAACTGAAGAACAAATTCAAGCCTCGAGTTGCTATAATCAAGGATGCTATAGGCAGAGTACTAAATGATCCAGGAGGTATCAAAAGAAGATGGAAAGAATATACTGAGTCATTGTATCAAAAGGAATTGGCAGACACAGTAGAATTTAATGAAGCAACATATGAGCAAGAGCCTATGGTGATGAATGAAGAAGTTCAAGCTGCTTTGAAAGAAATAGCAAAAAATGAGGCCCCAGGAATAGATGGTATACCAATTGACATATTTCAACTAACAGATGCTACCCTGGACATGCTCACCAAGTTGTGTCAAGAAATCTGGAGAACAACCACTTGGCCAACTGACTAGAAGAGATCTATATTTGTTCCCATTCCAAAGAAAGGTGACCCAACAGAGTGTGGAAACTATAGAACAATAGCGTTGATTTTACATGCAAGCAAGATTCTGCTGAAGATTATTAAAAAACGACTGGAACAGCACATCAGCAGAGAACTGCCAGAAGTCCAGGCTGGGTTTAGAAAGGGACATGGTACTAGGAATATTGTAGCTAATGTCAGATGGCTATTGGCTGAAAGCAGGGAGTACCAGAGGGATGTCTATCTGTGCTTCATTGATTATGCAAAAACTGTCAGAGTATAGGCTTTCATAATAATGCAATATTAATTTAATTTTGGGTAGTTATGTTGTGATATCACCTCTGTCTTTTGGTAGGAGTGATGTGCTGAAGTCTCCTGTTACTCTTGTAGTGTTGTCTATTTTTTTCTTAAGTCTGTTAAACCATCTCTTTTATATATTTTGCAATTTTATTGTTAGGTGTGTAGATGTTAGCTCAGGATATTTTCTCTTATCTGTTGTGCCTTAAATAATTGTATAATCTCTTTCTTTATCTGTTATGGTGGTTTTCATGCTGTATTCTTTTTTTATCAGAGATAAGTATAGCCACTCCAGCCTTCCTTTAGATGCCATTTGCTTGGGTTTTTTTTTCCCACTCTAATTTTTAGTCTCTCTTTCTCCTCATTCTTAAATGAGTCTATTGTAGGTGCTACAATGGTGGGCTTTTTTTATCCATTCTGCTACTCTTTTCTCTTAAATGATGTATTTAAGCTATTAATGTTAATAATTGACTGGCTAAACTTTATTGTTCCATTTTGCTGCATTACTTTTTCTGTTCTTATTAGTTCCTGTGGTCCATCCATTTTCCTCTGCTGTCTACATGTGTAAGACTTCCCTTAGTATTTCTTACAGAGTTGATTTTGTTTTCACTTATTCCTTAAGTTCATGCAATATGATCTAATTTCTCTTTTGTATTTGATGGACAGCGTTGCTAGGTACAGGATCATTTCCTGACAATTGTTTTCTTTCATCTGTCTCTGTGTACCACCCCATTATCTTTTTTCTTGCATAGTTTCAGCTGAGAAGTCATTGTAATTGGCTCTCCTTTGTAGGTGACTCTTTGTTTCTTTCACACTGCTTTTAGTTCCATCCTTGTCTTTGATTTGGAAATATTGACAATGATATATTTTGATGTTTTTACTTTAGGATTTAGTCTGGTTTTTGCTAAGCATCTAGAATATGTATTTCCTCAATTTTCATGATACCTGAACAATTTTCTTGTGTATCTTCCACAATTCTGTCCTGGTTTGGGAATTTCCCTCTACATTCATGTTCTGTAATTCAAATCAAACTTACATTGTCATATTTTATATCATCCCACATTGTCCTAATATGTTCTTTTTTTCTTTCTATCATCCTACTGTTTTTTTCTTCTTGTAAATTCTCAATTAATTTCTTGTCTTCTAACTCATTGATTCTCTGTTCCATTTCTTCTGTTCTGCTTTCTTTGTGTCTCTGTCATGTTAATAATTTTGGTCTGTTCACTCTTTATATTCTGGATTGTGTTTCCCTGCTTTACTGTTACTTCTAGTACTGTGTTTATTGCATCCTCTCTGTCTTGTGATGAATATTCCCTTTATTGTTTCTCTTTACGTATGGCTTTTAACTGTTTCTTCCAACATTTGTAACTTCTTCAGTACCAGTTCTTAGAACTCTAAGAACTCAAAATATTTTTTCTGCTTTCCTGTCTGTTAGGTATTCAATGGGTCTACTTATTTAGAAGGCTCACTTTGTTGTTGGGTTTGTTTGTGGGTTTTGTTTGTTTTGTTGTCCCTCGCCCAGCCCAATAATGTTTGAGGGTGTTTATTGCTTCCTTGACATTATAGGAAGTGGAGGTCAATATTACCCCTTTGAATTGATCAGACCTTGAGGGGAACCTGGAAAATTCCCTGGAATCTTATCCTAGATCCTTCCCCTAAACTAGGAGGTTTCTACTTGATTTTGGTTTTATCTATCAGTGTACCTGTGTCTTCTCCCTGACTGAGTGGGCAGGGCCACTTCTGACAACAGAGTTTTTGCAGAGAGCTGGCACCATCACAGGGGAATGCAATTCCCAGGTTTGGCACCCAGAACCCTTCTCTTCCTTAATCTGTGTGGTCTGGTGATGATTTATTTGTGTCTCCTCCCTTAAGTGTATTAGATTTTTACATAGAATAAAATTAAAGTTTAAATTTTGTGAATTTCAAAGAAAATATTAATCATTTAAATAAAGTCTCAATAATTTAATGACTAAATTCAACCTTTTATAAACTCCAATTTTATCACAAAATGTTTACACATTATTTAAAGAAACTATACAATAAGAAATATAGGTATATTTAAATTATTGTCTTCTATTCAGTTAACTAGGCAACCAAGCATGATGCATTGTTTGTAATATTTTGGAAATATTTCTTGATATAACTTACTGAGTTTTCAGAATATTTATAGTCATTTTTTCTGTTGTAATAATATTTTCATAAGTATATAAGTATTTTAAAATTGTCAGAAGCATATAATTAAGAATGATAAATAAAGTAAGTGCATAAGAAGGCAAATACTACAAGCATTCACTGCATATGTTTTTATGAACAGTGTATGCAGAATCAAAGTAGGCTTAAAGAATTCTTTCATTTGACTTCATTTTACAGTTTTGTAACACTCAGACAATCTGAAGGAATTTGCTAAAACTGTGAAAGAAGATAAATTTATTGTTGATTTTTTTATGAAAATTACAGTCTGTCACCTTACATCATTATGGAACTCTATGATAATAATTTTTAGCCCTTTATTTTTGGTGTTAATAAAGAGACTCTAAAGAACAACAGATAACTTTCATAGTTGGTTGTTATGAAGTTCTTCACCGCACGAAAAGGCATTTGGGGATTTAGATTTTTATAAAGAGAATTAATAGCTATATGGTGATTGCTATTCTATAAGTTCTGAGAATAAATTCAATGATTATAAGAAACATTCTTTAAGGTTTTATTTAACCAAATTTTCTGCAGTATTCTTCATTAGTGATTCTATAAAAATGTTAATACATTAATAATGGTAAATGTGGCTTCTTAAATAACTTTTCTCTGTGAGGTAAAATGGATGTAATATTTTACTCATACCACATTAGTTTCAAATAACAGAGAGATGGTGAGATAAGTAGTTATTCTAGGAACTAAGGATACAAAGACTATCATATGATTATTATGATTCTTTTTCAAAAGTAATTTTATTTAGATTGTTGTTCCTCATTTCTTTTTGATGAAATGAATAGTTGCAGAGTTTCAACAACAATATGTATTTAAAAACTCATTTAGCCAAAGATAGAAACAAAACTAAAGCACTCTATGTGATCTCAATGGGTTTATTTAGTGATAAACAGGAACTGTCTTTTCTCCCTTTCAATAGAATAAATAAATTTAATATTTTTATGATACTCTACAGCAGTGGAATTTATCATTGATGTAAATACTACATCATCTACAATTACTTCCTGCATTGTCCAGAATTTTTTCATTTCAACAGAAAATATGAGTATTATTTGTTCAAATATCTATATGTATATATAAGTGAGTGTGTGTGTGTGTAAATCTATCCATCTCTCTATCTACCTATTTCTATATCTATTACATTTTGGTGTTCTTTTTTTATGGCTTCTGTCTAGCTGTAATTCCTGTCTTTGAGGATAATAAAAATATTGTTTTCTCCTTAGAAACTGAAAAGAATTTTACTTGTTTTTGACCAATTCTAGTAATAGAACTTTACTATAATTGAAATGTTTTTTCCCTTCATGATTTATGTTATTTTTAAAAAGTATCACTGAGTTGATCCCAATACTTTAAAAAAAGTAAACACCTGGTTAAATTTGCTAGACTAATTTAATCTTAAAAGTAAATCCATTTTTTTAAAAAAAGTCTTGTGTTTTCATTGATGCTAATGATGCTTATATTGTTTAATATTGTTTAATGATGCTTAAGTTTACACACCCTATTTTTTTTTCTACTTTCTATCAGGAAAGTAAACAATAATAAAAATGTAAATCAATATAACAGTGCCTTATATAAAAAGACCATTTCAAAGATGTTTTTTATCAGTTGTTCATTCTCACCTGTCAAATGTTGAAATCTTTTACGACCCTCATACTACACAGAAACATAGGTCTACTGATAGTGTCTTGTGGTAGCTAAGCTGTGAAGAAGTCAAAATTTCATTTTGTAAAGGCAGTTATCATGAAAAGTGTTGTAGGTCTAGGTTATTGATCCTTATTTAGCAGACCCAAAGATAAGATGTCTAATTTCCTGGCCAAGCTTCTACTGCATTAATATGAGTCTCTCTTTCTCTTTCTAAGTTACTTGAGGTGTGTTAGGAAACAAGAGAGGATTTCTTTCTGAAATATCAACAAAAATACAGTACATACTTTTTTATTCTGGGTATCAGTGCATTAAAAGAAGTATGAAAAAGAAAAAAAAAATTAAAAAACCCCAAAACTATATGTGTGTACAAAGTTGGTAAACTTTTTTCTGATATAAAATTCTAAATGTTAGATGAAAATCTTTAAATTATTTTAATGACATTATTTATTATGCATTAGATTTTTATTGGCTTGAAATAATTGTGGTCAAGTGTGTCTAAAGATTTCAATAATTCTATTCTGTTTAAAAGCACTAAAACATAGTTAGCAAATAAGTAATAGCCAAGAGAGATTGACACTTCTTGCCATATTTAGCATTCACTATGAAAATTCTTTTCCTTTTCTCATAGTACTTCAAGGTTTGGACTAAAAGGAACTACATAAGAGACTTTTTTAACTCCCTTGAGAGCTGACCTCCAAATAGACTGATGAGGGATGTAGAGGAAAATTCCTTTAAATGCAATTAATAGAAAACATGAGGAGAGGGAAATCCTATAAAATATGTTATAAAAAGCTTTTCTGTGACTCACAGTTTCCATTATATTCTCCTTATTTTTAGAAGAACTGTTTATACCACTTCTTATATTTAAAAAAAGAAAAAAAATGTATTTTTTAATAGCTCATCTAACCAATTGCTGAAAACAAAGTGACTTATTGGTAGAAGTAGACAGCCCTCAATTGTGTTTCTAATTGGATAAAAATCTCTCCTACATTTTTGTTATATCCATGTGTTACTATTTTCTTATAAATCTAATACATTGAATATATAGGAAAACTTGAATTAACAGTATTTGAAGTTATGTGGATTCTTGTAGACCTATTAACTAGAAAATTAGTTTAAAATCATAAAAATAAACTTAAAAATCCCACTGCTGTTTAGTCAATTCCAACTCATAGTGATCCTAGAGGACAGGAGATAATTGTCCCAAAGGGTTCCCAAGGCAGCCATCTTTAGGGAAGCATAGTCACATCTTTCTCATGTGGAGATGCTGGTAGGTTCCAGTAGTCAATCTTTCAGTTAGCAGTTGAGTTATTAGCCACTGTGCATGGACTTCTTTAAAAAGAATCCAATAGAGAAAACAGCCATACACAATATGACATTGTCTTTTGCTTTGCCTTATTGTGCTTTGCAGATTACAGAAATGTTGTGTAAATTGAAGGTTTATACCAACTCTGTGAAGACTTGCTGTATCAAGCAAGTCTTCCTATACCATTTTTTCAATAGTATGTGTTCTATCCATATCACTGTGTTACCTCTGGGTAATTCTAACATTAGTCCATATTTTTAATAATACTATCTAAAGTTCTTAAGAGCAACAGTGTCTCTCTGGAGACTAAGGTGTGCCTGATACAAGCCATGGTCTTTGCAATCGCTTGCTATGCATCAGAGAGTTGGACAATGACTAAGGAGGACAGAAGTAGAGTTGATGCCTTTGAGCTGTGGTGCTGGAGAAGAGTACTAAATGTACCATGGACTGCCAGGAAAACAAACAGATTCATCTTGGAGAGGATTAAACCAAGCAACTCCTTGGAGGCAAGGATTCTGGGGCTTTGTCTGACATACTTTGGACACGTTGCCAGAAGGGAAGGGTCCTTGGAGAGGGACATCATGCTTGGGAGGGTGGAGGGACGGCGCAGGAGGGGAAGACCCTCTATGAGATGGATTGATTCAGTGACTTGGGTAATCGGGATGGGTGTGTTTAGGAGGCAGTGCAGTTGGTGCAGGATAGAGCAGGGTTTAGGGCTGTTGTGTATAGGGTCGCTATGAGTTGCAAACGACTCGATGACACATAACAACAAAAACATTTAATGTTTACTATTCTTCACTATAATGTTAACTTTTATATGCACCAAGAAACAGAACAACCCATGTGACTCACTTGATTGCAATATTCACTTTATTCCACAGTATTCACTGATTAATTCACCCATGATAACTCCAAGATATGTCTGTATGTAATTACCATCATCATACATTTCCCAATTGTTTTAAGATAGTAAAACAAATATAAGTTGTAAGAAATAATGAGGGCTTTGTATCATAAGTTATAAGGCAGCTCTGGTTGCCTAGTGGATAGAGTTTCACTGTGAACCGAGAGGTGGTGCCTTTCTGGCAGTGGCTCTGGAGGAGAGAGGTAGCCAGTTCCTTCCCGTGTGATTTACAGCCTCACAGACCCACTAGAGGGCCAGTCTTTTTTTTATTCATCAGCAATGCGTTAGTTGTGTTATCATCGATTATTTAAACCATGGGCCCTTTCGTGAAAGGATTGCTGTTTTCAAATTTGTAATTAGTGACTCTATCAATTACAGAAGGAGAATGGAGTTAGCTGACACCTACTGAATTCCTACCTACTGTGTACCAGGAATTATTAAGCATCTGTGAGCACATCAGATCTTTTCCAATCAGCACCCTTTTTTATCTCCTTCATCAATACTATAAGTATTCCATAATTAACTGCTATGAGGGATAGATTTATTAGTTTTTATTTTGGTAAAGATTTTCCAATTACTTTTCTGTTGACATTGAAGAAACCCTTTCTAAATTGCTTTCGGGAGAGTAGTTTAACATGCAAATAATAAATGTGAAAATGGCAAATGGCTATCTAAAAAATTAAACTGATTCTAAGTTAAATGAACACTTCCTTTACCTCCCTCCCTCTCTAATATTACTAAAAATTAAAATACATTCTCAAGGAGAGAATATATATATTTTCTCTAAAGCTCTCTAGCACATTATATGTTAACAATGTAGTCAAATAATTCAATTAGAAAAATCCCAAAGTTTGCTAAAATTATCTTTTCAAAAAGCCATAATTCTGAAGACATTGCCATTGTCAAAGTTCAAGCCAAGGACATCATCATTATTTGAATACTTTATCTAATAAAAGTAGTGTTCTAATATCATTAACTTGTTAACTGCTTTCTGATGAAAGAGGAAACATAAAAATAACAAGAATAACTTAGTTCCTTTCATAGCTCATACATGTTGCTATTGTTATGTGCTGTTGAGTGAGAACCAATCCATATCTGATCCTACATTGGGCTTTGTAGACACTACAAATCACAAGGGGAAGATTGCCTATCTTTCTACCACAGAGCAATGTGTGCATTTGAAATGAAGCTATGCAAAAAAAATGCATTATCAAATTCATTGTACTAATGATAGTACTTCAGCGTGCTGAAACTGTTATTTGAAAGATACCTTGACTTATGAGCCTGTGTTTTCCAGTGTACCAACTTGTTATGAGTATCCTATCTCTTGGAAGGAACAAGCACACAAAATGATAAAAAGTAATCATAAAATTATTTTAGAGCCTGTAGAGATCTAATGTCTAGCCCTTTGGGCATTGTGTTACATGCCTGGCTACTAACCAAAGAGTCAGGGGTACGAAATCATCAGTGACTGCAGGGTGGGATAACTTCCTCTAGAGAATCATGTCCTCAGAAACCAGATGTATAGTCGCCATGAGTCAAGCTACACTCCATAGTTGTAGTTGTTGTTAGGTGCCATCAAGTTGACTATGACCCATAGTGACCCTATGAAGAACAGATCTGCCATACTCCTATCCTGTGTCGTCCTCACACTTCCTGACACACAAGACACCACTGCAGCAGTAACTGTGTCAGTCCACCTGATTGAGGGTCGTCTTCTCCTTTGCCAACCCTCTGACTTTCTGAGCATCACGTCCTTCTCCAAGGAATAACCTGTCCCAGCAACATGTCGAAAGTATGTGAGGTAAAACCTCATCATCTTTGCCTCCAAAGAGCACTCTGGCTGCACCTTCTCTGAGACATATTTGTTTGTTCTTTTGGTAATTCATGGGATGTTAAGTACTCTTTTCTTAAAAGAAAATTAATTTTAATGAAAGTTTACAGAGACTTAGGGTTTTCATTCATTCGTTGTTGCACTTTTCTCCCTGCCTAACCCCTCCCCCCAATTTTCTCTTCTCTTTGAAAAGTAAAAAAATATTCTTTCATTGTTATACAATCTCTCCCTCCAAGTCCACTCCACTGTGCAGCCTTCATTCTGTACTCCTGTCATGACAATAATACCTAATCATACATCCCTTTTAAACAGTTCTCTCCCTTATCTGTTATGTACTCTTCTCCAACACTATAGCTCAAAAGCATCAACTCTTCTTCTCTCATCTTAATCATTGTCTAGCTCTCCAGTGCATAGCAAGTGATCAGAAGGCCATAGCCTGAATCAGAAGCACCTTAGTCCTCAAACTGACATCATTATTCTAAATAATTTAGAGAAATCCCAAACTACAGGCTTTCCTAATGCAATACATCTCCTGATTTCTTGACTGCTAGTATCAAGGGTATTTGTTAATTGTGGATCCAAGTAAGATGAAAATTGTTAACAGTGTCAATCTTTTTTTCCCATCTATTGTGATGGGCTTAATAGTACTCCATGGTAGTGAGTTATTTTCCTGTGGTGTAAATTTATATAAAGACCTGGAGGGATTATGTTTCAATCAATTTCTTGTCTCATGTAAGTTTTAATATTACAAGAGTTAGAAGGCCAAGTGCTCTCTCTGAGTTCATTTGCTAAAGAAATATTGATGATTTCATTAGACCAATGATGTTGATAAGCAGAGTTTTACTTTGTGCATTTCGTATGAGGTTGTGGAGTTTCAGAAATCATTCTAAAGATTTTGTAAATACTTTTATAATCCTTAGTTAGTTACTATTGCAGTTTTTCTTTAACTCTCACATATTTCTATAAAGTTAAACAATATTTTTGTGTTTATAAAGTTATAAACATACCTTTAGTGTTTTGGGTTTGCTTTTGGGTTTTTTTTTACTAAAAGAGCATCTAAGAAACATGAACTTGAAATTCAGTTATGTTCTCAAATAATTTTAATGAATGTAAAACAAATATTTAGACACATAGTTAATGTACTATGGTAAAACAAAAAAAAAATCCCAGTGAAACTTTTCTTTTTTGTTAAACTCAAAGAACTCTTCTTCTAAACTTAGAAAAACACTCACCTCTTGAAAAGACATGTCTAATTGTTCATGTGCTTAATACGCCTACTGTTATCATTTTACAAGAGTAAACAGCTGTTAAGTTGCAAAACTCCCTTGCCATATTAATTTGTTATCACTGTAAGCTGTGCATTTTTTAGGTAGAGCTCTGGTGGCTCAGTCTATAGGAAGTTGTATTGATAACCCAAAGGCTACATCTAGCTGTTGGTTCAAATCCACCAGTAGCTCCATAGGTGAAAAAGAAACAATTGCCTCCCTTGGGAATTACAGCCACACAAACCAAATGGAGGATTACCGTTGTGTTTGTTCTGATTTGACGACAGTGAGAAGTGATAGGATGGAATCAGCAAGTCATCAGAAGGAAGGAGAAGGCATTAGATTGAGAAGGCAGGGTAAGTAGCCCATCTGCCATTGACTAATAAGATATTCAGCCTTAGCTCTTCCCCAGAAATATCTACACACACCCGCAACCTCTCTATTTAAAGGACAGTAATGCAACCAGCTTTAAAAAGAAGAGCAACTTTGAGATAGTATCGAAACAAGAAAGAAAATGGTTTTAGACAATTACTATATGAGTAAGGGAAGTACAGCATACACCTAAGTATAAACAGGAGCAATAATAAAAACCATATCCTTCCTGCTACTCAAGTGCCATGTGACCTCAGGATAACTATATAGTAATAAGATAGTTTATTTATTTAATTCCTGTCCTTCTCTAAACCATAAAGCAGACAAATTAATTTTTACAGTGTTATGTGATATATAGATCCAAAATCATTATTTTCAGTGATCCTACTATGTTTCTTATTAAAATTTTGTTACTTTTTAAACTCCATTTGCAAAGCTTAATTTTGTATTTATCTAAGGTAGCAAGCTTTATATAAGTAAAAGAGCTGAATCCAAAGAGGCAGCATAATGCCAATACTGGTTTCAAATATATACAGAGATTTTTCTTGGAATATTTATCAAGCAAATCTTACTAAGATTTCTCTCATTGCTTGCTTGCTTTCTCATGGCCATATTGCTAAAATAATGGGCTTCAGAGTTTCTGTCCCCAGCTGTTCCTTTTATATAGTATGAAGGACTTTGGATCATATCTTTGGCAGAAAAAAAAACCACAAAAACAAACAATAACAGCAACAAAAAAACCCAAACCTTTTCACTAGCTGTGTGTAGGGTTGTTGTTTTGTTTTTTTTTTTAATTTTATGGTCCCAAGTCATGTATTTACAGAATCATAGTGGGCTGAGTGTGCATTTAAAATGCTTGATGATGTACAGATAGCTCCCAGAAACCCACAGCAATCAAGTCAATACCAATTCATGGTGACCCTCCATCGGGTTTTCAGGCTGTAAACTTGGTGGGAGAGGAGTGGCCCATAGATCTGCTGTGGTTGTTGTTGTGTGCCATCGAGTTGGAACCGACTCATATCTGACCCTCTGTTATTCGCACAGGAGGAGATTGCCCCTTCTCTCCCAGAGCAGCTGGTGGATTTGAACTACATGCCTTCAGGATTGCAGCACAGCTTCATGCCTCTAGGGTGGTTTATTCGAGCTGTTGATCTTTTGGTTAGTAGCTCAGTATGTTATGGACTGGGCCGTCAGGGCTCTTTGACATACAGATGCAACTAAATATTTTCCTTCCACAGAGAATTGAGTAGTAAATTTATCTGAAATCTTTTGTAAATGTATCTTAAATGTTTATTTGTTGTCATTTACGTTCATTTGGTTTTTACTAGCAGTGTAGCATAGGAAAGTGAACACCAACCTGTGTACACACGGGCCTGCCTCTGTATCACAGATGCCATAACTACCATTGGAATATAATTATAAAAAAACACTTTTTTGTTGTTAATTCAAATGCAGTCTGGCTCTCCCTGAGTTTCTGTGGCTGTGACTCTACAGTTGGAAACTGCATCATCTGTCTTCTGAGGAGTAGCTAGTGTATTTGAACCACTATTAACAACTCAACATGTAAAACACATCTCTGCCAAGGCCTAATTGAAAAAAAAAATAATTTGGAAATCAAGTATTAAGACATAACACAGTTTGGGCATGTACGTGTTTTCTTTACATCATCTTCTTCCCCTCTATGTTCATAGTCCCTCCTAAACCTGATGAAAGATTAGTTATGGGTCAATTCCAACTCAGTAGTACATGACAATAAGTTAGAGTCAAGTATAGTGAAGCTTCAGCTCACAAACTTTGGGCATGTTGTTAAGAGGGGCTATTCTTTGGAAGCAGACATCATACTTGAAAAGATGGAGAGAGGAGGGCCCTCAATGAGATGGAATGATACAGTGACCGTGACAATGGGCTCAAGTAAGTCACATATGGTAAGGACAGCACAGAGTTGAGATCTATTGCTCATAGAGTTACTATAAGTTGTACTTGATGGCACCTAACAACAACTCAGCAGTTGTACTCTTGGTATACACACACATACATTGCTTTTGTGATGGGCCAGCACTATGGAACCAACTGATAACTGACCCTCTAGTGAGTTTTCACAGGCAGTAAAGTGCTTGAGAGGAGAGAGCCTATATTTCTTCCATGGAGCAGCTGGTGGATTTGAACCATATGCCTTTGGTCTGGCAGCATAGCTCCTTCCCGTGAGGCCTCCAGAGCTCCTTAAAATATATAGAGAGAGCTCTGGTGGCCTAGTGGCAAGAAGCTGCAATGCAATCCCGAAGGCAGGTGGTTCAAGTCCACCAGCTGCTCTGCAAGAGAAGAATGGACAATCTCCTCCCATGCGATTAAAACCCACCAGAGGGTCAGATATTTATATATGCTGCTGTTGTGTACCATCCAGTCAGAAGCAACACATAGCTGACCCTCTGGTGGCTTTCACATAGGATAGAGATAGATCTAGATGTAAGTAAGGAAGGAAATACACACACACACACACACACACACAAAAGTACATATGCTGTTTAATTATTAGTATATGGATAAGAGCCAAAAATAATTCTTGTAAAAATTATCATGGAAAATTTATCAGAGATAGTACAAAGGTGCTTTATCATATTGTTTATTAGTAATTTTAATTTTTGCAGTATTTGTTTTAGCTTTGACTACTTCCTTCATCCAGAAAAATAAATAAAAGCCAATGTCATTTTTGAAATGGAAAAAAAATGTTTCAAGTCATTGGCAAAACTTAATGACTTCTGACTGCTGAGATATGTTAATTTAAGCCAGACCAAATGTTCCTCAGCTGCAAATATTTGGTAGTGTTTGCTAGGAACTGGCAAGATTTATGAGGGCCCAGTGGCAAAGACTCGCCTTGCATGCCTCTGTCTGCAATTATTTCTTGTGTTTAGTGATGGGGGCCCGCTAGGAAACAAAACACCAACTTTTCAGGGCCTGGCCCTTTCGACCTTAAGAGGATGCTATCTCCCCTCTGATTTACGGAAGAGTTCTTTGTATCATCAAAGCCCTTTCAGCTTTCCTACACCAGATCTTGGAAAAGAAAGCTGGAACTTTTCTTTAGGCGCTCAGCTCACCTAGTGGGTAAAGAATAGCACCACCAAACCCACAGGATGTTGGTTTGAATTCACCAACTTCTCCATGGAAGAAATATGGGCAGTCTCCTGTGTAATTTACAGCCTCCAAACACCTGCTAGAGAGTTCACTATGAGGCAGCTCCCACTCAGGAACGAGGGAGTTACTGTGGTCTTTGATCCCCAAATTGTGCAAAGTGTTAAGCACTTGACTACTGGCTGAAATGTCAGCAGTCTGTACCTTTTTAGTGATCCCTCAAGAGGAAGACCATTTACTTGTGATAGCCTTAAAATCCTATGAAGCAGTTCTTTACTGCCCACCCAAAGCCAGTAGGAATTGGGAGTGACTTGACAGGTGGTAAATGCAACAAGTGTGATCTGTACTTAGTTTTTAAAATGACTTGGATCTGTGTTATTGTCCTGTGCCATGGAGTCAGAACTAACTCATAAATGAGCCTCCAGTATGTTTTCAGAGCCTATAAACCAAATGAGAAAAGATTTTCCATCTTTCTGTCATGTGGCAGCTGTTGGATTCAAACTGAAGGCCTTTAGATTGGCAACACAATCTTTCAACATTCGGCCACTAGAGATAATGTTATTTTTCTTTCTTATTTTGCTATTCATGCCAGAAAAGACCTTGCCATTTTGCTGAAATACTTTATTGCACACCCCATAAAAAAATGCAATTGTTAAGATGTAGAGTGTTCTAAAAGGATAAATGTATTTTCTTTTTTCCCCCTGTGTTTTAGCATGGATTATCACAAGACTATGTGTTGTTAAACGGGTCAGTTTCTGCCTTATTCCATATTGAACTCCTTAATTATGTATCACAGTATAATAAAAGAAAAAAATGCTGACAGAATGCAAGAGAAAATCTAAATTCTTTTCTTGCAATAAATGTGACACAGATTGTATAAAGCAATATTTTTGCCCTTGAAATGTTTAGAAGTATTGACATTCTGTCCACTAAATTGTCAGCTTGTCTTTAAAGTTAGAGCTTCTAAGTTCTTAGCATTTAACAGACTGACATTGATCTCTAGGTTCTTCAAACTTGTATACTACCAAGGTGATGGACTTGATTTTGAAGCAGAGCATTACAAGCATTGCCCTTGATGATGATAACTCCTAATTTCTGCCTTTTTTTTGCCATACTTACAGATTATAATATAGATTCACTGTTAAAGTTTTTATAAATTTAGAATTTGGTAGAATTTGGCTTATGTATTATGAGACAATTAAGTAGATCATAACATAGGAAGTAAGCCCATCTGAAATGTTTTTGACTGTAACTCAATGTTTCTAATATGTACTTCCAAAGCTATTTTGAATAATGGCCAACAGTATTTATTGCCATTATTTGAATCCTAAATTAAACAAACCAACAAAAACATAGCACAGAACCCTCTGCTGTTGTTTACAAATCGTAGTGAACCACAGCTGGATTTCTAAGCTGTAAATATCAATGGGTGCAGTATATCTCATGTCCTTCTGGGAAATACTGGTGGATTTGAACCACCAACCTTTCTGCTAGCAGTACTCTAGCATATTTGCCCTGTACCCCCAGGTCTGTATTTGAGAACACAGATAATTCTCATATCTTCACCATACTTCCCAGGGTTATGGAACTATTTCCAAAGGCAAAGATGTTATACTTTCATTTATTCCTTTTAAAATAAAGTCCTAACCCTGGGAAAAAACATTAGTTTCAATAATATTTAGGAATCGTTGGCTTAAAAAAAACCCCTGAACTCTCTGGATAACATTTCCATTGTTCCATTAGTTGGGTAAAGAATCTAAACAAGGACTGACACTGGGATGTTTTTAAAGATTTCTTAGAATCTCTCCCCCACAGGCTCAAAGCAAGACAGTAAATAGTCCATTTTTGTTAATGAAGCTTCCCTCATACAGCTGGGATTGTTTAATATTTTACGAGTGTTACTTTGTTTTGCTCTCAACGATCTCAGGCAGTTAAGGATTTATGAATCGTGTTTTTCTCAGCCCATCTGCGGTTTCCTATCTTCCCTGGCCTTGAGAATATGTTTAAATTTATTAAAGCGAAGCAAAGGCTCATTATTTCAAAGGAGAGCCAAAGTGACACAGGGAATTGGTTATTAATGGAAAGGCACTGCCATAGGGCGATTGAAATTTAATGATATCCTACAAGAAAAAAATGAGGGTGTCACTTTCCAAAAAGTCATGCTAAATGCCAGCCTTTTTAAGGTCCTGCCGCTAATTTTATGCCTGCGCACAGTAATGTTTTCAAAAGCGTTTAGGAAACACGGACCAGTGACTGTACTGATTATCCTTTTCACCTTCTCGCCTGTTCCAAATGGGTTTGTGCAGTGAGCGATTTAATCTCTAAATATAGGGAACGTTAAAAAAAAATAACATTGCTGTTTTTCACAAGCTAAGGGCCTTTTGCAATCCTCCAGAGATGGACTTGCAAATATGCTATCTCCATATGCTCTCAGTAAGCTCTCAAACTGGCAGGACACCAAAAAGAGAGGGGGAAACGCAATCCTAGCATTTCTTTCTTTTTATTTTTATTTTTCTGTCATTCAGAAGATATTTTAATGTCACACTTTATAAACTATATTTATTAATACTCAGATAGCTCTCAATATGTGCTGTCAAAGGGGATTTTGTGTAATTTTTAGATTTTTAACCTGGAGTAGGATCTCTTTTGAATGATAGTATTGAAGCATCAAAATATCACTGCTTTTTCTCATCCCACTTACTGCAACCATATACTTATTTATTATGGAAAACATGCTGTTGATTTTTAAAACAGTCTTAACCACTCTTTAGAGTCCGTGAGTCAGTAAAATATTAGATTAAAAGAAATGTGCATAATCTACTAAATTAGTTTAAAAGTTCAAGTTCTTCTAGAAATAATTGTTGATGTGCCAATGTACAAGCATGTTTCAGGAAATTGGCTTATACTCCACAGGGTTCTTGAATGTGTACTTTTCTTGTCCGTATATTGTTTGAATTTTCCTACCTGTGTGGTCTGTGTGCCCCTAATATTTTGCATCCATCTGTACCTATTTCAGACAATCTGCTGAATATGAAAAGAGTCGACCATGTACATACATTTCAAGAAACGGCACAATTTAGAGTTCTAGTGCAATTAGACTTGAGATTCCACAGTTGTAGCAATGCATTAATTACATGAAATAAGTCTGAACACTTTTTGTGTGGGAAAAGAGATGGGAACAGCTTTAGTGAATCTTTACTTTCACTGCTGAATATAAACAAAAATGCAAATGGACCATTTGACAGACACTGTGGTAACATCTAATTTTCTCATACTGCATATGGTAATATTAAATTGTCTACTAACGGAAAATACATTTTCAAATGTAATCTGAATTATTTTCTCTGTTTTATGACAAAATACAGAATTCTGGATTTTCTAAAAACCATTTTTTTAAATTAAATTTGCACTCAATTGGAAATTGCATTAACAAGATTTTAGAGCTTGTGATCACACATTGGGGAACTTTTTGTTTATCCCAGGCCAAAGTGTGAATCTGAATAGATGAGAAAAATGTCCAAATCTCCTAAGAGAGAATGATGCACCATGTAGGAGGAAAATCACTGGGAAGCAGGTGTCAAGGACCCACAATTTGAGTTTCTCTGGGCCTGTCCTCTCTTTTAACAGCAAACTTATCATCCTATAATCTTCCTAACAAAGACATAAACACTTCAGCTACATATATTTTGATTGTTTCGCGCCAGTTTACCGGAGGCTGAGCAATGACAGATTTCTTCATTGTCTTTTTGCCAAAATTTGTCCTTTAAGTCATTTTTGTTGACTGCCCCTTTTAGCAGCTCACCTCACAATGAGCGAGGAGACAATTAATGGGAGGGTGATTTATCACTGCCAAAAACTGTCAAGGACTTCAGTTGTAGCTGGAGAAAAAGCAATTTCACATTATGGCATTTCATTCTGAATACATTGTATTTACAGCTCACAGTTTTATTTTCAGAGCCTATTATCAGGTGAAACAGTTGCATCTGAAATGTTGTTTGTGACATAGGTGACCTGTTAGGATTTGATAAGTATTTACGCCAGAGCACAAGGGGCTTACACATCTGCTGTTGGCAGAAGCAATGGAAAAAAATAACCTGGAAATGAGGCGTTTGATTTTTCTGGTTCCTACACTTGAGCATCTGTTGCTATAATTAAGTGGCATTCAGTAATTGCAGAGCAATGGTGAAATAAACATATGCATTCTTGCCAGCTTTTAGGATTTGGTGTCCTTACACTAGGAGAGACAAGCAAAGTGACTTCAATAAGAACAAAAGGTTTTACAGCAAAGTTTGAACACTTAACTTCCCTGTTGAAGATTAAAAGGATTTCATAGCAGAAGACAATGTCATCACTGAAATACTTCACAGTTTTAGGAGATAAAAGTTCACACCACACTGATCCCTTGAATCAAACTTTACATAGATAAGAATTTAAAGGTATTTGAGAAGTAACCTTGTCAAGAATCATGAGGGAAAAGAAAAAACATAAACACAGTTCTTATGAAGCTTTATGGTACTGACCTATGAAAAAGCCATTGTGGTAGAATTTATTTGTTTAATAAAATAAGAAAGGATTTTGGTTGTTGTTGTTAGGTGCCACTGAGTGGAATACTACTCATAGTGACCCCACGGACAGCAGATCTGAACACTGTCTAATCCTGTGCCATTCTCACAGTCTCTGACATATTCAGGATCATCTGCAGTCACTGAGTCAGTCTACCCAGCTGAAGACCTACATTATCAGTATTATTTCATTAGAGACTTCGGTGGAGCAGCCCTTAACATGTTTCCTTACTAATAATCCAAAGGCCTCATGACTTCAGTGTTTTGAATCCACTAGCAGCTCCTTGAAGAGATAAATGGTCCATTAAGAATCAAAGCCTTGGAATCTCCAGATGGGATCACTGTGAGTCAGAAGCGACTCCGTGGCAGTGAGTTTTTTAGTTTTATAGTTTAACTGAAGCTTTTTTTTTTTTAATTTGAGTGAAAATTTACACAGCAAATTAGTTATTTGGGGTTTGTTTTTGTTTTTGTTGTTTGGTTTGCTTTGGTTTGAATGCAGTAGTGTATCAGAGATGATGAGGCAGGAACAGGCAAGGACAGCATTCAAAGATATTGTTCATAAGATCACTGTGAGTCGTCCTGAACCTGATGGCACCTAACAACAACAACAGTTCATACACGCTTTGTTTCAGGACGTTGCTGGCAACTGTCACAATGTAACAGCACTCTTCCTATTTCCTCTTTGTATTTACTATTTCCACTTATCCTTCTTTTCAATCTCTTTCTGCCTTTTGAACTTTATCCTTGGGCAAATGCTTTGCTCTCTTATGGCTAATTATTCTAAGGAGTGAGTTCCTTCCTGGAATTATTATTCACTTTTTAGATCTGTCTGTGGCTTAAAGCCACAGCGGTGAGTTGAGTGCCAGGTATGAAATGTGAAATGTGAGAAATGGCCATAGTCTCAGGAATTCTATCAATTTCTGTCTCCCAAGAGAGACTAGGATTATTATGATTTTGATGTGTCTATAGTTTTCTCCTATTTTCCTCCAGAACCTTCCACTATGATTCTTTCCTGGGTGGATGATAGGGCTAGCCTGACACTATCTGATCATCTTTTGGTCTCGGAATCAGGATGATTGCAGTTCACATGCTCCATGAGTTGTTTTGTCTAACTCTTTCTTCCAGATAGGGGAGACCAATATCTGCACCTTAGATGACTACTCGCAAGCTTTTAAGGTTCCCAGTTGATACTCACCAAAGTAGCATGTAAAACATTGTCGTTGAAGAATGTTTTGTGTTGAAACAAGTGACAGTAGCCCTCACCTAAAGGCAGGTGGTTTGAATCCACCAGCTACTCCTGGGGAAAAAAAGACGACTACTTCCTTCTGGTGCAATTGATAGCCTTCAAAAAAACAGCTGGAGGATAAACTCAATAAACCTAACATTGACCTAACCAACTATAATTCTGAAACCCTCCCCCAAGCCTGTTCTTCGAGGTGTTTGACAATGGGAAAAAAGTTGTTATAAATGTATCCTCTGTGTGCTTTACTATATTTAGGAAATATACAATTTGTTATTTGAAGCTAAAGTATGACTCTAACAAAAGAATTCTCAAGAGGGAAGATGGAAGGGGCTGAATTGGTACTCAAAGCACTTTTGAATTACAATCCAAAGACCTAACACCTGCTCCCAAGTTCTTCTGGGGAATGGATATTACCAAAAGTTTGGGAGATCACTATGTTCCTATTCCCCTTTACCATACCGTGTGGAAAATGCCTTGCCTATTTGGAAGTAGGATTAGCATCCACTTCCTAAGTAACATGCCATTGGAAACTCTATGAACTTTGATAAATGTCGATAGTCATAAGAGGGGCTTCAAGTCTTTTGTTCATAGGGTTGCTATGAGTCATGCTCGACTCGAAAGTAATCAATGACGACAACAAAACGACATGTTACTAACCAGAGTGCTCTGCTAGTGTAGTTCGTAGGAAGTTGCACTGCTAACCCAAAAGGGACTCCTTTCTGGCAATTCTAATTCACTACTAGCTATGTAGGATAAAGATCACCGCTCCTGTGCAGTTAAACAGTCTCAGAAATTCAACAGGTCAACTGTGAGTTGTTTCTGACCTAATGTAAATGAGTAAGTGGTGGATAAACAATAGTTTATATTAGCAAACATTTATAATGTCTTATCTTTGGATTCTGTAAAATTACTTGCTCAGTGGTTTAATATTTCATTAAGTGGTTAGAACAATCCAGGTTCTTCCTCTAATGATGTTGTTGTTGTTAAGTGCTGTCGATTTGACTAGGATTCATAGTGACCCTATGAACAGTGGATCTAACTTTGTCTGCTCCAATGTTATCCTGATCGTCTCTGATGTAGTTGCACCCACCATTACAGTCAGTCTATCTCATTGAGTTCTTCTCCTTTGTTAGCCTTTCACCTTTCCAAGCATGATTCCAAGGAATGAGCTGTCCTAACAACATTCTCAAAGTATGTAAGACAAGCTTCACTATCCTTGCCTCCAAATAGCACTCTAGCTACACCTTTTCTAAGAGATATTATTTGTTCTTTGGTAGTCCATGGAATATTTGGCACTCTTACCCAATACCTAAATTCAAAGGCATTGATTCTTCTTCTGCCGTCCTTCACCCTTGTTCAACTTTCAGCTGTATATCAAGTATTTTAAAAGATATTTGTTTGGACCAGGTGCTCCTTAGTCTTCAAATTAACATCTTTGCTCTTCAGCACTTTGGAAAGGTTCCTGACAGCAGACTTTTAAAATGCAATCTGCTTTTATTAAATTTTTATTATTTCCAGCCTACTGAGGTCAAGGGTACTGTTTGTGGATTCAAACAAGATTAGGTAATTGACAATATATATATATCTTCTCCATCTGTCATGATACCTATTTGGCCAGGTAGTGAGAATTTTCATTTTCTTGCTATAAAAGGTTGTTTTCTTTGATTCTCAGCAGCAAATATTTCAAGTCTTCCATTCATTCAGCAAGCAAGGTTGCAAGTATCTTAGGATAATGGAGACCACCCAGATAATATATAGGTCTGTCTTGGATAGAGTGAAACTAAGTTTCTCCTTCGGGACTAGGATTTGGAGGCTTCATCTCACATACTTTGGGTATGTGGCCAGGAGGGACTGATCCTTGGAGGAGACATCATTCTCAGAAGGGTAAAGGGACAGCTCAGAATAGGAAGACTCTGGATGAAATGGATTCATATACAGTGACTAAGTCAATGGGGGTGGTATGTTGGAGTCAGTAAGACTGGCTCAGGATAAAGCCAGCATCAGAGCTATTATACATAGGGTCTCTATTAGACACAGGTGACTCAAGGGCACACAAAAACAATGGAGATTTGATTGTTACTTTGCAGTGGTTTGAAATTCCTGAGAAATGTCACATGAATAATTCCATTGTGCCACAAATCCTTAGAAAACATTACATTTTTAAATGATGCCATATGATTATTAGACTTTCTGAAATGAAGATAAATATTGTTATTTTTCTTGGATGCCATTGAGTCAACTGTAAAATGAATATTTTAGCATGTTTTTAAAAAAATTATGAATCTAAAGAAAATTATGAATCTATTTTATTATTGGTAAAGACAATATCAAAGCAAGATGAGCCTTGCTACATGATAAATTTTCTGCTAAGTGACAGAGTGAGTGAGGAGTAGAGCTCTGTACAGCCTTTCTAGTGTGGATGGCTTTTCTAGTATGGGTGACTGACTATGTGGAGGAGTAGGACTATGTGAGTGAGGCATGTTGGCCTATCCACAAAGGAACTGACTATTTTCTAATATCAATATAATTCAACAAGGGGTTTGGCCAGTCTCAGCAATCTACATAAAGATTGATTAGTCTCACCAATAAGTTGAACAGCTCTAACTGTAGAGAATGGAATGCTTCCATCACCAGAAGAGATGGAATTCTTCCCCTCACGAAGAAGAAAGACCTCCAGCAACCCGATGAAATGTACGATGTTCTCAGGTCTGCAGCAGCAAGGATGGTTGAACTGGAGAATTGATGTGAGATGAGACTTTAGGAAAGGAGGAAGTATAATCCTGGCAGGACCTAGAAATTTGCTGAACAGTTGGGTGGGGAGCCAATATTGGTAGGACTGAGAATTTTGTTGGATGCTTGTAGGTGGAGAGCCAATATTGGCAGGACTGAGAACTTGGGAACTCTTAGAGCTGTGAGGCTAAAGCTGAAGTGCCTGAATGCACAGTTCACGAGCTGTCTTGGTTGTATTCTGTTATTAATCTGATTTATAACCTTTTAACATCATCAATATGGTTCTGTGTTGTCTGTGAGCTATCACATCAAAGTTTAGACCAAAGCCTTAAGATTTGTATTGAGATGAGTGGAAAGAGATATAAGAGTGTGGGGGACATGCCTGGCCTCATAAGAATTGAATTTTGTGTTATTGTTCCTGTGGAAGGGGACATTTCCCTCCTGTGAAGCTGGTAAAGGTTAGATATGGCCCTTGCTCCTTTTACAGTATGTTATTTCATATACGTTAAGCACGTACCAGAAAGGCCAGTGATTGATGGTCCAAACCTACATTTTCCTTGAGAGAAAGAAGAGCAGTTCCCTTATATTAAATTTATGGCTTCTGAAACCCTGCCTAGATGGTCAACAATGAACCAGTTCTGATTTGACGGGAATGAGTTGACTTTCCCTGTTAAAACTATTTGAGAGTGAGCATGAGCCTTCAGCATCAAGTAGAGCCTGATCACATGTGATTTGACATTTTCATGTGATACCAAAGCATCAGCTGATTGCCTTCCCTTCTAGGGGAAGAGAAAACATAGGGAATAAACCATGGAGAGATAAAAATGAGGGATTATGGTTTCAAATGTCAATTATATACAACAAAAGGAATGTGAAAAAATGTTGGGTGTCTGTGTGGAAGAAATGATGTCTGTAAATTGGTTTATTTGAATTTGAAACATTCACATTATAATTTTATTATTTATTAAAAATTGTTTATTTGGAGCAGTTATATTTAAAGAATGTTTTAAAATAGCTTTTAAAATCTTAGTTTTTATACAAGTTGTATCAAAAGTAATGGTTTTTAGAACTGTATTAAACATCAACCCAGCACCTGTTGTCATCAAGTTGATAATGGCTCGTGGCAGCTCCACATGTTTCAGGGTAGACTTCCACACCATAGAGTTTTCTCAATGGTCTCCACTGGGTAGATATAAACTGCCAAACTTTTGATTAGAAATTAAGTACAAGCCATTTGTATTACCCATCTTACTCATATTAAGATAAGAAACCAAACCTTTGCTATGAAGTTGAGTCTAACTCATATTGGAACTATTGAGTTTCTGATGTAAATATTTATGGCTATTCACCTTTCTCCCTGGGAGCAACTGGTAGATTTGAACTGTCAACTTCTTGCTTAGAAGCTCATCATGTAGTGTACTATACAACCAAGTTTCTTTATCTGTTTATATGTATCTACATCTGTGTATATCTAGATGTACACATTTTAAATTTGAGAAATCTGTACCATATTATAGAAGGAGCAGCTAGAAGAATATGATTCTATCCCTCGATTTACCCAAAATTTAAACTGTTATATGACAAATTTTGTATTGTTTAGTACATGCCACTATAGTAACCAAATTTTACAGTATCACAGTGCCCATGACAGGTAGGTGGCACATCAGGGTTATCAGTCCAAGCAATGTTATTCTCAAGTCCATGTTTGTAATCCTTGTGGTATTCACATGACATAAAGGTAAAGATATGTCTATTTCCAGGACTCCAAAAGCTTAGACCTTGAAAAAGGCAAATAGGTTGAGTGTATCCATGTTTTACAAGTTGTGAGAATGTGTGTTGTACTGCTATCAGAAAGGTCTTTCCTCTCTGGTGGTTCAAACACACCAGCAGCTCAATGACAGAAAGGGCAAAAAGTGGATGTTATCCTCCTGTGCTATTCACAGCCTCTGAAACCCACTGAAGGGTCAGCTCGGAGCTTCTCTATGGCATTCTGTGGTATATAACAACAACAAATTTATTTATTTATGTGTTTTGTTTGTTTATGTGTGTGTGTGCGCGCGCATGTGTTTATAGTTGTTGTTATTTAGTGCCATTGAGTCACTTGACAGTCATAGTGACTCTATGTACAACAGCTCTGAACTATGCTCTATCCTGAACCAATCTCATCGTCTCTGACACACCCAGTGGCCCCAGTCACTGAGTCAATCCATCTCATCCAGAGTTTTCCTCTTTTGAGCTGTCCCTGCACTCCAGCATGAAGTCCCTATCCAAGGATGGTTCCCTCCTTGCAACACGCTCAAGGTATGTCAGATGGAGCTTCAGAATCCTTGCATCCAAGGAGACATGTAGATAGATAGATAGATAGATAGATAGATAGATAGATAGATAGATAGATATAAAGATAGAGATATATCTATGTTTGGTAGCAGAAGTGGCATCGACTTCTGATATAACTTGCCCCTGAAAACTCTATGAACTTAGATAAATTATAATGTTTGTACAGTAGTGTCCATAGGGTCACTTGATGGCACTTAACAATAACAACAACAACAACAACATATCTATGTAGATATATGTATGTTTATTTGTATATATATGTGTATATATAACGTGTATATGTATATACACACACATTTTAGTATTTAGGTCTTTCATTCATAGGGTCGCTGTGAGTTGTCTAAGACTTGACAGCACTTAACAACAACAACAAAAATATACATACATTTTATGGATTGAAGTTCAACATAAAGAAAACAAAGATTCTCACCAATGGGCTGATTGACATTAAGATAGATGATGAAAATTGAGACTGTTAACAACTGTAGCTTGCCTGGCTCCATAATCAACACTCTTGATACCAGCAGCCAGGAAATTAAGAGATTAATTACATTCAGAAAGTTGGCTGTCAGGAACATCTCTAGAGTACTGAAGAGCAATGACATCAGTTTGGAGACTAAGGTGTGTTTGATCCAGGCCATAGTTTTCACAATTGCTTGCTATGCATTAGATGGCTGGACAACGTCTATGGATAATGGAAGGAGAATTGATGCCTTTAATCTATGGTGTTGGAGAAGAGTGTTGGATATACCAATGATAGTCAAGAGAACAGGTTCGTCCTAGAGAGGCTGAAGCCAGGCAGCTCCTTAGAGGCAAGGATTCTCAGGCTTCTTCTGACATACTTTGGGCATGTTGCAAGGAGGGACAAGGCCTTGGAGAGGTATACCATGTTTGGAGGGTGGAGGGATAGACAAAAAGAGACCATCAGTTAGATGGATTGATTCAATGACTGGGGTGATGAGGGTAGGTGTTTCAGAGATGCTAACATTGGCACAGGATAGAGCAGGTTTCAGGGCATTGTACATAGGGTCACTGTGAGTCACAAGTGACTCGACAGCATATAACAACAACAATAATAAATATTATAAACATATATTTTTTTTCTTTTTTCAACAATTAATTGTCTTACCAAAGAACATGAATACTCTGATATTATTGTAGTTAATATTATGTTTTCTGGTATCAGAGATGAACTTACCCAATATTGGCACAAGCCCAATTTCTTCTTAAATTTTATCATCTTTTTTAGATTAACTTAATTGTGATTGTTGTTGCAGATAATCGTCAATTTGCAATCATCTTATAGCTGACCTTGCTGTAGATTTTCCTAGGCAGTAAATCACATGAGATTAAATAGAACAAAAGAACAAACTGGTGTGTCATAGTGAAGGTGCAGCCAGAATGTTCCTTGGAGGCAAAGATGATGCAGTTTTGTCTCACATACTTCGAGTATCTTGCTAGGAAAAGTTGTTCCTTGGAGAGGGACATCATGATTGGGAAGGTGGAGGGATGGCGAAAGAGAGGAAGACCCTCCACTAAGGAGGACTGACACAATGACTGCAGCAATGGACTGGAGGGTGTTAGAGATTGTGAGGATGACGCTGGATATGATAACGTTCAGATCTGTTGTTTGTAGGATTGCTATGAGTTGTCCTTGACTTGAAGGGACTTAACAAGAACAAGAAATCACGAAAGAGATTGCAAGTCTTTTCTTCTACAAAACAACTGTTGCCTTCAAACTACCTGCCTTTGAGTTGCCAGCATAACTCCTTACCACTAAACCATGAGAGCTCATTTTGACTTAACTAATCCCTGATAAACACTCCCTAATTTTACATATAAATGATTGTGATTACTAAGCATAGTTTTTCCCATATATGTAGTGCAATATTTATTGTATACATTTTAATTTATTGTCTGTATTTTAATTCAGGGACCTCTGGTGGCCTAGCAGTAAAAAGTTGCACTGTAATCCCAAAGGTATGTGATTCAAATCCACCAGCTGTTTCACAGAAGGATGGGCAGTCTCCTTCTGTGCCATTAATTGCTTCTGAAAACCCACCGGTGTGTCAGGCAAAAATAGGTTCCAACTTGATGGCACAAAACAGTATCACACTTTAACTAGTTATTTTTTATAAACAAATAATGATTTTGTTTTTTTCTAGATTATTGTCCTCCTTTTGAATTTGTATAACATCATCTACTTTAGCTTTTCAATTTCTCCTTAACTAAATCGAAGAGTTCTAATGGTGTAACTGTCAGGAACGTTCAGCTCTCTCAAAGGCTCCACCTCTCTCGTGACTCAGTGGCTCTGGGGGAAAAACATGGTCTGTCTTTTCTGTTATTTACAGTCTCAAAAGCCCAGTGTAGGGTCAATTTTGTCTTGGTTTTGACTTGATGGCAATACGAATATCTCACCTGTTGGTGAGCTGAAATAATTACAAAATGAACTATTTTACTGAAACTTTATTGGTTGGTTTGATCTTTGAGGGTAGTAGCAAGCATTTGTTCTTTTCATCCTTCATCTTTCTTTAATCATATGAAGTAAGAAGCATTTTCTCTTTATCTAATGACAAGGAAAATGAGTATGCAGTAGGTTCTATGACTTTCCCAAAACTTATTGCTTGAAAATGACATAAGCGGGAATAAGCTCAGGTTTGACCTCCTCGATTGCCTTTTCAGTACCTTAGATGTGCAGCGATTAAGTGCTCCGCTGCTGACTAGAGCAGACACTTTGAATCCATCAGCATCACTGAAGGAAAAAGATATGGGAGTCTGTTCCCAAAAAATTTTTATCCTTGGAAACTCTACAGGACAGGTCTACTCTGTCCGTACAAGGTTGCTGAATATGAATTGACTGAACAACAATGGATTTGGATTCTGGTAGTGTCTCTGCTCTTGAAACAGTCTGAAAATACACTGACTTTTGACCTAGGTTATTTCAAATTCTTTCTAATTTATTTTTTCCCTTCGTGGAAATGTTGTTGTTGTGACATTGAGTTGGAACTGACTCATAGCCGACCCTGCAGTGGGTTTCTCAGAGGCAGTAAATCACACAGGAGGTTGTTCATTCTTCTCCCACAGAGCAACTGGTGGGTTTGAACCATGTGCTTTTGGGAATACAGTGAAGCTTCTTAACACTAGACTACGAGAATCCAATATACAACAATCATAAATAACAGCAGTGTAATGCCTATACAGTGTGCTTGTTTCAGGAGTGAATTGATGCACTTAAAAGGGCTTAAAGTGTTTGAAACTTTACATTTTTGTATAAATGTTTTGTTTGTGAAGAGCTAAAAATTTGAAATATTATAGTCTGTATTTCAGTGATAATGTTAAATACTTTGACCCATATGAAATTTAACTAGCATCTCTTTATAGAACACTTTTATTCATTATCTTATACTTAGATGGTTTTTGGGTTGGTTTGTTAATAAATATTTCAGACCGTAACAGTGATGATATCTATCTATGTGAGATTTCCACAATCAGTGGAGTATAACGGTTGAGAGGTTACACTCTGAATTCAGGAAATCTTCTATTTTACTCAGACTCTATTACATATTACTAAGCTGTTAAAATGTGATGTTAGTTACATCAGTTTTCATTTTCCAGGTGTGAACAATTGGAATAGTGAATACCATATTTCGTAAGAATTGTTAAAAATTAATATACACTACATGTTTTTGTTGCTGTTGGGCACCATTGCGTCAGGAACTGACCTATAGCTGACCCTCCAGGATTCAGAGGGCATTCAGAGGCAGTTGACCTCACAGCAGGAGATTGTCCATCCCTCTCCTGTGGTGAACTCAAACCACCTGCTTTTGGGACTACAGTGCAACTTCTTGCCACTAGGCCACCAGAGTTCCCTCCCCTATGTTATAAATATAAGTAAATCCAAAAGAGTACAACTGGCATGGTGCAGTACAACTGGGGCAGCATTTGATTACCACAAAGTCTACTGTTTCAGATGAGAGAATTGTCCCCTTCTACAAATCTCACAATACAAAAATCAGTTCTCATGTGGTCAGATAGGCCCCACACTTCCTGCATATTCTTTTATCAACTCCAACACCAATCTTCTTTCCCAGGATTCTAGCTATTTTACTAGCGGGCCCAATAATCCACTGCACTGGTCACGTAGAACTCATAGATTATGCTGACAATTATGTGGTTTACTAAGGAAGCTAACAGGTTACAATTCAAATTGGAAACAAAAGCTTTATACGTATGCTCTCATGCCCTTTGACTTTCATTCTTAAGGCTTAAGGCTATTATAAGAAAGCTCCCTTCTTATTGTTGGTGTGTGTCCTTGGTCCAAAACCAACCCAGTAAGTTTTCAGAGGCAGTTAATTGCCTCTGAAGGAGGCAGATTGTCCATCCTTCTTCCATGGAAGATCAGCTGGTGGGTTCAAACCATTTGCCTTTGAGACTGCTATGCAGCTTACTCCTAGGCCAATCCTACCAATTATGATATCTCTTCTCAATTCTCCAGTTAGTTGGGGCAAATGCTCCTGGCTCTGGCTCTGGCTTCCTGGGCGGCTGTTCCAGGCCAGCACTGTCTCATGTTGGTCTCGGGTTCTCCACTGCTGATTCTGCTACTGTCTTCTTGGTCCTGGTGTAAGATGCACTGTAATTTCTGATCCAAACTGGAACCGGTGGGCACCCATAAGCTCCTATAAGTCTTCTTTCTCACTGGTATCTAGATTCCCACTTTCTTTCTCTAAACATGCTAAATTTAAGTCTGGTAAGATGACTAGACTGACCCTTATTAGTAGTTGGCACAACCTATTTGTATCTAACACCAGCCAGGTGACAAAAGTAGAAAACATTGGCCTAGGAAACAATTTGGAACAATAAATCCTCTAAACATTTAGGTTTTCATCATTCATCATTAGGTACTGTCTCTGAAATATTAACAACAGGTTGGATTCTAAACATTCACTTGTGAGTTATTTGAAGTTGAAATACCCTTTCCCTATAGAATCAAATTGTAAATACAAGTTAAAGCTAGATTAAATACTACTCAGAACTCATCACTCATATTTTACACACTTGTTTGGAATAAAATAAACTCCTTGGAAAAAAAGAGCTATTTAAAACAACTTTTTAAAAAGGATGATACTTAACATATTGTGTAGAAAATAGGTTGTAATTATTTTTCTGTAGAGGGACAGTAAATATTTTAGGCATTGTAGACCATGTGTTCTCTGTTAGAACTGCTCGACTCTGTTCTTACACAGCAGAAGAAGCCATAGACATTGCATAAATGAATGACTGTGGCTGTGTTCAATGAAAGCCTTATTGTGAGTACTGACGTTTGGATCTTATATAGTTTCCATGTGATATATAATATTATTAATCCTTTAATTATTTCTTCCAATAATTTAAAAATGTAAAATTATTTTCTGTCCAGTCACGCAAAATAGAACAGACTGTATTTGGCTTCCTATTCCCAGTCTGCCAACTTATGGCTGAGTATAAGGTTTTTTCCTCTTTTTAACTTTTTCCCCTAATGCATTTGACTCTAGTAACTCCTGCAGCATTTTATTTCTCTGGGATCTAAATAACTCCATAAATGCAAAAATGGTTCTTTCCAAAATGTCCAAGGATACAGGGACGGAAATAAGTTGTTGATAACATGCAGTTATGCTCAACGTCTGAGTTTAAGATCACTGTCACCATTTTCCTAATCACGGTGCAAGCCTATTAGACACTTTGAACTAAACTCCTTTTTCTACATCACATTGAATGCAAAAAAATATATTCTCCTACCAGACAAAGTTGCTGTAGGAGATGAATTAAAAATTATATTTTAAGTGATCATAACTTTGGGAGCATTGTGAGAGATGTGGGTTATGAGAACTTCACTTGAAGATGGTTTTCAGTATCTGTATGGTCCCGTATTAATGATTAAATTGTCCTCAAGCCATCGTAAGTTATCAAACTAAATCCCCTCAGATACAAGACAAAGCATATAAAGGATAGACTGCATGACAATGAGGATGCATTTCATAATGGATTCCTTAACCTCAAAAATTAAGATCTGGGTTATTTCAATCTCAGATAAGTTTAGGTAAAATTATATTACATTGAATTTTTATCACACTGATCTTTTTTTTTTTTTTTTTTTGCATTTGATCTAGGAAAATAAAACGCCAAGGAGTAAAATTAATTTGTTTTATAGAGATTGATTTTTTGACCTGAGTAAGGTTAAAATAGCAAAAGCTTTTAACTCCAGGAATAACGAGTAGTGCTTCAGGACTTCTGGCTGTATTTATACAGAAAACTTTTGCCAAGATATACAGCATTGTTTCCCCTAATGCCCTCTACTCCTTATTACTTTTCTTTGGTGAAGATCAGATTATTTATTTCCTAAATGTTTGTTTGCTATCTATCATGTAGACCCTCTTGTTTGCCTTTAGTTGATTAAGTCGTGTATCAAATTCTATTCATGGCATTGCTTTTGGTGGAATAAAACAGATTGCTATGGGGATCATGAACCTTGAGAGAATTTAAGCAGTGCTAGTTGGCTATTGAACAAATTTTTAAAATTTTGACTGATATCCACCATTGCTCCTGTGAATAAATCTTCATATATAATGAATGGTATTACCTGTGTGTGGATGTATGTATATATGAATGGATAACATTTAATGTTAATTTTAGCCAAATATATTCAGCATCTAGAGAAATGTATGGTCAATGTTACAATAGTCAGAATAAAAATACATATTCTGTTTCTAGAAAAGGCGTGATGAATGCTACTATAGTCTTGACAAAAATAAAATCTAAAAAAAAAAATCATAGACTGACAGGTGCTTAATGGACACACATTCATAATCAAGCCCCTGTTGACAACCATTACTTGAAGAGTCAGTTAGATAGTTAATTTCTAAATTCTCTTAAGCCAAAAAGAGGCAGTTGACTTAATTTTGTCAATAACGTGTACTTCATGTTATGGGATTTGGTTTGCTAAGAACCTAGTGGAGGCCATAGAAGTAATTTTAATTGAGATTTTTACAACCATTTGATAACAGTGTTTTGATCACTGTAGTTAGGGCAGGATTCCAACAGTGGTCATAAAAACTGTGACTAATCCACTGAGTCACCCACTCCCTGTCATATATTGTTTAATGGCCCATGCTACCAGGAATTATTATCACTTTCTAGTGATAATTTTTAAAAACAGAAACTTTATGGACACAAGAGATGAATACAACTTAAAAACTTGTAATTTTAAAGATGGTTTATAAGACTAAGGTATATAAAGAGAATCTAGTCTTTCATTTATATGCACTGTTCAGATTCTTAAATCATGTGTGTGTATATATATTATATATACATATATATACTTATATGCATATATACATATGAGATACTGATGAATATTCTAACTTTGCTTGGTTAATGTTTGCAGGGCACTTACAGATGCTAGAATAATCTCTAATGTTTTTGCTCAATCTGCTCTGGAGATGGATGAAATAAATAGTTTAAACTAATTAATGTAACACCAGCTGTTACAAGTGCTTGGCAGACGTCTGTGCGTTTTGATGGGCAGGGAGCGGCTGTTGTACTTGACTTTATTTTAGTACAATGTTGATCACAGTGTAAGCTGGAATAAATGACAAGCCAAAAGAAGGAACAGAGGATGAATTCCATGTAATGCAAAATAAATACCATCCTCCTCTCTGAAAATATGTAATTTCTTTTCTTTTAAGCCAGAGAGGCTTGAGATATAGTGCTGGACTTCATTAAGTCATAAGGCCTTTGGAAGTAAGTAGGTTAAATGTATCTGGTGATTATATGCTGCAAATAAAAAGCTGCTAAAAATGCAGGTATGTGATTGTGGACAATGTCCTTGGTTTTCCATAGAATCTCTTAGAGTTCTAGGTCTGTGGTGTCAGCTCAATGTTTGAGACTGTTATTCGGCTAATTACATAGTCTAAAGGATCAAAAGAATATAGGAAAGGGAGCTTATTGTCGTCTGGAAGATGATGGAAAATTATTTTAGCAAGAAGAAAGTAGGAGGTATTGGATTTTATTTTGGCAGTTAGAAATGTTATCATTTCTAAGTTTCCACTGGATGCTTGAGTCTGCTTATCTATTTTCCTCATGGAAAAGAAATGATCTTTTTAAAAACAGTGATTCAAGTAGGTTCATCTGAGTCAACAGTGACCATTGGACTTGAAAAGGACTGCCTGTCTTCTTGTGAGGACATTTTGAATGGTCATTTCTGCAGTGAAGAAAAAGGCTTCCACCGATATGCTTCTTGTTTCAATAAGACTGAAGTTTAAATAGCCTCCTCACTTCTATTTTCAAGTTGTAGGGCAGGTTCATTGTGCGCTGACAGAGGAGCAGCGGTTGTTATCTTTGTGTGTGCCAGCATTAAGATAACATTGTCACTGTACAGATTGTTACCCAGCGAATTTGTCTAATAAGTTATTACAACGTGTGCTGAGCAGATGGCAAGTGTGCTCCTGGAAGAATTGATGGATGGGCTATGATGTCATCAGTGAGATGACAAGGTTCACAAGGTACTTGACCTCCAAGAATAAGTCCTAACTGGTTAGAATTCTAAATGCTGAACTTCGGTGACACTAGCTAAATGGGAAATATGTGCAATTTGTATTTCTTTATGGTGGTGTTTACCCCCTTCACTGAACTCCACATAATGGGATTTTGTCCCCGAAGACTCAGAGATATTGTTGGAAGGTTGCACCCTGTAACCTTCTGAGGATTTCAAATACAAATCCACACATCTAAACTTTAACAAAATCACAATGAGCGTTATTTATGAAGTCAGTTTCAAAGCTTTTCCTTTTTTATATGTATGTATGCAGAAAGAACTTAGTTAAGACATCCCATTAATTTTAACATGTTATCACAAAATAGCAAAGTGCTGACTCCGTGAAAATATTCAGTGCATAAAATTAAACTTTTATATTTCCACTGAAATATGTTTCTCTATATACACGCCTAAAATAAGATGTCAGAGAGCTTGATGTTGTCTTTATATTTTAATTATGACTCTGCTTGCACTTGCAGGTGACACACCTAAATACATTAACATTTTTATTTCAATATTATCATTTTTAAATTTCCAATGACTTCAAAATCTAGTCCACACTATTTTGGGGATATAATCTGGGTATTTGCATTGGCCTAGCAAAGGCTTTCTGGACAAAGATTGTAACATGTCTGATTGCAGATTCGGGTACTCAGAGGAAATATTGGCAAGGCATAATAAATAGGATGTTTGCACTGTGTGAAAGCAAAGGGAGGTGGTAGCCTATTTATAATTATTTTGTGGAAACAGGATTAACTGATAATTCTTGTTATTGTTGCTGTGTGCTGTCAAGTCAAAAGCAACTCATAGCTTATCCTCCAACAGATTTTCAGAGGTAGTAAATAGTATGGCGGGAGTTTCCCCATATTTTTCCCATGGAGCACCTGGTGGATTCGAACTACACATCCAAAAGACACTGGAGATACTTTAAAGAAAGGACAAGTAGCTTAGCACAGACTACTTCTTCTCATTGACTTTTATAAGCTGATAAGAATTCAAAGTTCTGTCAGAAGTAACTTGCCATGCATGTGCTGGGCTACAGTGATGTTTGTTCGTTTTTTCCTAACTCAGCTGACGATATGAGTAGGCAAGGTTTTCTTTACATGTGATACATATGTTTTTATGGAAAGACATCAAAGAAATTAGCACATAAAATTGTGTATAGCTTAGAGGATATGTATGGTTTGTGGCAAAGGAGTTGAGGGTTTGGAATACAGGATTTGATAATGAAATAGTTGTGTCCATATTACACAAACCAAGTGTTACTGAGAATGAAGGGAAATAATTTGTATTGCTCAGAAGTTAATTAAATTATGAAAAGAATAATTTTATTAACTGCATACATTTGAAATAAAATGAATAATCATTCTAGTTTAATTTATTTGATAACTTTATGTGAATGTATAATGGCAGTAGAATATGCAGAAATATAATTTATTCTTTAGTATTTATATATATTGGAACTGCAAATAAAATACTGACAATCTCTTTATTGCTTTTAGTTGCTAGCAAACGTTTAGCCTATAACTACAAACATAGTAACCGTGAATTAATTTTAGAGCAATTTCTATGGTAAGAGAGATAATATTTTAGATTCCATTATCTCTCTTTGGATCAATCAAAGCCTGTAAGTTTAAACTTACCCTAAACTTTGTAAGTCTATACGACAGTGTAATAATATTGCCTAGATGATTAGCATAATTAAACAGTACTCTGTCAATGCATATCAAGTGATCAAGAGAGGTTAAAAAATTATTTGATAAATTATTCAAATAGTTTTACTATTTTTAATATAAATTAAATATCAGAACCCATATCTCATACCACATTGACACTCAGTATTGATTATATGGCTAAACCATTTTGAGGGGCTGACTTTATTTAATCTGATCTCTTTTTTTATCTGAGATAAAATATTAATACAAGGTAAATGAGTGCTCACTGAACTTGCCATATGGCCCCTGTGGAGGACAGAGGGGTTTGGGCAGCCGATGGACTCACCATATGGGCCTAGAGGGAAAAGGTAAGTATTACACAGAGAACAAATCTACCATATGGACTGGGCGGAGCACTGGAGACTCTAAATACTTCCTTATACTAGGGCATTTTCACAAAGGAATAAAACCTACATAAATAATACATTATACAAAAACCTCTGAAAATGGATCAATTGTTTAGATTTAATATGATGCTTTCAAGCAATGTCCAGAGCATATAAATAATCATGGTTTACTTTGAAATGGCAAAGAGGATCATCAATCATTTACCCCTGACATTTTTACATTGCATTTAACATCTGTTCCATAATAGCATGGTACAGTAATATACTTAACATCATATTACACACTGAACCTAAACAAATAAATATAACAGTAAATTAGACTTTCTGAAAGTTTGCCTGGTTCCTACTAATATTTCTGCAAGTACTCTATTATCTACCCCTTCCATCACTTGAGTTTTTTGTTATTATATAGAGCAGATGAAATTAAGCAAATGGCAGAAGCAATTTTCTTGGTACAATCAAACCTCATTAATTTGGTTTCTGCTAATATGGAATTTATGATAATTTAGCTTGAGCTTGATAAAGTTTACCTTTGTAGTAGATATGAAGAAAAGATTTGCTAAGCCAATTATTAATATAAACAAGATTACAATGAACATGTTAAACCCACTTAAGAGAGCACACTTTTAAAGGATTTTAGCACATTAATTGAATGCAAATATATACTGCTAATAACAAATGAGCGTAATTTAGACTTTGAAGCAAGTCTTGTAGTACCTGTACTTCGTAGCAGATGGTTCCAATTACTGTATATATACTTCTAAATTCTGTGAATATTTCTTTGTAGTGTTGAGGTGCTTATACCTTTGCTAAATTTCACCCTAGCCATTTCCACCAACCACTACCTCACTATTTTCCAAAGCATTTCTATTCAATGGATGTGTAATCTTTTTAAAAAAATTACCTTTCTTGCATTTCATTCAAGTCATAATGACCTTTTCATGGATTTCTTAAAATAATTGGAAATAGGAGCAACATATAAGATCTAATTCAGAAATACAGCAATTTACTTGACTTATATTTCAAGTTGTTCTATACCATTATTTATTAATAATTTGAATATGAAAAACATTTATTTATACAGGAGTTTGATATATTTATAATTTAATAACAATAGATTGAGTTTATTTGTAATGTTAAAAGTCTAGGAAAAGTTTGTCAGAAACAAAAGTTTCCAAATCTTAAGAACTGCAATACCAAATATTCATGTCTCCTGCCAAATTCAATGGCTGTTGCTCATTCATCATATTTGAAATATAACTTTCTTCTCTTTGTTTTTTGTGTTTTTCATTTCTACTACATTAGTTTTCCTTTTATCTCTAGAATAAAACATTATTTCTGCATGTAATGTATTTTTATTAATCCAGGAGGTAAAAAAAGAGTATTCCATACTCAAGTGTTTGTAGGTTTGAGGAAGGGGATTCTGAGAAGTGTAGACAGTAGATAAGATTCCAAAGTTAGTGAGGAACAAGGAAATTCTGGCAAGAGATGCATAGCAAACCGAGACTTAAAAGGGATGAAAGTTTGAAAAAAAAACACTAATTGAATCGAGTTGTAAGAAAACTGGACCAAAGTTAATTTGATCTAGGTTGGTAAACCCAGTATGGTGCAAACCAATAAACTCTGAGCTCAGATATAATAAAAATGCAACTTAAAAGTCTAGCTCTATGATTGAACTGACTCATAGCTGGCACTCCAGTGGGTAAAGTGCACGGGAGGAGACTACCCATCTTTCTGGTGTAGGTGCTGGTGGATTCAAACCACATACCTCTTCATTGGCAATGCAATTCTTTACCACTAAGCCACCCCTGTGTGATATAGTTCGCAAGATGTTCAGTCTTTCTGAGATTCTGTTTCTTTTTAGTTTAAAGGGTTTGATTATAAGTATTTTTTTTTAGTCCCTTGAAGCAACCATTCCAGAATCCAACCTTGAGATAAAAAATCATATATACTGCAATCTTGTATATAACAGCAACAATTTTGACACAAATGGATAACTTAAAATGGAAGAGTGAATAAATATTATCTTAGTCATGTTGTGGCATACTATACAGCACTTCAAAGGATTTTTTTTTCTAAATCTCTTTGAATAAATCTAAAGAAAATTATATAAAATTTTGAAACATATTAGTAGAATTATGTCACATTATGTATGTTGTTTTTGTTGTTATGTGATGCTGATTTGCTTGTGATTCATGGTGGCCATATGTATGACAGCTCTGAACCCTGCTCTATTCTGAACCAACCTTACTGTCTCTGGGGCCATGCTAACCTTCTGTGCATCATTTCAATTTTAGTATATGTACTGCTGAAGCGAGCACACATTTATACATTTTATACAGATATATACACACATATAAAAATATATACATGTATGAAAATATATGTACATATGTATATAAATATGAGCTGCTGTTGTTGTTGTTGTTGTTATGTGCTGCCAAGTCCCTTGTGACTCATAGCGATCCTATGTACAACAGCCCTAAACTCTGCTCTGTCCTGTGCCAATCACACTGTCTCAGACACTCCTATCCTGATTACCCAAGGCACTGAAGAATCCTCTTTATAGAAGGCCTTCCCCTCCTGCGCCTTCCCTCCAGTCTCCCAAGCATGATGTCCTTCTCCATGGACCAGTCTCTCCTTACAACATGACCAAAGTATGTCAGACAAAGCTTCAGAATCCTTGCCTCCAAGGAGCAGCCCAGTTTAACCCTTTCCAGGATGAATCTGTTTGTTTTCCTAGCAGTCCATGGTACCCTCAATACTCTTCTCCAATACCAAAGCTCAAAGGCATCAATTCTCCTTCTGTCCTCCCTAGTCATTGTCCAACTTTCTGATGTATAACAAGTGACTGCAAAGACCATGGCCTGTATCTGACCCACCTTAGTCTCCAAAATGACCTCATTGCTCTTCAGTACTTTACAGAGGTCCCTACAGCAGAATTTCCCATCACAATACATCTTTTAATTTCCTGGCTGCTGGTGTCAAGAGTGTTGATTGTGGAGCCAAACAGACTATAACTGTGAACAATCTCAATATCTTAACCATCCATCCTGATGCTGCCAATTGGTCCAGTGGTGAGAATCTTTGTCTTCTTGACATTGAGCCTCAATCCATATTGAAGGCTGCAGTCCTTGACCCTCTGCAGCAAGCGCTTCAGGTCCTCCTCAGTTTCAGCAAGCAGGGTTGTGTCATTGGCATAACACAGATTGGTGATAGATCTTCCACCAATCTTGACCCCACATTTCTCCTCATAGAGTCCAGCCTCCTGGATAATCTGTTCTGCATACAGGTTGAAAAGTTATGGAGACAGGACACATCCTTGGTGTATGCCTTTCCCAATTTTGAACCATGCAGTGTTTCCTTGCTCTGTTCTGACGTCTGCCTCTTGGTTCAAGTATAGGTTTTGCATTAGCACAATCAAGTGTTCTAAGATTCCCATTCTTCTCAGAGTCAGCCAGAGTTTGTTATGGTCCACAGAGTCAAACACCTTTTCATAATCAATGGAACACAGAAAGACATTCCTCTGGTACTCTCTGCTTTCAGCCAAGATATATATCTAAATTAGCTAATATATATATATATATATATATATATATACACACACACACACACACACACACACACACTTAGATAGAGATAGATAGATAGATAGATAGATAGATAGATAGATAGATAGATAGATAGTTGTTGTGTACTGTAAAGTCAGAACATCAGAACTCACCATAGCTGACCCTCCAGTGGTTTTCAGAGACTATTAATCACCTGGGAGGAGATTACCCATCATTCTCCCATGAAATAGCTTGTGGCTTCGAACTGTATACCATTGGGATTGCAGTGCAGCTTCTTGCCACTGTTGTTGTTGTTGTTGTTGTTGTGTGCCATCGAGTCGTTTGCGACTCATAGCAACCCTATGTACAAAAGCCCTAAATGCCGTTCTATCCTGTGCCAACCTCACCGTCTCAAACACACTATTCCCACCACTCCACTCACAGAACTGATCCATCTCATTGAGGGTCTTCCTCTCCTGCGCCATCCCTCCACTCTCCCAAACATGGTGTCCTTCTCCAAGGACCAGTCCCTCCTTGCAACATGCCCAAAGTATGTCAGACGAAGCTTCAGAGTCCTTGACTCCAGGGAGCATTCTGGCTTCACCCTCTCCAGGCCACTAGCCATAAGTAAATTGTGTGTGTAGTTCAGATATGTCTTTGACACAACTCATATGTAATAAAATAATACAAATCCATTATATTAGTAGCTTGTGAAAAGAAAAAAAATAACCAAAACCTACTTTAACTACTACTTTTATACTACCTTAGTGTGTAAGGAGTTGTGGTGTCAACCCGAAGGCAGGCACTTTGAGTTCATCATCTGTTACACAGTAAAAAAAAAACAACAAAAAACAAAAACAACAACAACAACAAAAAAAAAACCACACAGGCACTTTGAGTTCATCATCTATTACACAGGTCCTTATCTCAAAAGAGAGGAAGAGCTTTATTGAGATAAACACAGTCTCCTCCCATGAGACTTACAGGTTTTGAAAACCCACCAGAGAGTCAGCTATAAGTTAATTCTGATTCAATTGCAATGAGAGAAAGATTAAAAAAAAATAACAAAGTTGTACATGGAACAGCCCTAAGATTAGAATAATTACTTGGTTTTCCTTTCAAAATGTGTATTTTAAGTAGCCTGTTCCAGAGGAAATAGGGAATCCTGAGACCAAAAAAATGCAGGCAAATGTCTGAACTGAAATACATATATAAACTTAGGAGTCATCATTATATAGATGATATTTGAAGATGTGACTCTGAATAAGATCATAAGGGAGTGATTACAGGAGAGAGAGGCCATGATAGACAAAAAAAAAAGAAAAAGTGATATTGAACCAACTGCCATTGAGATCATAAAAGAAGAAAGAGTTTTATCACGGAAATAAAATTGAAGAAAAGTTTTCAATATTTAAAGGAATGATGAAGTGTGTGAAAGGCCTCAGATATAAGTCAAGTATACAAGAGTCTGAGAACGGGGCACTAAATTTAGCTAATACGGAGGTCATAGGTAATTTGATAAAAGTAGGTTTATTTGAGAAGTAGGAATGAAGCTTTAGTGTGCTTGAGAGTGTCTGTGCGTGCATGTGTGTGTGAATTGACAATGCATATAGATAACTCTTTGAAAAGGAACTGAATACCTGGGAATTTGTGACTGGAGGAAAGGCTGATATCAAAGGAGTTACTTACTTCTTTTATTTCCAAAAAAGTCTCTTATCAATGAGTTTGTTTGAATCCACATAGAATCTATACAACAGTGCACCTGCACCATGGGATGGCTAAGGCTGTACTCTTCACAGAATCACTTTGGTTAAGACATTCACCTCCTCGTAAAAAATATGGTGGTTTGAATCTGTTAGGCCCTTCACAGGAGAAAGAGAAGGAGGTCAACTTGCCTACAGACTTACGGCCTTCTGAATCCTAGGAAACAGTTCTAGTCTTCACTGTGGGTCCCTATGAGTCAGAACCTAATTCACGGCAGTGAGGAGGGATTGGTCCTCACAGAAGCAGACTGGCACATTTCTTTCCCGCCTAGTTATTAGTGGGTTCAAATCACTGATCAGTCCAGCTGTATGCAATTAGCAATGTTCCATGAGGAGGGGAAATGTGAGTCTATAAATGGGCAAAATAGTTGCAGGAATGATATTCTTATTATCCAGTTAACTAAGGTAGAGAAAAGGGTGACTTATCCAATTTTGGTATGAAATTTTGAAAAATCTGGGTTTATGCTCGAGATCAGCAAACTTTGAAAGAAGAAAAAAAATTTAAAAAATCCTTTTCCATAGTTTAAATCTTGACTATAAAGATACACATTTAGAAAAGTTTACCAATAAATTGAATGCATTCCATGCTCAGAAAGAATTTTCTTTTTCTTCTTTATTTCCTCTGTGCTTATTCAGGTCCTTATCTCAAAAGAGAGGAAGAGCTTTATTGAGATAAACTGATAGAGTGACTGCAACAGTGGTCCTACCTATGAAGAGTTTGTGAGAATGGCTCAGAATAGGGCAGGACTTCAATCTGGTTTTCATTCAGGTGCTGTGAGTTATATTTGACTTGATGCTTCCTAACAACCACAGCAACGTCCCCTGTATAGATGCATTAGTTACAGTAATAATTCCTCCCTTGTCTCAATTCTTTGGTTCCTAATTCCAGAATATTATTCTTCGTGTTTGTCCTAAATATGATTCCATAACAGATTGCATGTGAGTGTCAGTGTCTAGTATATAACATTACTGCAACTCATTGGTGAGAAAGATGACAAAAATAGATATTAGATTTCCTTAAAATAATGCTGACAAGCCGAGAATCAAGCTTATAATGAATAGAGAAGAGTTGGTGAAATTTTACAAAATTAAAATTCAAGTGAGCAGTGAAAGGAAACAACAGATAAGACCAAATATGAAATATCTAGTTAAGGTTAGAGATGTTAAGCTCTGATAAAAGTAGCAGTTGAGAAGGAACATAGATTAGTGAAGACACATTAAAGGTGGGAAGGTAGTCTGGTGGTATGGAGGGTTAGTACATGTTGGGCTTTTAACAAATATTAGTGATGTGAGTCCACCATCCAAAAACCAATCTTGCTGCTCTACTCATCCCAAAACCAATCTCATTGCTCCACTGGGTCTGAAATCCATTGTGACAGCTCACTCACAGATAATTCAGAACCTTATTAGGGATGTTAAAGGGCTATAATTCAAGTTGTCAGGACAGGACAGCCTGTGATTTTAGGCAAGTGGTACAAAGCTCTTGGTCCTGCCAATTATAGCTTTTCCCTCTGCCTCTCCAGGGTTCTCCAGCAAACAGAGGTAAATATGGTTGGCTCTGATTCTGTGGGGTAGCAGTCCTGAGGTCAACTCTGTCTCATATCAAATCTCTGATCTCTACTGTAGCTGTTGCTGCTCTCCTGCAGGCCTGGGAGGTGGTGAGATTTTCAAATTATCCTGCTCAGTGTAATGGTGAGACTAGGTAATCCCCTTGTGGACAGGTTAACATATCCTATTCACATATTCCTGCCCAATCCACATTGCAAAGTCAATGTCATTGGCTAGAAAAGCCATTTTGAACAATACATCCTTAACACTGCAAAATGCTTGGTAAAACTTCATCTCACCTTTTTTTTTTTTTTAGCCTGTTGTCAGGAAGGGTCAGTCGTTAGGAAAAAAGATAACATTTCAGGGGAGTGGAGATTCAGAGAGAGGGCGGCCTTCAATAAGAAGGATAGTCACAGTGATTGTTACAATGGACTGTACTTATGACAGAGATTGTGAGGATGGCACACTACAGAGTGAGGTTCTAAGCCATTGTTCAGAGGGTCACTGTTTGTAAAATTTGACTTGAAACCCACCAATAACAATATATGTAGTTCCTTTTATCCATATAGTAAATCTCTCTCTCTGTGTCCTAGACTTTACATCCTGATTACCTATCATTTTGAATTTTGGTTTCTCTTATTCCAGGAAACCTAATAATCAGTTAAAATGTCCTCATTGGTCTGAAACGCCACTATATTTATATTGTATTGTTTATTATATTTTTATTTACTTATTTTAAAAACCTAAATTCTTAATATTTCCCACTGAACTAATTATTAAAGGAAACTACATTCTTACTTTAGGATTATTTTTATTGGTTTTTTTTTGGAAAACTTCCTAATGAAATTTATAGCTAGATTTAACAAGTTAGATGAAGAACTTTGTAGCTCATAGCAATAATAACTTCCTTGGGAGTATCTCAATACATTCAATGCTATTGCTAGTCTAGGCACTATATTTAAAACTCTACCGAGAATTTCTCCGCTGCAAAATAAAACTTGAGGAATAAATTTCAGAATATAGTAGAAAAATAATAGAGAACACTGTATTTCTGGAAATGCCCAAATAAAAGAAATAGCATGTGTATGAGTTTACAGCTCTAACTACTGCCTTGGGATGAGGCAAACAATATCAAACTCATTGCTATCAATTCGAATTTTTCTTACGTAGTTGAAGACGGTAATTCTTAAGGGAGGAGACTGATTGGTAGGAGACATAGGAGAATTTGCAAAACTATCAGGGACTTTTTAAATTCATAGTTTTTACTTACCAAATAAAAGTCAACCCGTTGCCATCAAGTTAGAACTGACTCATAACTAACCAATCAGTGAGTTTTCAGAGTCTGTAGGTTGCACAAGAGGAACTGTTCTTCTTGCTCCATGAAGCAGCCTATAGATTCAAGCCTTCTGCCTTTGGGTTGGCAGCGCAACTCCTAACCCACACAGACACCCAAACTCTCTTCTTCTGTTGTGCAAGTTTTACTCCTATATTCTTTGATAAACATGAACAAAATATATATTGCTCTTTAATTTTAGAAAGGCTTGCAAGTTTGTTGTTGGTTTTTGTTTTGTTTTATTTTGTTTTTATTTTGTTTTTATTTAGGAAACAATCATTTTTCTAAGGTCAATTAACATTCAAGAGAAAGATTATTTTTTCATGTTTATCAGATAATATATGAGTAAATTCTACACGTTTGGATTCTTTGTTCAAATACGATGCATTTTGTTAATCTTAAAATTTTTGTAATGCTAATATTTCTGTTAACTCAGATGTTTGAAATTCTTAGAACGTTTTCAGTCAGCATTAAGTCATTTATGAAATTAGTCCCTAAGAAGTTGTGCTCCTGACCCACAGGTGGTGACTCTAGTGGTTCAAATCCACTGGTAACGCATCTGGAAGAAAGATGTGCAATTTCGCTTTCCAGCCCTGACTCTATGCCACTTAGAGCCATGGAAATTCACATGAGAGTCAACTACAAGCTAGTTCTCAATCGGCAGCCATGAGTCTTGGATCTTTATTTATTTATTTTTTTACCTTTAAAATATATGGGCAAAATAGGAAATAAAAGTATTTAGAAATAAAACAATCTCTGAAATTTACCTGATTTCTACATTCTTACGAAATCTTAACAGTCGTGGAAAATTAATAAATCACTGAAGTATAATTTATTTCCTCAAACCCCGGAGGAGATGGGGTGACACAGTGACTAGGGTAATAAGCGTAGGTGTGTGGGAGACAGTGAGTGTGGCTCACGATAGAGCAGGGTGCTGAGACAATGGGAGTTCATAGGAGTGCTGTGGCTCAGAGTCACATATGATGACACTTAACAACATTATCTATCTAATGTTACTGATCGTTTAAAGAAAAGTAGTTGGCTAAGTATAGAACAAAAAAGGTCTAGTAGCACAGTGATTAAAGTATTTAATTGTTAACCAAAAGGTCAGAGGTTGCAATCCACTAGTTATTTCATGGGGTAAAGAAGAAACTTTCTACTTCCCTTCAGATTTCTAGTACCTTATAAAGCTGTTCTACTCTTTCTTACATGGTCTCTGTGAGTTGGAGGGGCCTCCATGGCAGAGGTTTAATGTTTTAGTTAAACATAGGACAGGTAGTAATATATAAGGACAACATCTTATTGCCATCCATGAGAAACTAACTCAGTGCTGATTATTCCATTGGGTTTCTGAAACTGGAAATCACATTTCCCATCTGTCTCGTGCCGAGCTGCTGGTAAATTTGAACTGCCAGAGTTAGATTAGCAACTCAGTGCTCTGTGGACGAGGACACTTGAAATCTGTTTCTGTTCTATATATCTAGGTAATTAAGGATTGAGTGTATTTCCTTAATTTGTATACACACACATGCACATAGAAGGCATTATGTTTTTCTCATTTCCTTCCAAAAAATTGCATCATTTACTCTTCTTAAATTTCTAGTAATAGAATCTACCAAAATCCTTCTTAATATGCCATTGAGTATTTCACAAGCTTGTTTTATGCTTGTAAAAATAAGATTTCTTATAAAATAAACCTAGAAACAGAATAGAAAAGAGATTATTTCACTTTGGTATACTTTTAAAAAAAAATCCTTTCCACCTCTCTTTGGAATAATTTTAAAATTTTATTCATTCTAAAATTTATTTTTGAGAGTCTAGTAAATGCCAGAGTCTATCCAAGGTACAGAGAGGTCTGGAGGCTTGTTGTGTTATGTGCTATCAAGTTGCCATGCAACTCATAGTTACTCTATATACCATAGCTCTGAACCATGCTCTATCCTGAGCCATTCTAAATGTCTCTGACAAACTCAACCCCATTATCTCAGTTACTATGTCAGTCTATCTCATCCAGGATCTTCCTCTCTTGTGCTATCCCTCCACCCTTCTAAGCATGATGTCCTTCTCCAAGGACTGGTGTCTCTGGGCCACATGTCCAAAGTATGTAAGATGAAGCTTCAAAATCCTTGCCTCTAAGGAGCAGCTTAGTTTCATCCTTTCCAATACAGACCTTTTTCTCTTGGTGGTAAATAATATGTACTCTTCCCCAGCATCATAAGTCAAAGGTGTTTCTTCTTCTGTCATCCTTAGTCATTATCCAGCTGTCTGATGCATAGCAAGTAGTTGTGAAGACTATGGCCTGAATCAGGTGCACCTTAGTCTCCAGACTGACGTCATTGCTCTTTAGCACTTTGAAGAGCACATTTGTCAGCACATTTCCCCCATGTACTTAGTTCTTTGATTTTATAACTGCTTGTGCCAAGAGTGCAGATTGTGGAGTTGGGCAAGATGAAATTGCTAAAAACCTCAATCTCTTCTCCCTCCATCATTGTGCTGGTATCTTGGTAAGGAATTAAACTGCCAACCAGAAGAACACATTTCTTGAAACTACCAGCTGCTTTGCAGAAAAGGATGATGTCTAGTCTCCTTCTTTGTGATTTATTACCTCTGAAAACCCCTGGAGGATCAGCTATCGGTCAGTTCCTACTCGATGATACATGACAACAAAAACAACATTTAAGGTTCAGGATACATAATCACCACAAATAATAGAACAATCTAGTTCTAACTCCACTTACACTGTAGTTTATGGCAATAAGCAATAAATAAATAAATAAATAAATATTATTTATATATTGTTGTTGTTATGTGCTGTCGAGTGACCTGTGACTCATAGCGACCCTACGTACAACAGCTCTAAACCCTGCCCTATCCTGTGCCAACCTCACTGTCACTAACACACCCACCCCCACTACCCAGTCATTGAAACAATCCACCTCATAGAGGGTCTTCCTCTCCTGTGCTGTCCTTCCACCTTCCCAAGCATGATGTCCCTCTCCAAGGACCCGTCCCTCCTGGCAACATGTCCAAAGTATGGTAGATGAAGCTTCAGAATCTTTGCCTCCAAAAAAGCAGCCTGGTTTAACCCTCTCCAAAATGAACCTGTTTGTTTTCTTAGAAGTCCATGGTACATTCAATGATCTTCTCCAACACCACAGCTCAAAGTCATTAATTCTCATTCTGTCCTCCCTTGTCATTGTTCAGCTCCCTGAAGCACAGCAAGTAATTGCAAAGACCATGGCCTGTATCAGGAGCACCTTAGTCTCCAGAGTGACACAATTGCTCTTCAGTACTTTGGACAGGTCCCTAACAGCAGACTTTCCCCACCATAATACATATATCACTAATAATAATATTAATGCTAGAATAATTGAAATTGAATGTGCACTGGGAATTAGCAGTACATAACCACATTAGAATAAATTGATGTTAAGTTCTAATGAGACATATGTGATTAGAAACCAGTGTTATCTGCCCCTGATCATTGTGGACTGCAATGTCATGAAAGTACTCTGTAAGAGTTCACAGCCCACTCAGTTCCTCCTTACCTCTTTAAGAAACTCTTTAATGTAGCACCTTCCTCTAATCTCTCTAGTTTCCACCTCACTCTCTCAATTTTTAAAAGTAATTCTGCTCTTTGTAGCTTAAATTCTTAACCTGTGCTAATTCTCTACCTGGAATGCATACATTCTTTATAATAAAAAAAAAAGTCCTCAACATTTATGTTTCAGGATGGAATAGAAAACTGTTGACCCCAGCAATTCCCCTAGTGGGAATATACTCTAAAGAAACCATAACCACCACCCAAGCAGATATATGCACAGCCATGTTTTTTGCAGCTTTGTTCACAATAGCTAAGAGTTGGAAACAACCTAAGTGCTCATCAACAAATGAATGGAGAGAGGAGCTCTGGTATATTCCCACAATGGAATACTATGCTGCATTGAAAATCAAGGAACTCATGAAATCTTATACAAAAAGGGAGACCCTGGAGGACATTATGCTGAGTAAAATCTCTCATTCATAAAAGGACAAATATCGCATAGTGCCACTGTTGTAAAATGGGACTGACATCGGAGTTGAGGGGAGAATGAGAAGGAGGGGATAAATAATGTATACTGCATTGAAACAGTTGAAGGAGAGAACTGTTTAAAAGGGATATATGAGGAGGTATTATTTTCATGACAGAAGTCCAGGATGAAGGCCGCATGGTAGAATGGACTTGGGGGAGGGATTGTGTAACAATGAAAGACATTTACTTTTCAAAGAGAACAAATTGGGGCTAGAGAGGTGGGCAGGGAACAAAGTACAACAATGAATGAGGTGAAATCCAAAATCTCTGTAAACTTTCATTATAATAAAAAAAGAAAAAAGATAATAGGAAATACTTTTTTAAACAACTCAATAGCTTGATTTTTTTTAAATTGGAATTTCTGAAGTAATTTTAAACTTTCAAGGTTTATGAAGAGTTGATAAAGGTAACCTTACCCAAGAATTCTAACTTCTGTACTCCTTATTATTGTTGAATCTCTTTTTCTAAGACAACAGCTGTGCTTTTCTTAAACATAACACATAAAAAGCTGGTAGCAACAATTTTCTAAATTTGACAATGTCATCTCTTTTTTTCTTTGCAACTGAGTGAGTGGTTATAAATTGAAAATTAATTTTTAAAACTTATATAAAAATATAAGTAGAGGTCCAGCAATTTGCATTATGTTTTTATGCTCTGAGAGTTGCAAAATAGCAGCTGTGCTCCTGGAGAATCCCCTTCTCACCAAGGAAGAATGCTGACAGTGACATAAGCATACACTCAACATTTTTTTATTTCCCTAAATCCTAAAAATTAGTGCTCTCCTTTGCATTTTTATGTGACAATGTTATAAACAGTTAGTTTTAAAGGAAGAAGATATACAGTATCAGTAAGTAAAAGGAATATACAGGTCACTTAAGTAAAGCTCCTAATACTTTCTAACAAACAGTTTCTACAGTATTCTTGAAAAGATGCTTACCAGTCTTTACATTGAGGTCTATTGTGAGACAGCTGCTATTGTTCAAAGCAGCCAACAGCTATTTATGATTGTTGTTATAGTTAGGTGCCATTGAGTTGATGCAGTGACTTTACAAATAACATATCTGAACCTTCCCTATCCTGTGCCATCCTCAGGAAATTGATTGTTACAATCGCTGTGTCAGGTCAGCTTTTTTAGGATCTTCCTTTCCCACCATGATATATTTTTCCCTTTTGACAACAGGGCCCAAATATGTGATACAAAGGTTAGCCATTATTCCTTAAAAGGAGCATTCTGGTTGCATTTCCTTCTGGACAGATCTGTTTTGTCTATTGGCAGTCTGTGGAGTATTCATTGCACTTCTCCAACGCCACAACTCAAAAGCATCAATTATTCTTCTGCATTTCTTATTTATTTGTCCAAATTTCAGAAACATAGAAAGCAATTGAAATACCAAGGCTGGAATCAGGTGCTCCTTAGTCTTTAACTTGACATCCTTGCTTCTAAGCCCTTTGGAGACATGAACCAATTTAGGATGTTTGACAAATCTCATGCCTGTATCAACATACTCGTCCCTTTTCTGCACCAAGTTGCCCCATATAGATTTAATTAATTATTTAAAAAATGTTGTTGTTGTTGTGTAGCATTGGGTTGGAACCCATTCATAACTGACCTTCCAATAGGTTTTCAGAGGCAGTTGACAGTGTGAGGGGAGACTGCCCATCTTTCTCCCATGGAGCAACAGCTGGATTCTTGCCACATGCCTTTGGGTTGTCGGTGCCACTTCTTACCACTAGACACCAGAATTTTTGTAACTTAAATATCATACATTTTATATGCTTGAGTCACATTTCCAAAATGATAACCAAAATGCTTTCTCATTTTTTGGGAGTCAAGTAATTTAAAACAGAAACTAACTTCTCCTAAAATCTTTTTTAATGTAAAAACAATTGACTGCCTTAACTAATTTTATAAATAAATTACTCTGGGAATTAAAACACATGTAAAACCAATATATAGAATATCTAGGCATTGTGGTCACACAGGCAAGCAAAACACGCATCATTCTTTCCCTCATAGTTTCTCATCTTAAACAAGCTTAAGTAGACAAGAGAAAAGGAAAAAAAAGGAAATTGCAACCAAACTGTACTTTATGTTGTTGTTGTTGATTGCTTTTGAGTCATGACTCATAATAACCCTATGAACAAAAGGCCTGAAACCCCTCTACAACCTTTGACATTTATCGAAGTTCATGGAGTTTCCAGAAGCATGTTGTTTAGGAAGTGTATGCCACTCCTGCTTCCAAGTACTTTATGTAGTTTTCCAATATTAATATTATAAACACTCCTGGTAAGATATGAGAGGAAAAAGTGGGGGGGGAATTGGTTCAAGCCAGTAATGTTGAAACCCTTGTTGTTAGGTGTCACTGAGTCAAACACAACTCCGAAAAGCTGTATAAACAGGAGATATGAACCCTGTCCTATTAGGTGTCATCCTGAAGTGATAAGCCATTAGGTATCAGTTAAGAGAGATTTCAGTTTCACATACCATGCTTCCTCTCTGAAGAGACAGCAAAGGAGGCAAGAGTAAGGAGACATATTAAAACAGACCTGTGCCTGGGCAGAAATTAGTATTATTAGCTGGGGCTGTGTGGACTCTCAACTTACAGTGACATCATCCCTAGGCCTGTGTCAACACCATGATTGGTTGTAGATGGGTTGGGGTTCACACGCTTTTCACTGGGTAATTTTGAACACAGATCTTTGTGATGAGTCCATGTTACTGTGATAGCTTTACTAAAATCTGTTCCGCATTACAGTAACCTAGAACCTGAGAGTGGCAGTGGCTGTTCATCAAGTAAACTGACCCGAAATTGAATCTGCATCTTCTGATACGAACCTTACAACTAAATTATCACTCTGAAGCAGAAACACAGGCCATTTCTTCTGATGCCATTTACCGCCTTAGAGATTGAGGGGAGGGTCAATTCCGAGTCATTTCCTACTGGTGGCAAAAAAGAGAGCAAGAGAGAGTGAATGAAAACAAGTGCTTCATGGTAAAAAATGTCTTCCATACCTTCATCTCAACTAAAAAAACTGTCTAGCTTACATCAGGGTGCTAGCATGATAGGAGAGCAAAATGAGACTCACAGACTACGGGATCCCTGAGCTAGAAATTGAGAACACTGATGGAGTCAGGGGAGGAATACTGCCTCATACTGGAAGAGGATGATTTGGTAATATAGACTGACTTTTTCGAGTGCAGATGGATAAAGCCTGGACTGCCTCTTCTGAAGCAATTCTATTAGACAATGGCAGTTTTGTTTAAAGAATTCCTAAAGACAGAGTTGTCTAGTCTTGTTAGGACTTAGAACCTTGGAAACACAATGTGACAATGAGTGTTGAGTTTGGTACCTTTCTAGAGATGGGAAACTAAAAGAAACAATTACAGTTACATTTAAATATCCTAGCTGTTATTAAAAAACCTCAAAACACATTGTCACAAGGTCGATTCTAACTCATTTTGGAAATCCATCCAGTTTCCAAAGCTGTAAACCACAATGGGAAGAGACATTCCTTCTTTCTCCTGCAGAGACTCTGCTGGATTCAAAGCTCTCATGCAGCCACTGAATTAGCTGAGCAACAGGGTATAGCCTATACCACCAGAGCGCCTTTCGACCTCATAATTCAGCAATAATAACAATGTTTTGACTGTGGGTATCAAAGCAATGCCTATTGGTTATTACAAGACAATGGGCTGTCTGTTATATTTATAGTAGGTTTTACAACATGGTATGGCTCATAATAATTAATTGTATGTGGATCAGATGTTTATAACCCAGAGACTACTCCTTGTACTCATTCTGTGAACTTATTTGAATACATCTTATTGAGTATCTTTGAGAAATTGCTACAAAATATTTGCTTTTTTTCCCTTTGTTTATGTGAAAACCACAGGTTTTGGAGCAAAACTCCCTGGGTTAAAATCTAGACTTCTCACTTACTGAGTTGTTGTTATTAAGTGCCATCGAGTCATAGACGACTCATTATGACCCTATGAACGAAAGACCTGAGCACTTATATAACTTTCATCAGTTCTCCAAGTTCATAAAGTTTCCAGAGGCAAACTATTTTGGAAGTGGATGCTACTCCTGCTTCCAAGCTTGTTTTAATCAGGGAGCTCCATCGAACACTGTCCACCATGGGTAACCATTATCGCATTTGACACATCAGTGTCACAGTGTTTAGCATCACAGCAACCATGAGTTACCTCTCTACAGCAAATTGAAAGATCAGTACTGTACTACTTAGAAGAAGGTTTGACCAAAAACAATTAAAACCGGGCCTGAGGGCAGCAGATTAAAATCACCCGCCTTTCACTTGGTAGCATAACTTTCTCTCTGACTCACAGCAATTCTATGAACAACAGATCTAACCTTTGCCCCATCCTATGCCGTCCTCATAATCCAAGACATGCTCGAGCCCATTGCTTCATACCAATTCATTGTGTTGAGGATGCCATTTGCCAAGGACTGGAACCTTAACTGTTAAGTGTCTTCTAGTCTAGAAGACCTGAACACTCACTTGCTGAGTACTCTTAGCTAATTAATTACCTGCTTTCTACCTTGATCTCCTTGTGTGCAAAATGAGAGTCACACCAGTAACAACTGAACAGAACTGTTGTGAGGATGAAATGAGCTAATACAAGCAAAGTGCTTAAGTGCTTTGCAAACACAGTACGCACTCAATATGTACTAGTTGTTTTGATGATACTGATGGTGATCATAATTACAATACCTCTCTTTAAAATATTAAGTTGATAGACTCTCTACTGAGCAGCATTAATTTGATGTTAACTTTTTATATAGAAAATTTCAGATTTGCGTAAAATTAGAAAGGATAATGAACACCCAAATTACCATCATTCAGCTTTAACAATGATTGTCTCACATTGTATCTTATTTCATGTTTTCTTTTTCACACCCCTCTGAGAATTTTGATGCAAATAATTAGCATCCATTATTTAATCTAGGAATGTTTTACTTTTCATTATTGATTTTACTTTATTTTGAGTATCTCTTAAATAAAAGAACTATTTTCCCTCTTAAATCCATATTCCATTATTACTATATACCTTAAAAATATTATAAAATAGCCTACTAAGTTTTACATATCTCCAGGTGCCACTAGACGTGTACAGATTCTTGGAGTCCTTGGATCAATTTATCTTTCCTGCCAATTGCCCTGGAAACAAACAAACAAACAAATAAAAAACCAAACAAACAAGAAACTCTTGAGAAAGTGGAAACATGAACATCTTCAGCCAAGCCCACTTCTACTCTGTCCTGCTAGGTCACCGTGAGCTGTAGAGAGCTTTCCCCACTTGTTTCTAGAAACAGATGGGCCTATCACTCCCCCTTAGAATGCTGGTGGGCTCTAACACCAGCCTTTTTGGTTGATCAGCAGGCAAGTCCTCCAGCCACTACACTACCAGGATCCTCTGCAGACATCACTCTTTGAGGTTGGTGCATATTAAAAATAGATAATTTTACCAGAAATTACAAATGCAGTTCATGCTTTGTTATACTCAAATCTCTAACTCATGAGTGTTAAGGTAGAATTGACTAATAGCAGTGGGTTTCCCAGCTATAAATAGCATGGGAGGCAGGTACCCACCTTGGCTCTGCCTCCAGTTGATTCAAAACAACCACAAAGAGGTGTCATGTTCAGTTAGCAGCACAATGAGAATTGTATTCTAAAGCCTATATGCAAATGACTGGTTTTAAAAGCCACAAGGTCTACAATTGTTTTGTGGAGCGTTTGATTTGTTTATTGTGGGGTTTTTGGTGTATTATTTTTTTTTTAACATCTTAGGCCATTTTTAAATTGTTTTGTTGGTTACTCCTAGTACTAATCAATATTTATTTCTAGTTTGTAGCGTCATAAGTGAAATTGAACTATAGTGCAGTGATCAGAAGAGACCAGGCTCTCAAACTAGGACACGGTGTCAGGACTCCAGTGTTTCTGTTTAATTTCCCTTTACTTCTAAAGCAATATTACTTTTGAAAAGGCCTTGGATTTATGTGACAACTTCTCTTCCCCTCCCCCCAAAATTCTGAAAGCACATTTCAGAAACTCATTTTTGGCAGATGTAAATTTAAGTAAATTGGCCAAGGTCACAGCACAATAAGGGCAGAGTTATCAAGGGAATGCAGTTTCCTGCTTTTTCCACCATCCATGAAATTAGAGTAACTCCACCCCTTAAAATGAAAAGGGCTCCGTGCCCCCAACCCCTTGAAATTGTAAACCACGATTTGAAAATATTTTTATCATTAACTCGGGTTTTCAAAAGTAGTCTTTTAGGGTTATGAAGTGTTTATGTGTGCATTATTTCAACTACTATTACTGCATATATTACAACCTATACACTTTAAAAGGGAGTGTATTTTTTGTTTGAGCTGAAGCATCAGATTTTCTTTTTGTGTAGTCTGACATGATGAAGAAGCTATCTGTAGGAAGAAAAGTGGTTCTCTTTTTGTGGGCAAGCACAGACTGTAAAGCAGATTATTAAAGTACAAAGAAATAGAAAATTAGATCAGAAGTGATGTTTTACTGTGAGGTCTTCTCTGGGCCTTATAAAGCCAGAAAGGACTAACCTTATTCTATTTCTGAATCCTGAGGGGGGAAATAGAGCCTCATAGCAGGCATATCACCTTTAATTAGGTTTCTGCTTTTGGGAAGCATTTTACCAGCCCCCTTTCATTTATTTTTAATGATGTTATCACTAACAGGCAAACAGTCCCTTAATAAAACAAAACCAGTTTCTATATAAAGCCTGGTGTACATGTCCTGAGTCAGTCATCTAAAAACAAATGTTGTGATTGTTTCCGTTGTGCTCTTAGAACCCTTAATGGCCCTACTGTGCAGATATGCAAAACACCAGCCTAGAAAATATTACCTTGTCTAGTTTGCAGCTTTCAATAAGCGCTTTCCCATCTTCAATTGCCATATCAGCAGTCAGGTTAAGTCTACAGGGTTGTGCAAAAGACAAAAAGGTCAATTAAGTGGATTTTTTTTTCTCTTTCACAAACACTGGAGACTAAGAAACAAGGAGAGGTGAAAGCAATCCAGAATATTTGAAAAATAAATCCATTTGTGTGTGTGTATCTTATATGTGTGGGTGAATGCCTTTAATGTTTACCATCCATCCAGGTTTTTTTTAATAATGAAACTCTAAATTGAGGAAGAGAAGAAATCTGTCCATAGATACCTGAGTACATTAGATCTGTCCTCCCAGTTGCCAGGATAGCGATGAGTATTCTGGCAAGGTCAGATGTGGAGGTAATAATGTACAGTTTGAGCTTCGTAAGGAATCATCAGAAGAAAATAAGATCCTCAAGAATTTAGATTGATATTGGAATTTAGATTGATATTGTGATGCAACAGTGGGCTTGAGCGTGGCCGAGAAGGATCCAGCACAGAATCCGTCCAAGTTTCAATCTCAGGGTTGCCATGCACCCAGCTCAACTAGGCAGCACCTAACAACAACAATTCAAACTTAGGAGTTTTGTCAGGGCACAGAATCCTGAAATAATAGGAAAGTCAGAGAATACTGTCTTTTGAGAGTAACGGCTGAAATATGTCCTCCTCTTACAAATTCAAAGTTCTTACAACATAAATTCCCGAATTCATCTCCATTGTTGTCCCTGTATGAATTCCTAATATGATTCCTAATATTTTAAAATTCAATGTTCCTAACAGTGCACTCATTATTAATAATTTTAATGAACACTTATGGAGATTTTGGATTTCCATTCATTCATTGTTGCACTTTTCTCCCCATCCGCCCTCCCCTCCTTTTCGTTCTCTTTTACATGAAGATTGTATTGTTTTTCTTCACTCTTTCCTATACTCACACAATCAAAAGAAAGTATTTTTCTAAATAACCCCTGAGTGCCATTTGAATAAATTATCTGGCACATGGCCTCATTGATATTGTAATTGCATATTTTTTTAACTTCCTCCTCAAGCTTCCTCCTAATCCATGATAATGTCTATGAAATTGCCTCATAATCAATAGAGTGGTTTCCAGTAGAAGTTATTTTTAGTTTTACTATCATGGATGTGGTGCCACCTCAGAGCAGACAGCAGAGATTTCTCTCATTTCTGAATTCTCAACTCTTCCTTCCTTTGCCTAAGTTTTCTCTCATTCATATACTTCTTTAGCTGACTTGAACAAGCACTGGCTCTGCTAGGGAACTGGGACTCTGTTCCATTCCCAACTCCAAAGTGGTTCATGGAGTCCACTCCCAGCCCAAATGAGAACAGCTCAAATTTAGGTACTGATAGAAACTATGCAGTTAGGTGCTGTCCGGGCAGATCGAGCTCATAGTGACCATGTGTGCTGAGGAACCAAACACGGCCCCATCCTGCACCATTCCCACAAGAATTGCTATGTTTGAGTTTATTGTTATAGTCACTGCGTCAGTCGTTAGCTCCTCCTACTTGCTGACTTTCCGCTTTACCAAGAATGAGTCCTTCTCCAGAAATTGAGCTGAACAAGTAATGAAGTCTTGTCATCTTCACTTCTAAGTATTATGGTGATACTTTTTCAATAAATACTTTGTGAATTATACTAGAGGAGGAAAAAAAATAGCACATTGATACAGTTTTATCATACCTCCCATCTCCCTCACAAATGCATCACAAAGACCTTCTCATTTAAAACACCCTCCATACTCAATCCAAAGTTCTAGTGCTGTTTTTTCGGGTGCTGTATATCCAGGAGGCCAGTGAGGGGTGATTTTGCTTCCCACAACCCATTCCTCTAATGGTTGTACCAATTCCCTCTAGGTTTTGCTGCCTGAACAGAAATTGAGAAACCAGTTCATACTTTTGCACCTCCCCAGTTATTTCTATAATAGTTAATTTTAACTCTTCACCAAATTAATTCGGGGTAAGATTTTATACAACAACGGGACCTGTATACACTGTACCGAGTTACCTATGATAAACAGTGATCTTGCAGATGACAGATGGGAGCCTTGCGACCTCGACCTCAGGCACCATCCTCCCAAAACCCCAGGATGCTTGAGCTTGTTGTTATGGTCACTGTGTCGTTCCATCTTGTTAAGGATCTTCCTCTCCTTCTCTGACCTTCCAACTTCCCAATATCTTTCTCCAAAGACTAACCCCTTGTGACAACATACCCAAAGCCTCTGGCACAGCGTTCAACCACCCTTGTTATAGGTATATATGAACTTTGGTGGTTGGGTCTATAGAGTCATGCTGCTAACGTGAAGATGGCACTTCTCTGCCCTCTCTGCCAGTGTGAACCCCCCAGAGGCTCCCTAGGAGAAAGAAGGGCAGTCTCCACCTGTGCAATTTACAACCTCCAAAAACCCACTGTAAACTGAGTTGGCTCTGAGTTGACAATGAAGGATAGGTAGATAGATATAGACATAGATCTCTCAGTAACATATGTATACAAGAGATGTATGTATGTGTGCATGCAGATATAGTCTACTATCAACATGATAGATTAGCAAATGTCATCAAAGAGAAAGAATATAGAAACCATAGGCTTTTGGTTCAATAACAACAATTCTCACTGTGGTATATTGAAGCCTCATTAAAAGGAAATTTGCAATAGCTTTAGTTATGTATTAATTATTCATTCCATTATAATTTTATTTATGTACATTTTATGCTTTACAAGGCACTTTCACATGCATAAACTAGTTGGATTTAAACTATATGCATTTGCAATTACATTTTAATGAGTAAATCAAATGAGTTTCCTAGAACATAAGAGATATATTCCCTCTTCTAATACTTGCAAGGAATTACTAACGACAGGGTTTGAGCTCACATTTTCTGAAACGAACCTGGTTGGTTTTCCATTTTACCAAACCCATGTAGCATAGAATATAGTACTGTGACAATTGTATACAAATTCCCTGTATCGTTTTAATGCAGTTTTTAAATTAAATTGATCTGATTACCATCTAATCAGAGCTGAGTCATTGTTGCCCCTCCAGTGGCTTTCCAAGATGGTAAGTGAATGGATAGAGCTGACTCATCTATTAGATTTTGGAAAGTGGCCTTAAAAATCAAGTTATTGAATAATAATAAAAGAAGCAATCTTGATTGCAGGATAGAAGTAAAATTATTATAATATTACAATTAAAATTGTGAATATTTCCATTGGACAGATTATTTGTACTGAATAGCTTGATGAAAAGTCACATTAATAAATTTTAATAATTTATAAGTCTTTATTTTGTAATAAGATGAGTCTACAAAGACAAAACATTTGCACCTTTTTTTGCCCATAATTACGCTTTTAAGTCCCCAGTTTTCTCCTTTTTAAATGAAATTCTATTGCCAAACAAAATTTAAGTGCAGCATACCTACCGATAGTAAGAATGACTCAGAACTGGTATTATCAATAAGCTGTCTTATGCTCTTAAAATCTTTTAAAACACAAATCTATAACCTGAGATCATTCTTCCTTCTACACTACTCAAATAATGAGACTAATGATATTTTTTTAAAACCCCAATAACTTGATTTTTATGCAATTATGATGTAAATTTACCAAAATGACAAATAAAAAATATGTTTTAATAATTTACATTTATATTTTAAGGTACTATAAATCTACAGAATCTTACCATTGTTTTTCATTTTGTCAGTATAGAAAGAAAAAGTTTCATTAAACTCCAAGATAGATTGTAATTGCTAAGTATAGAGAAAGTTCTGTTTTAATAAGGGTATGATCTACTATCTTCTTCCATTTTGATAAGGAAAGATAGCTACAGGATAACTGTTGTTGTTGTTATGGGCCGAAAACCCTATGTACAACAGAATAAGATAACTACTTCACATAACTGTGACCATCAATCTCTTTGGAATGTATGATTTTCTAAAAGTGGTCGAGTATTTTTTATTAGAATGCATGATATAATAAAAGACATCACACACACACACACACACACGTGGATTTGAAAGAGAATATTTAATTCAAACCCAAAGGGATTAGGTATGAAAATAACTGAGTTAGATTTTATTAAAACAGGAAAGAAAACATTTTAAAAGTAGAGGCTCATTATTTTTTTTAAAAAACAACATTGTTCCTTAGGATATCCTGCTAAATTGTTGTGTGTGATAAGACTACAAGGGGGAAAAAAGTTTGTCTTGTGGTAGAATCAATGTTCAAGTTATTGATAAATGACTTAAAAATAGAATAGTTTCATACGATGAAGCAATGAGAAAGCTAAAGTATCATTGTTTTATAGTGTGTATAGTTTGGAGTTTTTAAAAAAAAATATTTTCTACCATTGTACTTTTGCTTTACCTTGGTCTCATTATTCAAACTGATATTGGCCTCTTGCATGTAGTTGTATTGCTAACATACTGTATTTTTTATATATATTCTTATTACTATTTGGTTTAAAAGATAGTAAGTTGTCTCATTACAAATTTTCAAAGTTTTCTACAGTTTCTGCTACAGTGTTCTGTAATTTGATAATTACTCTTTACAATTTAAAAATAAAAAACTTTCTCTGGAGAAGTGACAAAACTTAATTCTTTATGAAAATTGAATGTTTCCATTTAAAAATAGCAAAAACCTCAAAACATATAGCATGTAGGCAACTTCCAAAAGTACTGAGCTTATTTCACCATAACTAATTTTCTATCCTTGGTATTTAGAACACCTGTCTTTTACATGGGTTGATTATTTTATAATAAGATGAAATGAAACAAAATATTTTAGATTTTAGAAAATGGAACCTGTAAAGTATACTCAATTACTTCAGCAATTTTGTTAATGTCACTGGGATAATGGGGATAGGTGTGTCAGAGACAATAAGATTATCAAGGAATAGAGCAGGATTTAGGGCTGTTGTAGATAGTGTCACTATGAGTTGCAGGTGACTTGACAGCACATAACAGCAATGCATTCTTAGATATTTCTAGATATCATAACATTTTATATTCTATAATTGAAAAGAAATTAATTTTTTTATTTTCAAGTAATTCCTCATCACTCTGTAGTCATTTCATATACTGCAACTATCCCCAATTCGTTTTATGATATAAGAAAATTGTGTAATTTTTATGTTGTCTTTGATACTTCAGAACTTATCTCATTTGGCTTGACAAATATTTTGTCAGCCCATCTCATCTGGGATCTTCCTTTCCTGAACTGTCACTCAGCCCTTCAAAGCATGATACCCTTCTCCAAAGACTGGTCTCTCCTCGCTTCATGCCCAAACGATGTGAGATGGAGTCTCAAAATCCTTGCCTCCAAGGAGAAGCTTGGTTTTGTAGCTGTGTAATAAATTATTCCAAAGCATAATTGCACAGAACGACAAACAATATCTCATGTTGTATGTGAGTCTGGCATCTGAGTGCAGTGATTCTGCCTTAGATTTAGTTAAGTATCTGGCCAGAGTTGCTGTCTCATGTGAAGGGTCAGCTGCTTGGGAAGAATTTACTTTCAGGTTATCTTACGCTTGTTGACAGGCCCCAAACTCTTGCCAGGTGTACTTTTCCACAGGGCTCTCAGGATATGGCAGGGCTCTTGCTGCTGTTGTTAGTTATCTTCTAGTCAACCACTTCTCGCAGTAACCCTATTATAACAGATTCAAACTTTGCCCTATCCTGAACCATCCTTACGCTCTTTCTAATGCTCAAGCCCGTGACTCCAGTTATTGTATCAAGCTAGCTTCCCAAGGAACTTCTCGTTTGATGACGCTCCACTTTCCCAGCATAGAGAAAAATCTGGCCTCTCCTGACAGCATGCCCAAAGTGATCAGGACAAAAGTATTCCCAAGAGCAGTTAACAGAGCAGTAGGGGGCTATAGTGGCCTACTGGTAAGATGCTGCAATACTATCCTAAAGACAAGTGGTTCTATCCAGCAGCTTCTCTATGGGAAAAGAATGGGCAGTGTCCTCTCATGCAATTCAGTTCTAACTCTATAGAACATAATAACAACAACACACGCCCTAGTAGCCTAGGGAGTAAAGATTTGTGCTGCCAACCCAAAAGTTTGCTGTTCAAACCCCCCAACTGTTCAACAGGAAAGATGGACAATCTCCTCCCATGTGATTTTACAGTCTTTGAAAACCTGCTGGAGGGACAACTGTGAGTCAGTTCTGACTTGACAGTATGTAACATAACAACAACAACAAAATATCTCACTACAAGTCCCTTGAAAAATTCTGCCTGTCTACGGCCATATCACCCTGAATGTGTCCAATTGTGTCTGATCTCTGAAGCTAAGCAGTGTTGGGCCTGGTTAGTACTTGGATGGGGAAAATACAGCCTAAGGACTATTCAAATAAAATAAGAATGCTTTATTCTTTAACCATTTGAGAATAAAATCTCATAGATAATGAAATGAGAACATAGGTACTTGATTATGTAAAAATTATATATGCTATCTTTTCAGATTGTACTGTGAATATATAAAAATATGCACTGCACTTGTGAAATGCAAACTTTATTAGAACATCCCATTGATGGCCAAGAGAATGAATAGATATGTCTTGGAGAGGGTGCAGCTGGGGTGCTCTTTGGAGGCAAGAATGATGAGGCTTCTGCTCACATCCTTTGGACATGTTGCTAGATGGTACTATTACATGGAGAGGGATGTGATGTTGGGAAGGGTGGAGCATTGGCAAAGTAGAGGAAGACTCTCAACAAGGTAGTTGACACAGTGACAGCTGCAATGGCTCTTGTGTCAGCATGTGTGAGGATGGCACAGGATAGAACAGGGGTCAGCTCTTTTGTTCATGGGTTCACTATTAATCGTACTCAACTCAATGGTACCTAACAACAACAATGTATGTACTATTTGTTTTCTACCAAGATCCATCTGACATTGGCAATAAGTTTCTAGTGCCATGGCCTCTTCTAAAACCAGCTTGTATTTCTAGTAGTTCTCTGTCAATGTACTGTTCTAATAATTTCTGGATAACCTTCAGCAAGATTTTGCTAGTGTATTATGCTAGTGATATTGTTCAATAATTTCCACTCTCTCTCTCAGGTCACCTTTTTTTTTTTTTAAAAAAAAGAAGAGAATAAATATGGATCTCTTCATGTCAGCTGGCCAGGTAATTAGTTGTCCTTCAGATGAATTAGCACAACCTGGTGAGCAAACCCAGGGTAGCATCTGTTTATTGAAATATGTCAGTTGGTATTCCATCAATTCCTGAGGCTTTAGTTTTTGCTAGTTTCTTCAGAGCATCCTGAACTTTCTCCTTCATCACCATTGCATCTTGATCATATCATGTTTCTTGAAATTCTTCTGTGTCAGTAAACTCTTTTGGTATAGTAACTTTGTTTACTCCTTCCATCTTTTTTTAACGTTTTCTGGATCATTCAGTATTCTGCCCATAGCATCTTTAATCAACACTCTTGGCACCAGCAGTCAGAAAATCAAAAGATGAATTGTATTGGGGAAAATCTGCTGTCAGGGACCTCTCCAGAGTGTTGAAAAGCAGCAAAGTCACTCTAAAGACTAAGATGTGTCTAATCCAGGCCATAATCTTTACACTTACTTGCTATATATTAGAGAGCTGGACAATGCCTAAGGATGACAGAAGAATTATTGATGCCTTTGAATTGTGGTGCAGTCTTGAACATATAATGGACTGCCAAGAGAACAAATATGTCTGTCTTGTAGAGGGTGAAACCAAGTCTCTCCTTGGAGGCTAGGATTTTTATGTTCTGTCTCACATACTTGGGGCACATGGCCAGGAGGTACCAGTTCTTGAAGAAGGATATAATGCTCAGAAGGGTGAAGGGAGAGCTCAGGAAAGGAAGACCCTGGATGAGAAGAATTGATACAGTAACTGGGGCATTGGAGCTTGGTGTGTTGGAATCAGTGAGACTGGCTCAGGACAGGTCAGGGTTCAAAGCTGCTGTACACAGAGTCGATATGAATTATAGGTAACTTGACTGCACATAACAACAACAATATGTATTCACGAACACATACATACTTTTGAAGGACTTTAAGCAACCTACTGTTGAACTATATAGGAATTTTTTTACATTTTAAAAAAAAATTCCATAAAGAAAAGTAATCTTTATTTAAAAGTAAATAATTTGTACTGAGGTTAAAACACAACTTACATTGTAAAATGTAATAATTTATAGATCATAGCATGTGTCAAGCCAATTTTTAGAGCTAGTTTTAAACAAAATTTATATATGTATAAGAATTTAAAATATGATATTTTGTAAAGATAAGTCTTTTGGTTACTAGTAATAGAAATCTTTTCAATCTAAGCTTCACAATTTGAATGGATTTGATAATATGTGGCATTAAAATTCTCTTCCACTTTGCCTGACCTCTAGACCCGGTGTTTTGTGCTTCTTAGAACATTTAGGAGATCAAAGGTCACTCCTATTTAAAACAAAGGACTGTGATCCCAATTTTGTAATCTTTGTAGAAAGAAATAAATGATACCCCTTATCATGGTAATTGCCACAAGATGACATTTTTTTTCTCTCTCATATTGTGGAGTCTTAAGATTCCAAGGATCACGATTTTATTTTCTTGTTTTGTCTTTGATACATTTTTCTTTAAAAATAAACAAAACCCATAATTTTATTTTAAGCTGTTGAATGACATTTTTTAAAATTTCTCTCTCATTGTAGCATAAATTTGATCATTTCATTCTCAATATTAAATTAAAGTGGAATTTCATCACTTCCACTACAAAAGATTATCAATTAATAATTGGATCAGATAAGTGTATACCCAATAATTTTGTAATTATTGAAGCTGCAGTTCTGAAGACCAGTATGAGTGCTGCATTGAAGCAATAACAGGGAAAAAGAAGCACAGGCTAGTGCCTCTGCACACAAGCATAAGATCGTTTCACATTTACACTGGGATTTAGGTAACCTAGTCCGTAGGGAGTCATGCCGCTGACCCAAGGGCCGTGTATCTTTGGACGTTTTAATCCACCAGAGGCTCCTTGGAAAAGATCTTCAATCTCCTCACCTGTAATTTACAGCATCAGAAACCCAGTGGAGTTAGGGATGAGTCAGTTCTGACTAGATTGAAACCAGGTGGAGTGAGGAAAGTTTCATAAAGATTGCATAACACAAGAAAGCATCTTTTACTGTCGTACCTAAGGGTTCCATGAGTCAATGCTAACTATGGCAGCTAACACAAAGGGATAACGACGCGGGGGGCGGGGGCAGTTTTCTAATTATAGAAAGTATTTGTTTAGTACTCTGAGTCACTCTCATCTAGATGAGCAAGTTAAAGTTTGAAGAATGTGTTTTTCAGCATATTCTAGTACAATTTCTAGGTTAAGTATCTTTTGCTTACATGAATGTATATATCATGATTTCATGAATGAATTCACACAACAGCAAAGCATAGCCTATAGTAAGCATACTGCAATTAAGTCAAATAAGACAAAGTTTATGGAATTCTCAAATGTGTGTGTATATATATAAAGTTTCAGTTTATGTGGACAGTACAAGATTGTGGCATTATAGGTTTTACGATTAAAAGCAACCTCAGGTGGTCATTTGGCTTTTATACCTTTCTTCAAGAGACAAGCAATTATTATCCTCTTGATCGATTAAGCCACATTTTCTTTAACATGTGACAGCTAAGGTGATGCTGATTGAAAAATATTGCTCATCCTTCTTAAAAAATTTCACATGCACATAGATGTTTAACAAGTGCCTTTTGAAGCTATTAGATGAAAACACCAGCAACCTTGGTGTGGAGAAGTAATTTATGACATCTGGGTAAGTGGTGTCCGCGATCACCTTTTTCATATTCCCAAATGCAGTATCCCTTGACCCCTGCCCTGTTGCCCCCCTTTAACACTGGTGACAAGTGTGATTAAAAAAAAAAGCAACAACACAATAAGTCTGACTTTTGTGGCTAAGTTGGTTTCTTCTTTTTGTACGTGCTGTCAGTGTGTTAACGGAGGAAGGGGTAGACAGAGACACTGCAGAGAAGTGAGTGGAAAAGGGCAGTTAATAGAAGGCCTGTGTCCATTACTTCCCTTTCGGACCTTTCTTCCCTTTGGTTCATTAACTAGAGATGTGGAAAGGTGAGGGAGATGAATTTAACTTGTTCTGACATTAGTTAGAGACAGGAGAGTGTGGCAGCTCCCATAATATTTCTGCCCCAGAGACAAGTAATTGGAAACGTGTTGTGTGGTTAGGAGTTGTAATGAAAAATAAAGGAAAGGTGTAGGGGAACAGTGGAATCAAATTATAACCAGGGAGGCAAATATGTTGAAGTTTTTAGTCCTCTGCAAAATTGAGAGATACTATCAGGACTGTGCAAATACACTGCTCTGATTAATTTTCCTGGGGTAAAATATGAAAATATTTATAACATTGAGAGGCCTGCCATGAATAAAATTTTCTTTGTGATTATAATAAACCTAAAATCAGTTATAACTTACATCTTATATGAAGCTGTAAATATTTATCTAACAAAGAACTCATTTTTTTTTAAGTGGTTCATTTTTGGGGGGGGAATCTATATTTGGGGTATTACTCAAAAGTGCTTAAATTAGTGAATAATATTCAAATGAAATAAAGGTTAATGTGATTAGGTACTGTCAAGTTAAGTACAACTCATAGGCACCGTATGAACAACAAATCTGACCCCTCCCCTATGTTGTACCGTCATAGTCTCTGACACACTCGAGGTCATTGCTGCAGTCACTGTCAACCCACCTGGCCAAGGGTCTTCCTTGCCCTCACCGTTCCTCCACCTTTCCAAGCATGATCTCTCAGTATATATTAAAAAAGTTTTTGTTTGATTTTTAGAAATTTTGTTTTGGAAATTGTGTTTTACTACACTTTGGTTAAACAACTTCTTGGATAAGAGCTATCACTTTTTAATATGACTGTAAAAGGCGACCATTAAAAGGCATTCAAGTTCAAATGAATTAGATCTTTAGTTCTAATGATATTGAACAATTCAATTATAGTTGAGGAAGAATATATTTGGATTCCAGTTTTTCTTTTCAGACGTGTAATGAAGATCTTAATTGTACATTCTTTTGTAAATTCCTTAAGAGTGTATTTGAAGAAATCACAGAGATAAAGTAAGGGTTAATTGAGAAAGGAACAGACTAATATAAAAAGCATCTTTCTTATATCAAAGTTTAGAAATATTCCATTGTCAATCTAAACAGAACAAAGTAAAATGAGATAATTGAGAAGGTGCCTATAAAGTCAGACTGAATATATTATCACAACTATATATGAGATAATATTTGTTTTAAAAAGATTCTATGGCACTGTAAACTCAGTCTCATTAGAGACTGCATTTAAAAGGCTTATAAAGTTACTCATTAATGTTATCTTGTTGTATCTCCACAGCTTTTTCATTAAAGAAAATTCAGCAGAAAGCATTTTCTCCTGATAGCAGGAACCAATTTGCAATAAATGTTCTGGAAACCACTAGGGAAGCCATTACTGAGGTCTAATAAAAACAGACAAGCGTAACTTGTTCTATATTTTTGTTTCAATCACATACAGATGAGACCCCGCTTTCCACACCAACCGCAAGAGACAGCCTTGACAAACTTTCTCTAGCTGGGCATGGACAACCACTACCTCCAGGATTCCCGTCTCCTTTTCTGTTTCCTGATGGATTGTCTTCCATAGAGACCCTTCTGACGAACATACAGGTAGGAATTTTTGTAATCCGGACTAAAAGGGTAGACAGAAGACTCAATGGTAGAGCCAGCTTTTCAAGCTTCATATATTTATGAGATTGACTCAACCATGGTATTACATTTTTTCCCTCGTAATTTAAATTTCAAACTTGCTACACTAATAAAATTGATTTAGAAATATTCAAGTATGCATATTAAGCCAGTGTAAAAACTTAGATGAAAGTGGCATGGGCATTTTTTTAATCTTTCTGCTTCAGTGCTTCCTTTATTGTCGACTAATGGGATGAATCAAACTGTTTAAGTTTGTCTGATTTCCTAAATGACAGCACACCAGTTCTAATAAATATTTAGTTATTTTTAAACTGTTGGCCTTCCAGTGAGGAAATGATATGTTTAGTCATTGGAAATATGTCTAATAGAAAGGAATAAAAAAAATTCCCTTCTTTCATAAATAAGTCTGTTTCAGTTAATAGAGTTTCTTCAAAGAATAGACTTCAAAAGGCCATACAAAACTTTCTACGGATTTCCTATGTAGTCCTCAGGATGTATATTTTACATACAGTACATTATGAATCAAAAATACTCACAGCTAACAATAACACAGATCATGGAGCCAAGATAATAAGAGTGTTTGGGATAGAAGAATCTATTTCTTTTTTTTTGCCCACACATGAAGTGCTCATGTGGGTTGCAGATGGAGACATTTTACCATCTATAACTCCATATTTGGAGTAGAAAGTATTAAGTGTGCTTGCAGATACAGTACCAGTACTTTATTTATTTTGTTTTTACTACTACCACTCCATCTTCAGTGATATTTTTATGTACACAGTACTTTCCTTATTAGAACTTTCTCCCAAAAGAACTGGACTTGATTTTATTTACCTCTCCAAGGACATAATGAAGGCCTTTAATGTAACATATCTCCTCATCTATTTATATGACATTTTAATATTAATGTAATTAGAGTCCACAGATCCGTATTCAACTTTAAGATTTTATATCTCTATAATTGAAATAAATCATCAAGCCATCCTGATCTTAATCATGACCAAGTAGTTGATTATATTTTTAAAGTAAACATGTCTCCTCTTTGCTTTGAAATTGACCCATATTATTTGTTATGAGAGTTTTTAATTAATTTTTTTTTGCTATATAAAGTGATTTCAGAAAATCCCCCTCAACATTTCTGAATTTTAGCTCTGAAAAGTAAGAGTGCAATTCATTTTCTCATATACACAATTATACTTGAGGCAAAGGAAAAACCTAAGCACTTAGTTAAAATTCTGTGGCAATTCATATGTATCTATGACTAACTAAAATGACTTCAGCTGGGCTGGTGGGAATTTAATTTTAATTGAGAAAATAGTTATAAGTTTCTTCAGTATAAAATAGCAAGTTTATCTAAAGAGTGGATTTAAACATGGACTTTTTCATTGGCTGTGACTTCCAATGCTTTAAGTACTATCTATCTAAGGAGCTCTGGTGGACCAGTGGCAAGAAGCTGCACTGTAATACAACCAGCTGCTCTGAGGAAGAATGGGCTATCTCCTCCCGTGCAATTAACTGACTCTAAGACCAGCTGGAAGGTCAACTATTGGTCGGTCCCAACTCAACAGTAAACAATAACAACAACTATCTGTTTGGAAGTACATCGAAACCAGTATTCACCTGGGCCAGTATTTCTGAGGCTGAGAATGCTGTCCACATTACCACAAATTCTATTTCTAAAATACAAGAAGTTGTGCTGCAATCCTGAAGGCAGGTTGTTTGACTCTACCGGCTACTTTACAGGAGAAGGATGGGCAGTCTCCTGCCGTACAATTAACTACCTCTGAAAACCCACCAGAAGATCAGCTATGGGTCGGTTCTGACTTGACAGTCCACATCAACAACATTGAATGCAAAGATAGGCAGTCCAAATCCACCAGACAGTTGCTCCACAGGAAGATAAACAATCTCCTCCTATGCAATTTACAACCTCTGAAAACTCGCTGGGAGGTTCAGGGTCAACTGTAAGCCCATTTTAACTTGACAGACACGAAACAACATGTGATATACACATACATACATACATACACACAAGCAGACATATATACGTTCAATATAAAATTGGAAATATTTTACCTAAAGTGCTTTTAGATTTAATAGCATCTCTTTTTGACCCATACGCCTTCATAATATGTGTCAGAAAAAGTTGATGACAGGAAAACTAAGCTGCTTATTTCTTGTCTTAAATCATTAGAATTTGGGCCTGATAAAGTTAGAACATTTCTACAATAAGAATTTATAAATGCATTAAACTTGTTCAGTTCAGTCATTCATGTATGTTTATTATATGTGCATAGGTATTATAAATGTTTTAATGTATGTTGTGGTGTACCATCATGTTGGAACTGATCCAGAGTTAACCTTCTAGCGGGATTTTAGAGACAGTAAACTATACAGGAGGAGATTGTCTATTTCGCCTCAGCAGGGCAGCTGGTAGAATTGAATCACATACCCTTGAGATTATAGTGCAGTTTCTTACGACTAGTCCATCAGAACTGCTTTCATATGTAGACTTTTATGTGTATTTGCATACAAACATGTAAATATAAGGCAATATAAAAAATGAAAAATATGTTTAAAACTTACTGAATTCCATGCACAATAATGTGTACACACACACACACACACACACACACACTCATAAGATTTTATCCTTAATAATAGTTCCACTTATTTACAAAAAGTTATACATGCTAGTTCTTTTGTTATTGTCACATTTATGGAGTTATGTTATAGGAGTGATGTTGCATGTTTAAATAGTCACAACCCTGGATTACTGGGCATACAGTATAAATGTGTTTGCTGTCCAGATTCTAATTTGGATAATTACATTCTGCCTACCTCAATTTCCTCTGAAGTTTCAATTATATATAATGGGATTCTCTGCTTTCTATGTTGTAATGGTAACATACTTTTGGGTAGTAACTTTAAAGCTTCATATTTCCTTTGGAGATAATTTATCAGCATGACAATGAAAAGGAATGGAACTGAAAATTGTTCTTGTTTCTCAAATTATACAATATCATTTCTAAAAAGAGATTTTCTATGCATATTAGTTATTTAGATTAAATGAAAGGTCAATGTTACAGCTTTAAAACATTTGAGTTGCATTTAAATTTAATTTATATGAAATACTATTCAGTTTCTTAAATTTGGCAACAAAAATATCCCAGAATGTTCTTGAGGAGTAATTATTCTAAATGTCAATCATTTAATGTCATGATACACTATCATTTTACACTTGTAATGTTTTGTACACATATTTCATTCATCATATCATTCTTTGATTAAATTTTCAAGAATTAGGGTTTTTTTTTTAATTTTTGAAGAAACATGTGGGAGAAAACTGTATTTGTACATTTACGTTTTGTTAGCTGCTAGAACTCTCCTAAAAGTCCCTGAGTGGAGTACACACCTAAGCACTTGATTACAGAGTGAAAGATTGGTAGTTCCACCCTATATTACCCAGAAGTACCTTGGAAGCAGCACTGTAAATTTGCTTTTGACAAGTCACAATCTTGAGAGTCCTTTGGAGTAATTATGTCCTCTAAAAATGAATTCACCTAGTGTGAGAATGAATTGGTTGGTAGCTAAAATATCTATATTGCTCTTTCATAACATGACTATTTTAGAACTTGAAAGTAATGATACATACAGATGTCTACAGAAAGATGCCTGGAAGAGTAAAAGGTTACTTAAATAGAGGAAGCCTTCAATGAGTTGGATTGACAGTGACTACGGCAATAGGCTAGAACACAGGGAGACCACGATGATGGTACAGAATAAGGCAAAGTTATGATCCTGTGCTCCTAGGGTCACTAAGCATTGTAATTGACTTCGTAGCTCCTAACGACAACAACGTTGTTATGAACCATTTTCAGAGACAGTCAATCACACAGGAGGAGATTGTCCATCTTTCTCCCGTGGACCAGATGATGGATTCTGTCCATTTGCTTATGGGCTGGCAGCACAACTCCTCGCTATTAAACCATTAGAAGTAACATCAAGCTGTTATTGTTGTTGTTGTTGTTGTTGTTGTTGTTGTTGTGTACCATTAAGTTGGAACCGACCAATAGCCAATCCTCCAGTGGGTTTTTAGGGGCGGTAAATCACAAGGGAGTAGATTACCCAACTTTTCCCCACAGAGTAATTTGTCAATTTGAACCACGAGGCTTTGGGATTATATAGCACAAATTCTTACCACATGGCCACCAAGGATAGTGTTTGACTTTATTAAGAAATATGGATGCATTTAATTTATTTTTCAGAAACATTTATGTGAATTGTATTTGTGTATTTCCTTGAGGACAATTTTTTCTTATGCCTTCCTCATTCAAACACGTCCATGACCATCTCTGTGAAAACCAATGTGAGGAGACTAGAATTTAATGTCACCTAACTATTGTCCACTTAATCCCTCCATTGAGTTTCTGAGGCTATACACCTTAATGGGAACAGACTACCCATTTTTCTTCTTCAAAGCAGCTGGAGAATATGAACTGCCAGGCTTTTTGTCAGTAGTGCAACATGTGTCACACTATGTAACCCGAGCTCCTGTATAGGAAACCTCAAACACTAGCTGCCATTCGTATATTCTCATAGGTGATTCCCCACCCCCATCAATTATCGATCTGAACCTTTTTGGGAATGTAAAAAGATACTTTCCTTTTGGAAAAAAACCCTATTTTATTGTGCAAAAAGATTTACAATGACTTGTGTCAATTAAAATAAGGGAAAGTAGCATAATTTTAAATTAAAAAATTAAAATGAAGAATATATTGTTTAGATAAAAGCATAATTAGCATTGGAGATAGCTATAAGATATGTATATATAACTTTATAGTTGAGAAAATGAAGTCGGTTAAATAATTTGGTGAAGGTCATATAGTTTGGTAGTAGAACCTGGATTTCAATTTATACTGATTATTCCAGAACAAATATGCTGCATTACTTCCCATACATGATTATATGGATTTTTAGATTATTGTATGGATTGTTAGATAGGTTTATAACTAGAATGGTCATTGATAATCAAAGTCATTTACTTTGGAGAAGAATAATAAAAATGTCAAATCATTTTTTGATTGTAACAAGACCTCGGAAAACACATCAGTTTTGCATTCCCTCTGCCTCCCCATTCTGTTGTCTACAAAACTTCCTAATTTTGAGGCACTTTATCTCTTCTCATTCTAAAAGGAGGATCACTCACTCACTGCCGTCAAGTTGTAACCAACTCATCATGGTGCTCCAATGGATTTTCAGAGACTAGAAATCACACCAGAGGAGCTTGCCCATTTTTATCAGTGGAACAACTGGTAGACTTGAACCATTCACCTTTGAGTTGGCAGCACTGCACTCCACTGACTAGGCCACCGGAGAAAGGAAAGGGAAAATAAAGAAAAAGAGGAAATTCTACAGCTAGGGGGCCAGTGCAGGCTTGGATAACCAGCTTGGGATCTTCAGCCAAAAAGATTCCTGATCCATTTGGAAGCTTTGCTTTCTTGTCCTCAAAAGATTGTGGTTAGAAAAGAAATCTAAAAAAATTTTAAAAAAACCCCTTTAACTAGATCCTTTTACTTTCATCCGAAGTTACATACTTCTTGAGCACAAAGTTTATGGCATCAGTTTGGCACTCAAGGAAGCTTGCTGATGCTGAAATGAAATGTGATTCTAAAATAAATTTCCAAAAATTGACTAAATAAACTGTTTCCACTATGAAATGTAACTATCACAGTTGTTGTTGTGTACCATCAACATAGCTGACCTCTGGCGGGTTTTCAGAGGCAGTTAACTCAGGAGGAGATTGTCCATCCTTCTCACCTGGAGCAGCTGGTGGATTTGAACCATAATCCTTTGGGATTATAGTGAAGCTTAAGTCCTTTTACAAGCATATGAGGAGCTCTGGGGGCCCAGTGATAAGAACCTGTGCTTCAATCCCAAAGTGCACATGGTTCAAATGCACAAGCTGCTTTATGGGAAAAGGCTCTCAGCAGTCTCCTCCCATGCAATGAATAGCCTCTGAAGAGTCACTGGAGAGTCATCTATGACTGGATGACGCACTTCACTAAAAGCAACAAACAGCCGTACACTTCCCAAGCAAAGGTAATTGTACAAACATTATTTAATCAATTCCAGTGATTTTTCAAATTTATGGACTCATTTCTTCTCTGGAAAATGATGAAGATAATTTGATTTGCAGCATAAATCATTTTAGGAAGCACAGACATTTGTATATCATGACAGCCATCATGCTGCCTCACTTAAGGAAAAGAAATGTGAGGCCAATCAACCATTATCTCTTATTATTGCTTAAGTATAAAATAAATACAGAAAATGTATTCCTGTAGGCTTGCCAAGTCCAAACTCAGGAGAGCGGACTTCCCTTTATAGAAAACAAATGAACAAACAAAACATTTTTCAAGCATTCTGTCTTGCATTGTAATTCACATTGTGAGCCCAGTGCCTTACTGCATATTATATATCCAGGTGAGACCTGGATTTAGCATGATCTTTTTTAACACAATCTACCTGGGAATTCATAGAAATTACACAAATCTGAAAATACTCCTATATCTAATGGTTAAAATGGTGTGCTTGTTATTTGTAGATGATGCAAACACTATTTGGCATTGTTTTTCCCAGCCTCCTGCTGTATTGAAATTTAATAGCTTTTCTGGGGGGTGGTTTTTTGGTTTGTTTTTTTTTTTTAAAAAAAATTGTAGCAAAGCTGTCACTGGCAATAACATGCATTTGTATATGCATCAGTTAGGCTGTAGTACAGACTTTTGTTCACATTGGTCTCCTACTGATGTTCTCTTTAAAGCTTAAAAATGAAACGTAATTTTATATAGCCTTTAACTTGTCCCTAGAGGGTCTTGGACCCCAAAAGCTAATATTTTTCAGACATAATCAGCAGGAAAAGGAAATGTATTACCATTAGTGACATTAGCAGCAACTGTAACAAAAGGAAACAGTAAACATAAAAATTCCCAGCAACTTCATACTTTACAACGCATATTAATATACAATTACACCCATCAGAGCTGCAGTTTACCATTATTCATTCAACATGTTTATTCATAATGATTGTTTAATATTTGAAGAACGCCAAAATATTGTGTTTTGTCAGCCAAGGACAATAATAGTTTAATAGTAATTTATTTTAAACAGCTACTGATAATACAACCAATCAACACATTAAGTGGTGCCAACATTGGCATCTTGCTAAATAATCTCTAGACGTTGTACCGAGAGTACATCTTTCAAAGATAAGTCAACAAGAGCAATCAGAGCAGAAAATTAGAATTTGGTATCTTAGAATTAAAATACAGCTAAACTAAAGTTTTAATTGGGGTGATCTAAAAGGGCACTTGATGTAATGATCTCTTTCATTTGTTACTAATTGTTTGTTCTTGATGAAGAAGAAACATACACAGGAATGTTGCTGAATTGAGTTAAGATGGCAGTTTCCTTACCAGCTATGTTTTATTGTTAAACAAGAAAAAAAATGGGGGAGGGGTGAACTGCCGCACAGAAATCCTTCTCCAGCTTCTTTCAAATCACATGAATTATATCATAGAAAGTCACAGAGTCGAACATAGCAGATATGAAATAATTTATATGTACTTGAAAAGAGATTTAAACATGGCTTATGGCAATACTATAAACCACGTAGGTGGGCTGAACCAAGGCTACATCTTTATTGGATTTGCAAGTCAAGCTGGAATTTAAATTCCTGGAATCAAATTGCTCATGTAGCTGATTCCAAGGGAGGTCTCATCCTAGCGTTTATCTACAAGGATGTCAATGTCTTTCTCGTTTATAATCCCAATGGAAAATTTCAGTCCCCAGTATCTACAAACTAAAGAAAATATACCTCCTATTTTGGAAATGGAATTTTTATTCCAGACTTGATGTGGACAGGATTTCTTTTTTTTTTTTTTTTACTTTCCAATAATTTTTTTGTTTTTAATATCAATTGATGTTTTACAAAATACAGAGGTGTTTGACACAGAATAGCACCATTGTGTAGGGCACACGCAGTTCCTGCGCCCGGCACCTGAAGGAGTCTTCTCACCTGGGCTGGGGGGCAGTCACTCATGGGGCATTTGACTCACACCAGTTAGTTTCCTGCCTCTGCCTTGACCCAAAGGTCTTACAGGAAGATAATAAATAAATAGAACACCAAGATTTGGACAGGATTTCTAGCTCTAATTTTCACTAGTAACACCGATCAAAGCAATTTAAGAGAAAGAAGAAAAAAAAAATACTCAATGCTTTCTCTGGCCAATAGAACCTGGTAATCTCCTTTGCCTTTGAATTGTGATCTGGCAAAGAATATTAAATATATGACAGATTGCTAAAAATTAAACAAGTCTGTCTTGGAGAAAATGCAACTATGACGTGCCTTAGATGGAAGATGGTGAAATGTCACTCGCATACTTTGGACGTGTTGTCAGGAGACTCTAGTGCATGGCAAATGACGTAGGATTGGAAATGTAGAGTTAGTGAAAGAAAAGAAAATCTTTATTGAGATTGACAAAGTCACTGCAACAATGAACGTGAGCGTGGCAGAGGTTGTGAGGATGGCACAGGGCAGGGCAAGGTGGGTTCACAGGATCTCTATGAGTCAGCATCACCTTCTTGATACCTAACAATGATGATGTCATCTTATTTCTAAAAAATCTCAAAATACTACTGTAATATTTTTAAATGTCCACAGTAATCTAGATTTCTACTTACTCCCTCATAATTTGCTGCTGTTGGGTTAGCTCCAGACCATGGTAATCCTCCACCTGGCTTCTGAGGCTGCACATTGTTCTCCCAGGAAGTGGTTGATTGGACCCAACTTTCAATCTTTTGGTTAACAGCCTGGTGTGTAAGGCACATTACACTTTTATATGATCTATATCATGTGAAAAGAATTGTTCCATACACATTTGAGTGGTGCTGTCAGAATCACGTCACATACAGTTGTTTTGGTACTTCTAATGACCATTTTGAATTCTTTTAAGTCATTTACTGTTAATCAAATGAATTTTGTACCTTTGAAATATATTAGGTTGTCCTGAATAAAATATGAAATGTTATCATTTCTACTCACTATTTGTTTTTTTTTGTTTTTTGTTTGGAGCTATGCTAAATAGTCTCTAGACAATGCCGACTAAAAGGAAACAATCTTGCCTTCCTGGTGCTGAAATTTAGTAGAGATACAACATAAAATGGTGAACAAATAAATATGTTTTTGTTGTTATGTGCCATCGCATTGATTTTGATTCATAGAAGCCCTATGTACAATAGCTTTGAATTCTGCCCTATCCTGAACTAGTGTCACTGACTCTGACACACCTAACCCCATTGCATCAGTTACTGTATCAATCCATCTCATCTGGGGTCTTCCTCTCCTATGCTGTCCCTCCACCATTCCAAGCATGATATCCTTCTTCATAGACTGATTCCTCATGGTCTCATGCCCAAAGTATGTCAGACAGAGCTTCAAAAAGGTGAAACTTGATTTTACCCTCTCCAAGGCAGACTTCTTCGTTTTCCTGAATGTTAAGCATGGTTTGTTTAACATTCTCCCTCCAGTACTATAATTCGAAAGAATAGATTCTTCTTCTGTCATTCTTAGTCATTGTCCTACTCTCCAATGCATAACAAATATTTGTGAAAAACATGGCTTGGAACAGGTGCACTTTAGTCTCTAGACTGATATTATTGTTCTTTAGCACTTTGGAGAGGTCCTTGACAGCATACTTCCTCAGTGCAATTCATCTTTTGATTTCCTAACTGCTGCTGCCAATAGTGTTAATTTTGGAGCCGAACTACATAGTGATAAATTCTATAAAGAATTGTGAGTAAAGCTGTGAGATGAATGTGTAGTTTCTTTGCAGATAAGGTAATAAGAGATCACTCCTGGGTGGTGACATTGGGTCAAAATTCAATGACATAAGGGCATGAGCTCTCTTAGAATCTAGAGGTAAAAACTTCAGGAAAGGAATAGCAAAGCAAAGTTCCTGATACAGAGGAAAGTGGTGGACTGAATATGTCAAAAGAAAATATTGCACCTAGTTTAAACTCAGTGGAGTAGTAGAGTGTGTCATACAAGTAGACTGGTACTGCCAGGGTCATGTGAAGGTATGTAATCTACACTGATAATTCCTTCTGGAAGATGTAAGGGACTTTTATCTTTGTTTTCATTTTTCAGATGTACTTATGGGCTATTGGTTCTACATAATCATCTGATAAGAAGCAATTATACTTGCATGCCCTAAATTTTTGCCTTCTTAAAACAACTTCTTTAGACTTAGTAGTTTTTATAGTATCTTATAGTAGCTATCCTAGTGAACACACAATGCAGGCACAACATGGATTAAATGATTCTATATATGCATTAATTATATCTAAAATGTTTCTACAAAATAAATAGCCTGTACCTTGTACTAAAATATAACCATCTTGAATATCTTCTTTATACAGGGACTTTTGAAAGTTGCCATAGATAATGCCAGAGCTCAAGAAAAGCAGGTCCAACTGGAGAAAACAGAGCTGAAGATGGATTTTTTAAGAGAAAGAGAACTAAGAGAAACTCTTGAAAAGCAGTTGGCCATGGAACAAAAGAATAGAGGTATTTACAAACTAGCAAATACATTGGATACTTTAAGTAAATTATTTAACATTATAACATTACATTTGGTGATTTAGTTGAGGTTGTAGAGTAGGATTTGAATCTTGGGGTTATTGTATTTTTCACCTATTATCTTAAATTTCAAAGTACATGGTCTATCTTCTGTTCATGGAGCAGAGAAATATCCATCATATTTTTAATCATATAATTGTGATTGCTTGTAGAGTGTAGCAAATTAATATATTTTAAGATAAGAATGAACTTTGATAAGATGACAACCATGAAGAATAATTTTATATTTATTCAAATTGCCTTTGAAAACTTAAAAGTCACAAAACTAAAGTAGAAAATACTGATTATTCAAGTAAAGTAGACTTGGTGAGATACTCATCTGTAACTGAAGACGGAGGGATATCAGAACAAATGTTGTTATGTGCCATCGAGTTGCTTGCGATTCTTAGTGACCCTATGCACACAGCCCTAAACTCTGCTCTGTCCTGTGCCAATCACACTGTCTCTGACACTCCCATCCCGATTATTTCAGTCACTGAATCAATCCACCTCATAAAGGGCCTTCCCCTCCTGCGCTGTCCCTCCACCCTACCAAGCATGATGTCCCTCTCCAAGGACCTGTCCTTCCTTACAACATGTCCAAAGTATGTTAGACAGAGCCTCAGAATCCTTGACTCTGAGAAGCCAACCGGTTTGACCCTTTCCAGGGTGAATGTGTTTGTTTTCCTTCTCCAGCACCAAAGCTCAAAGGCATCAATTCTCCTTCTATTCTCCTTAGTCATTGTCCAACTCTCTGATGCATAACAAGTGATAGCAAAGACCATGGCCTATATCAGATGCACCTTAGTCTCTAGAGAGACACCATTGCTCTTCAGTACTTTGGAGACCACCAACTACTCATATGCAAGTTCAAGCTGAAGCTGAGGAAAATGAAACCAAATCCACGGGAACCAAAATATGACTTTGAGTCTATACCACCTGAATTTCAGGACCATCTCAGGAACAGGTTTGAGGCCTTGAACACGAATGAGTGAAGACCAAATGAGTTGTGGGAGGATATCAAGGGTATCATCCAGGAAGAGTGCAAATGGTCATTGCAAAGACAGAAGAGGAACAGAAGACCAAAACTGATGTCAGAAGAGACTCTGAAAATTGCACTGGAGAGCAGAGAATCCAAAGAACAAGGAAGAATTCAAGATACTAAAGAGTTGAATGGAAGATTTCAAAAGGCAGCATGGGATGACAAAGCAAAATATTATAATGAAATGTGCAAGGAATTGGAGTCAGAAAATCAAAAGGGCCAAACTCAAATCAGAACAAATGACCAAAGTTAAATGTTTGTATAATTCCCTTTCTGAGCTTTTCATTTGCATCCAACATTGTCAATCACATATACAGGGTAGAAACTGGCATCAGTTATTACTGGTTAAAATTAATTACATTGTCTCTCTATAGTTGTTCATTTGTACATATGTCTCATGTGTTTAAGATGATATTTCTTCACAATCAATTCCTCCCTTGCTTCAACTATAATAATTATAATAATTTCCTGGGTGTTCTAGAAGGAGATCTCCTTTTCTCTAATTTCCTCTTTGCATTATAATGCTTCACAAATTCGACTTCTATATATTTGACGTAGTCTTTTGAAAGTCTTCATTTTTTTTGTTCTTTAAAATTGTTAAGAATTATTAAACTGCTTTGTTAGTTATTTTGAAGAACTAGATTTGGATTTATGGGAAGTGATAGATTTTTTTTGAAGCATTCATTTATTTGTATACCTCCTTTATAAATAATGTAGCCTAATGTAGGTTGTTGTTGTTGTTGTGAGCCATCAAGTCAGAACCAACATATAGCTGACCTTCCAGTGGGTTTTCAGAGGCAGTAATCTCATGCGAGGTGATTGCTGACCCTTCTCCCATGAAGGAACTGGTGGATTCGAACCACTTATCTTCAGGTTTGCAGTGCAAATTCTTACCACTAAGCCACCAGAGTTCTCTGACATAGATTATGGTACCAAATTGATTTATTTTAAAAATTTATAGTGAGATTCACAGTTTACATGAATAAAATGTTTGGCCCAAACTTATGAAACCATCTTACGTGAGATCACATATCTTGACTTTTTTAATTTTTTTTAATCACCTAGACAAAACTTTTTAAAACATATGTGGAATTAGAAAAAGACTTAAATTCTTGAAGCAATTTGTGAATACACAAAAGGTTTTCAGAATTTTACTGGTTAAAATATTTTGGAGGATTTGCGTTTTGTTTTATTGCTTATCCACTAGAGGGCAAAACACTCACAGGTCGCACCACATTCATAATTAATTATGAACAATAAGCCAAAGGGAAGAACGGTCAATAACAGCCTACTCCGAATGTGTATTTTGAAGCAGTGGTATTATACTGAAGCAGGAATACATCCATTGCATTTGGTTCAGACACAAAAGGGAAACTGTGGCAAGGTGATGGATATTCAATTTTTAGCACCATAAAAGTGTACAATCCAAGTGAGTAATTTGGATTTGGAAATGCCTATTTATGTTCTGGAAATTTATAAGCATTTATCTTGTTGAAGTTGTATGCCATCGAGTCAGAATGGACTCATATTGACTCTCCAGCAAGTTTTCAGAGGCTAACAATTGGACTGGAGGAGATCGCCCATCTTTTTTCCCACAGAGCAGCTGAAGAATTCAGGCTACCTCCCCCAGGCTGGCAGCATGGCTCCTTGTTACTGGGCCACCAGTGCTCCCATGCAATCATCTTAGAGAAGTAGAGTAAGCAACTGACTTTTGCTAAGATAAGCAAATAATTTTCACATTACCACCAAAGCAAATAATATCTGTTAAAGTCAGTTGTAGTTACTTGATTCATGAAACTTTAGCCAATGTATATCTTGATCAAAACTATTAATACACAATACCAGCAACATTAAATTAAATGATAGCATTTTCTGTTGTAACAATTAATAATGGTAGAGATGGGATACTGTGGATGTTAGGCATTTACATTCCTATTTAAGAACTATCACCTTAAAGTGTTTTTTTAGCCCAAATAGTATATTTAGGTCAAATATGGTGTTAAGTAAGAATGTTGTTCTTTATAGTAAATATCAGAGTGAATTTACACATTCACATTAATAATGTTAATTAGGCATTTCATAATTCTTTTTTAAATAATATATTTCTCATCTACTTCTGAAAGTATATGAGTCCCTTTAGGTTGGAAGGAAGACAATATACCTCTCGGGAGGAATTATTGCCTCAAAGGGTAGTAGGTCTTAATAACATGTATGGAGTAAAGCTTTCAGGACCTTGGTTTGTGAGGTGGCGTAACTAAAATTGAGAAGTAACAGCTCCAGAGATCAATTCATAGTCAAAGGATGGAATGCATCAAGTTCAAATCTAGGAACATTTGAAATAATCAAATAAAATTGGAACACGTAAAGATCAACAACCTAGTCTCAGCAAACAGAAAAGGGCTTTTTTACTATGATGAGTATATATGCTCAACAACAGGAGTGACTAATTAAAGAGCAGCTATATTAATCTATTATTAAAAAGCCCATTCCAAGATCTATTTTGAAGTAAAATATTTTCAAGATAAAATAATCTCTATTAGTATATAAAGAAAATACTTGGACCAGGAAGCAGTCATCCAAACAGAGCAAGGAAACACTTTATGGTTCAACTTTAGGAAAGGAGTACATAAGGAGATTGAGATTGTTAACGATTTGAGCTTGTGTATTCCACTCGATTCCTATAAAGAAAAAATAGAATTATTTTATTAAGATATCTTTTAGTACATGCAAAATTTTTGTGACAAAAGCATCATCTCTAAGCAAATTGTAATATTCTCCTTCAGAAAAAGTTTGTCATAGACATGTTAAAACATCATTCCACATGTTTTCTATCATTACATACAGTATTTGTTTTATTTTCTAAGATTTTAAGAAAGAATTCCTAAACACCTAATATAATAGTTTTGAAACTTCTTAGCAAAAACCTTAGTACAGGAAATGTTCCATTTGTTCATCAAAGTTATCAGTCAGAAAGGACTCAACTGACCCACCATTTTTTATGGTGCCGTACATCAGGAGAGAGGATCACCTATGGGTCAGAGTTCACTTTCTGAAAATTCTCTCTCTCGTTCTCTCTCATTGCTCTAAAATCAGAACAGACTCATAGTTGCCCCTCCAGTTCTCTTTCTTCGTTATGTTGTTGTGTACCTTTGAGTTAGAGCCAACCCTTAACTAGACCTCAACTGGGTTTTCAGATGCACTGAATCACACAGGAAGAGATGTCCCACAGAACAACAATGTGTGGATTAGAAAAATGTGCCTCTGGTGGCAGTACAGCTCTTTCTTTCCCACTAGGCCACCAGATCTTTCTTTTACCCAAAGTCTGTAACTTTTCGTTGAAATTAATAATAAATTTAAAAACCAAAAAAACCAAAAAAAGTAAAAAAAAAGAAAAATAACAAGATGAGCCATTAAAAAACAAAACAAAAACCCCATCAAGAGTCAAGTTTACATAGTTTGTGCTAATCTGCCTCATGATTCAAGGACAAAGTACTAAATTGCTTAATTTATTTAATCTGGTTTACTTGACCAATGACTATTGCTGGTGGCAGGGAGTTCTTTTGACTTAATGAGTGGGGATTGTCAACCTAAAGGTGGGGTTCAAATCCACTAGCAGCTTCGTCAGAGAAAGATGAGCAGTCTCCTCTGTTAGGATGTACAGCTTCCAAAAACTCAGGGAGGTTCAGCTGAGGGTCATTTCTGCTCCACTCAAAGCTACATAACAACCTATCAGAGGAAAGGAGCTGAAGGGTCAGCTAAGAGTCAACTCTGACTTGAGTCAGAGCAATGAACGTGTTTAAAAAATATGTAATTACAAAAATGTTGTTACTGTTATGTGCTGTCAAGTTGTTTGTGATCCTACATACAACAACTCTGAACCCTGCTCTGTTCTGAGTCACACTTACTGTCTCTGACACACCTACCCCATTACCTCAGTCAGTGAGCCAATCTGTCTCATTGAGGGTCTTCCTCTCTTGAGCTGTCCCTCCACTCCCCAAGCATAATTTCCCTCTCTAGGAACTACTCCCTCCTTGCAACATGTCCGAAGTATGTCAGATGGAGCTTCAGAATCCTTTCCTCCAAGGAGTAGCCTGGTTTCACTCTCTCTAGGATGAAGTTCTTTGTTCTCCTAGCAGTCCATGGTATATTCAACAATCTTCTCCAGCACCACAACTCAAAGGCATCAACTCTCCTTCTATCATAGTTTTTCACTTAATTTATTTCTACTTATGGCAATTAAATTCTTTCTTATATAGGTGAAGACTGAAATACAATTTAACTACTTGAACATTGTACTAGGATTTATTTCAGAGAAAAAAATTTGTTTGATTTATTTGCTTTGTGCAGAAAAATTTGCTCCAACAAGGTGGCGGGGTGTGTGTGTGTGTGTGTGTGTGTGTGTGTGTGTGTTTAGATTAACATGCAAAGCAGAGGCTATTTGTAATTTTGTAGCAATTTAAAAAGTCATTATATACATATTCTCCTTTCTAGCCATAGTTCAAAAAAGGCTAAAGAAGGAGAAGAAGGCAAAGAGAAAATTGCAGGAAGCCCTTGAGTTTGAGACAAAACGGCGTGAGCAGGCAGAGCAAACGCTTAAACAGGCAGCTTCGACAGACAGTCTCCGGGTCTTAAATGGTAAGCGGGCATATATTATTAGATATATTAGATGCATGGGTACCTAACGTTCTTTGTAATACTCCAAGGACAATTTAGACATGTGTTTGTGGTTTTATGTATTTCTATTTCCTGTGATTCATTAAACTGTACTTGCAGCTGAACAGATGATGAGAAGAAATACTTTCTTTCCTCAAGTCATTCCACACTTGATTCTTTACCCCACTTTCCAGGTGCTGACATTGCTTCTCCACTTAAGCAAATCTGTCTGTACCCCAACAGGATAAAATATTAATCTGAGAACTTCCCTCTACCTCTCATCCCATTTTTAAGAACAGTTTTGTGTTGCTCTTTTTATTTTTCTTTTCCTCAAGTCTTTCTCAACTGCTTATGGTTATAGTCTTTGCTCAACCTTTAAAGGGTGATAAAGATTTATTTTATTTTAATTCAATGCCAATGTAACAGGTTGCTCTTTTTAAAAAGGACAATAGGAATCAAATGAAATATGTGTCACTCTTACCTCTCTGTGCTTTTAGACTCCCTGACCCCAGAGATAGAAGCTGACCGCAGTGGCGGCAGAACAGATGCTGAAAGGACAATACAAGGTAGGAATTTGCAAAAGGCTATAAATCTAGATCTTGCTCTATGAGTTTTTCCTCAGCTTTAGCCTGCTATTCAAGCATGTAGCCTACCATCTGGGCCACATCAAAACAAGTTCAAACAAGGTCAAGTTCATCTTGCTTGTTTATAGGAGTGAATTCATTTTGTGCTGATAGATTTTTTTTAAATTAGCAGGTCATTTCTGTTTATACAATGCAATTAAAAAGGAATAATTAATTTTAAACAATGTATGATTTAATCTTGGACACAGTAAATGTGTTTTATTGAATACTAGCAGCACTCTCTAAGCAGGAAGAGTTTATACGTTCTGTACATTAGACATAAAATGACGGTTTAATCAGATAGGTGGTTCTTAAAACTTAAAAATGTATCAGTTATTTCTTGTGACAGCTACAGCAAGGTGTGTGCCAAAGAGACAAGTTGAATGTTAACAATAAATAAGATTGTTTAGTCCCTATGTGACTTTTCCAAATGTTCCATATGCCATTATATACATTTTAATAACACAAATCTGCTGAGCAACATCATATGTAGAATACTAAAGGGAGTTATAGGAAACACTCCAAAGAGCTAAATATGTATATTGCCGAGACCATGCTGTTAGGAAAGAACAAAATCTGAAGGTTGCATTTATGATCTAATGTCTATTCTAGACAATAAACTGCACCTAACAATGTGAATACTAAACAGCAAAGAGTGCATTCGTTTTCTACTTTAAATGAAGATAAATCCTACAGAAGAAAGCCTAAATGATTTACTGCCATAATCCTTTCAATCACTTTATCTTTTAGGATAGTGTTTAGCAGTGTTTGTGTTATTCAGCCAGGTCTAGAAGCTAGAAGTGTCATTCATAGCATAAAGGACACATACTTTTCTAAAGTATTTCATGTCATAGGCACTAAAGAGAAATTTGCAGAACCATTTTAAAAAATTATTTTCTTTCTTGACCTATATTTATTTAGCCTGATGCTACGGTAAGCATTGTTTTAAATTGTTGTTGTTGTAGCGAACCATAGAGTTAGAACCAAACCATACCTGACCCTCTGGTGGGTTTTCTGAAGCAGTTAATCCAATAGGAGGAAGATTGCCGATCCTTGTCCCTCAGAGCTGCTGGTGGCCTCAGACTGCAAGCCTTTGCAATTGCAGCACAGCTTCTTGCCACTAGGCCACCAGAATATCATGTTATCATGAGAGGTTTGTTGTTGTATACCGTTGAGTTGTAACCAACCCGCAGCTGACTGTCCAGTGGCTTTTCAGAGTCAGTAATCCCATGAGAGGAGACACTATATGCATTTGAGCAGTAGTTAGGACCCAAGTTTTCAGAGTCTTAAATATTTCAGCACATTTTCTAAACATGTACTTCATTAAAATGATAGGATTTCTGGAGTATGTCTCATAAAGATTATATGTTAGTGGTAAGGAGTTGTGCTGCCAATGCAGAGGTAGGCAGTTTGAATCCACCAGATGCTTTGTGGGAGACAGAAGGGCAATGTCATCCTATGTAATGACAGCTGACACACAGGGTCAGCTATGAGTCTCTTCTGACTCCATGGAAAACAATAAAAAAGAAAAAAAATTAGTTTTCCTTCTCAGATGCCTTTGCAATTATAACACAATCTAACACAAGCTAACCTCAATAACACAAGCTAACCTCAATAAATCCAGTGTAAACATCAACTTTAGGGTGTGAATAAAGAGTGATATTCATGTGTTAACTTAAATAATGTCCAGAATGAACTATGAAAGTGCCTTAGCCTCAGTAAGCAGGTTGTTGTTGTTGTTGTGTACTGTCGAGTCAGAACCGACCCACAGCTTACTCTCCAGCGGGTTTTCAGAGGCAGTATATTGCACTGTAGTCGGTTACCCATTCTTCTCCCACAGAGCATCTGGTGGCCTTAAACTACAATCCTTTGGGATTGCAAGGCAGAGCGTCTTGCCACTAGGCCACCAGAGCACCAGTACATAGGTGTAGTATAGAAATAATCCAATATTCACATAATCTTCAAGGTGATCAGAATAACTTATCCCAGCTACAGAGTCACAAAGAGAGATTTTTGAAGTTGGGAACATTGTTTTCATTGCTGCTGCTAGGTGCCCTCAAGTTGACTACAACCCATAACAAGCACTGAACAACAGATGGAAACCTTGTCCTATCATACCATCCTCATAGGCTCTGCCATGTTCAAGCCTATTGTCACGTTCATTATAGAAAATATGGACAATACATTCCTGTATATAAGCTGGAGCTTATGAAAAAAATTGTCATACATGTGGCTGAAATATTGGAAACTCTCGATTTGTAATGCTGTAACCTGCTGATTCAGAAAGAAAAATTCAATTATGCCTTATCCTCCTTTTGCTCATGAGAGAGCACTCTTGGATAAGTCAGAAAATCCACCCAAGCAGCTTTATGGTTCGGGAAAAGAATGTTGTATAACAATTACCCAGAGAATTTTAAAGCCAAGTATAAATTATCATTTTTTATTGCTTTGATTTAATTATACTGTGAAATTTTACCCACATCATTGATTCACGCAGCCTACCAATTTTGAAAACTATTTCTCAAGGTCTAACTTGTATAAACAACAATGTTCTACTTTTTTTACATACTTATTTGAGGAGTTAGCATTTCTGTCATGATAATTGACAGATGAGTATATATTTTGGAGTGTTAGGCTTTGGGAAAGTATTTCACCAGCAGTTGAAATGATCCGAGAATCCTTGAGGGTAGAGGGTGCACATGGTTAGCACAATTAACTTCTAATTCAAAAGCTGAGGGAAGTCTAAATACAGGAGAGGTACTCTGGAGGAAAGGTGTGGTACTTACTGAAAACCATGTGGAGTACAGTTTTAATGTCACATACATGGGACATTGTGAGTCGAAACAACTCAGTGGTTAGTTGGCTTTAAAGTAAGCCCAGACTCTTAAAATATCTGAGCAAATGTATCAGTTTTTTTTTCTACTCTAACCTTATTAAATAAATCCTTCCAATTTGAAGGTTGTGTTTTTTTAAAAAAACTAAAATAATGTATTGAATGGCACAGGATAGGGCAGAGTTCAGTGCTGTTGTACATAGAGTCGCTATGAGTCATAGGCAACTCAACAGCACCTAACAACAACAACAATATATTAATAAGTTAGTGAACAGAAGAAAATTAACTGTAAAGAGAAGAAATAAGGATAAAAAGACTGTATTTAGTTAAAAACTAATACACCCAAAAGTGAGAAAGGCAAATAAGAAAGATCCAGGATGGATTACTAATTTGTGAAGAGGTTTGCAGTGTGCATTTTGGAATAATGGACCAAACCCACAGCTTCATAATACTGTCAAGATCAACACAAACAAGGGTTCTCTCTTCCCATTAGATCTCTATTGTCCCCAAACCCAGGTTAATATTTTTTATATTATTTTTTGCCTACCAATTCAAGCAAAACTCAAATGATCCTCTATTCTAAAAATACACTTAATTGAGAAATATAGACCAATATTTTTAGGCTTATCATACCGTGGACTTAGTTTGAACACTTTTATAATTAATAAATGTTATCTTTAGTCCACAGCTTAAAGGCATCAATTCTCCTTCTATCCTCCTTGGTCGTTGTCCAACTCTGATGCTAAACCGGGTGGCTCCGTGGAGGCAAGGATTCTGAGGCTCCGTCTAACATACTTTGGACATGTTGTGAGGAGAGACCGGTCCTTGGAGAAGGACATCATGCTTGGGAGGGTGGAGGGACAGCACAGGAGGGGAAGGCCCTCTATGAGGTGGATTGATTCAGTGACTGGGATAATTGGAATGGGAGTGTCAGAGACAGTGCGACTGACACAGGACAGAGCGGAGTTTAGGGCTGTTGTACATAGGGTCGCTACGAGTCGCAAGCAACTCAATGGCACATAACAACAACAACAACATCTTTAGTCCATGCTCAAGTAGCACAGTCCATAGGTAGTTGCACTGCTGATCCTAAAGTTGGCAGTTTTAATCCATCAGGAGCTACGTAGAGCGTAGATGGACAGTCTTTTCCCAGGCAATTTACAGCATCCCATTCTGCAACGGCACTGGAGGATCAGCTCTACGTCAGCCCCCAACTATACAAAACATAAATGCTGTACAAAATCAGGACCCACGTTGCTTCGATCTTTGTAGATTCAGGATCCTTATTGCTCTGACAATTCTGACAGACTGAGTTTAGAGATTGATAGAATGAGAGCAAGACCAATATGATTCCAGGTAGAGAACTCAGAATTGTAAGTTCAGTAGTTACAAAAACAAATCTTTCTAATAGTTGCACTTATATTTTTTTTTATTTTTCTTGAGTGCATTGCTAATATCTCATTTCCCAATTTTTGAATTAGATTTGATTTCTGTGAATATAAACTGATGTTTATTTTCAATTTATATTCAGTTTAACATAGCATTGGCACAAAATAGCACTTTAGTTTTTGGTTTAATGTATATTAATCTCACTTAATAATTTCTGATTTGTATAATTTCAAATGGTTAAATCATCACTGTATATTATTTAGCTGATCAATATATAGATGTGAAATATAACATGACAAGCTACAAATTATTACTCATCTTTATATTTTATGCAATTTCCAATATGTCTTGTATGTTCTTCTTAAAAATAGAATTTGAATACTTACTGAACTAAAAAAAAAACAACCAAAAACCTCTCTTCTTAAACTAAAAAGTGATTTTAAAAATCAGTATTAATTTTATTTTAACCAGAGTCTCTCTGACATCTTAAGATATCTACAGATGATGCTTGCAGAATCTGGCCTTTACTTGAAAGTACCCATGACTCAAATAGTACAAAACCAAGTATTTTCCAATGAAATATAGAAAATCTTTCTATACCATGTTTCTAGACATCCACATATTGTTTATGGACGTCTAGTTCATATTTAAAGGCTCATCTTATCAGATGATATTGAGTTGATAAGGGTCCCTGGGAACCCCATGTGTCGAGAGTAGAACTGCACACACAATAGGGCTTTCAATGACTGATTTTTAAAAGCAGATCACCAGGCCTTTCTATTGAGCTGCCTCTGGGTGAAATAAGACTTCCACCTTGCAGTCAGCACCTGAGCACATTCAAAGTTTATGTACCACCTACAGACTCTTAGAAAGATTCATCTTTTTCAGAAAGATCCCTGTAATTAGCATTCTGTGAATTTATAGTACATTTAAAACACCAGATAGACATCCAGTTTTGATATCACCTATGAAATTGGAATAACCTTTTTATGTATTTTTAAGTACATGTTTCAGTACCAAAGTCTCACTGCTTTGAAGTAAATTCCAAATCATAGTAGCCCTGTAGGACAGTATAGGATTGCCATGTATGGTTTCTGATGGGAGCAGAATGAATCATCTCTCTTATGCAAAACAACTGATTGGGTTTGAACTTATAGCAGCTCAACACTTTTAAGATTTAAAAAAGAAGAAAAAAATAATCATAGCAACATTCATGAAGAAAACTCAAAACTGGACAGTGTTTGGTTCTGTTAAATATAGTTTCTGTGGGTCAGAACCAGCTAAACAAAACATAGAAACAATAACATAAATCTTACTTTAATTTAAAAACATCTTTAACTCTTACATAAATTTAAACATTAAGTTTAAATTTAAATCTAATTTCAATCAAAATTAAATTTAAATTTAAATATTATTTAAATTTAAATCTTACATAAATTTTAAAAGTATCTCTAAGAAAGCATTCATTCTTGTGCACCTTTTTTATTTCTTGCTCCTTTCTTTTGCTATCATATATTTTATGCGTGTTTCTCTTTCTTAATGCTTTAAAATAAGACTTGATAGTCCATCAAGTGTATGAATTCTTTTGGGTCTTTGACAGTTAAAAATTACTAGGAATGTGGCAAAAGGAGCAGATGTAGGTGTGGCTGAGTCTGACTTCTACCTTCTTCATAAAAGGGAACATTCCTCATCAATAATATTTATAATGGTATCAAACAAATATCTATTAAATCAGACACACATGCACCCATGTTCCTGTACCTATTTCCACTAATCATTGGGTTCAACATAAATTGTTGATTCACAGACTTTACTCACAGTTCTTGTACCAAGAGTAAGATTTATTAGGAAAGAGTTTTAAAGTAAGGGAAGCAAAGAATATCACCCAATACTAGTCTAGTCCAAGGCACAATTAGTCTAGGTTCTGGTTTCAGTTCAGCAGTCAACTTTTCCTTCCATCTTCTAGCAAGAGCAGCAAAACCTTTAATGGTGCCCTTTATCCCAAGGCTCTTCTGGGTATACCTACCTGAAGTTTCTATGCAGCAATGCCACAGTCTCTCCACCACCATCAGTAGGCTGTTAACACCAAGATCTTACTTTTAGGAGGGTCTTGCTCCAGTTTCGCTCAAGTCTTGCTTCTTAGTGTGGCAAGGACAGTCTCTCTTATCCTAGTCCCACAGCTGTTGATAATTTGCATGACCATATTTCTGAAGTTAAGATAGCTGGAGACCAGAGGAGGCCAAAGTAATGGCTAGAAAATCCAACTTTCAAGCTAACACCACAGGTCTGTAAGCAGTTATGGAGCTCTGGTTTTTTAGAAGTAAAAAGTGCTACAGTCTTAAATGCATATGGTTCAGATCCACAAGCTGCTTTGTGGGGGAAAAGAGAGGTGTTCTCTTCCAATGTGATTTAATGCTTCCAAAAACCCTCTGGAGTGTCATTGATGAATTGATTTCAACTTGACAACATACAACAACAGAAGTCTGTAAATTTTGCATTCATATGACAGTTTTCTTTCTTTTTTTATTTTTAAGCAGTTGCTTAACTTCATAGGATTTTTCTCAGGATTGGATAACATTATCCTTCTTAAGCATTTAGCCAATCCTGCACAATAGTATGCACACAATTACATTTTAGCTGTTAGTATCAAATTTTATTAGTATGAATTAAAACGTTTACTACAGTGCCTGGCAACTAGTAAACACTGAAGCTATTATTACTTTAATATATAACTTTCATTTTTTTGTAAAATTGGTCTGTATTTGGAAACAGTGTTGATATAGTCCCATAATATAGTGGCTGCAGAATTTATAAGATTTTGTTTTAACTTAGCTTACTAGTTTTCCATTTTTAAAAAATGTTTTCATTTATATTTAAAGAGTTGGCAAGAAGACTTTCTTTTAAAATGAATGAATGAATGAATGAATGAATGAATGAATGGGAAGGTACCTCTGCTGTCTCCACTATATACGTATTGGCTACTATTTATAGATTACAGATATCAAAGTCAATTCAGAATCGTGGTAGCCTTCCACAGGTTAGCATAAGTTGTATATCTCAAGGGAGGAGATGACCTCATCTTTCTTGAAGAGCGGCTGGTAGGTTTAAACTATCCATCATGATAGGGATTGAATCAATCTATGTATCTTCATAAAAAAATAAAATAATAGCATTATATAACTATGAACAAAAGAATAGTAAGCTCACTCCCTTTCTTTTGGCACTGGTTTCTAGAGTTTCACAGCTTTTAAACAAATCTAATCAATTTAAGACAACTGTGATTTAGTTCAACAAGAGATGATATTGATTTCAGTTAGTAATTGATAAGCAAGACATTGTCCCATAGTTATCACAGGTTTTTGTTAATTATTCATTTAACTGGACAATTCACATTCATATGAAATAGAAAACTCTCAAAAACAACCATTTTTTTTAATATTTTACAGAATTTTAGGATATAAGTTTTTCTTAAAAATCCAGTGTAAACATTTTTCTAATTTTAAAATGTATATAAAAGTTTTTAATTTAAATATAAACAAGTTTGCTTAAATTCCAAGTCATGAAGACCTCTTCCAGGCTTTGTCTGAATGCCTTATGTAATCTAAGCTAGTTGTACATTAAGTTAAACAGTGCATATTATTAAGTATGAGGTTGATTAAACTAGCAACTTGTTAATCCAATTCATTATAATGATCCTTACTTAAATTTATTTCATGGTATTATTTCCATAGATTTAGTTTTCTGAGCACCTGGTATTACTAAAAAAGCATAATCAGCATCGTTATGAGATTACATTGACATAACATGAGGCTTTGTGATGTTACTTGGATTTGTACTCCATTGTACAAAATACTGTTCTTGTTTGCCATTGAATCAGCTGATCGATGACAATGTTATATATACTGTAATGAAATACAGTTCAGTCTTACATATCTTCATGGTTGCTGATATGGGCCCATTGTTCTTGTTATTATACAGAGTACCTTCCAACCTAGGGAGATCAACTTCTAGAGTTATGTTCTTTTCTCATATGAATGTTTTCATTTGCTAGTTTTCACAAGGAGATCACTAGGCTTTACTTGTGTCTGAGAAATTTTTCTGAAGCCTGTTCACTATTATTGACCCTTTAACTATTTACAATACTTGTGACATCCCAAATCATAGCAACACTAAGGCTATGACAGCATGACAGACTGACAGATTTACAGACAAATGATGGATCTAAAACTCAGGCAAAGTAAATTAGGACAAAATAAGTGATAAAGCTTAGTTTACTATAGTTTGGTAAAGACAATATAATTTGGAAAGTACAGTGGAAATGTAGAGAATGCAGAAATTACTTTTATCTAGGAAAATCGGGAAAATGGATGGGAATTAGAACCTTAGAAAGGAGATCATACTCATTGTGTGACCAAATTACTATTAAATATTAAACCAGAGCTGTTAGTAATAAGATATGATAATGTTTTTCACTAAAACACAATCTAAAAAAACATGGAATTAAATTGGTTTGTCATCACATTTCTAATTTGTCTAGAACACTGTTTGAAGACCTATAATCAGAGAACAATTAGAAATATAAATCTGGAAAGATTATTAGCAAGGACCCTAATGTCAATGGTAGATTTGTTTTTATTTAACATTATAATTAGTGATGTGAGCAAGTGATTACATAGAATGTATTAATGAAATTCACAAAGGATCCTAATTATAGACACCATAACATAAATCTAGAGAGAACAGTGTAAATAACAGAAAGACATTTACAAAACTTTACCTTTACTGATGAATGATAGGAAACAACCTTCTTAAAGAAGAAAGTTGTAGTATAAGATCTTTTCTTAAAAGATATTTTTAATGTTCAACAGCTAACAGAGGTGATAGATATCATGGTAGTTCCTAGCAACTAGTTAACAAGGCTAAGAGAAGTACAAAGAACAAAAAGACACTTCTGCCTCTGTCATTTTACTCTTCTGTAATTATACTTATGGATAACAGTTGGTCAATTTTATTTTTAAATTATGGTAAAAAAGAATTCATTCTCTAGATTGTATATTATTTCCAATTTAAGGAATAAAGTGCATTTTCACTCTGAGAGTTCTATTACCTTTGTCATCAGTGAAGGAAAAGCTATTGAGCATTATATCCAATTAACTTGCTCACTGAAGATCATGAGACTTGAAAATGTGCATAATGCTCACAAAAGCTGAAGAAACTTACCTTTAGTAATGAAGATTAGTGCTTACTTAAGGCATTCATATTTCAAGCCCACTTTCTTGTTTTGGATCCATCCTTAGGGAAATAACAGGAGCATCTAAGACAATCTTTAATGTACATTCAAGATAAAATGTCCCTCTCATTGTCAAAGGAGTCAGAACGGATTCATAACTCACCCTTCCAGGGGTTTCAAGGCTGCGAATCACATGGGAAGAGATTGCTGCTCTTTCTCCTCCAGTGCATGAAAATCAGCAAAAAAGCATAGCCTTTGAGCTAAAAGTACAACTTTCGGCAGACTGTCCCACCAGAGTTCCCTAGATAAAGCATAAACCCATTTTTTTGATGAAACGATATGTTTTAAAAGGTCTAAGAGTACTATGAAAATATTTAATTTATGAAAAAGAGCCATGGTGGCACAATGGTTATGTGCTTGCCTGCTTATTGAAAGGTTAGTGATTCAAAACCACGAGCATGTCATGGGAGAAAGAATTTCCATTTCTTTTTCAGTCTGTTGATTAAAATAGAGAATTTGCATTTGCAAATAATAGTACCCAAGTACATGATTATATGAATTATGTCATAAATTTTCACAGTTTGTATATGTTTAGACAATTGAGATATATAATAACCTTTGATATAAATTCTTCTTCCGGGAAAAAATAAAACATCATCATTTTAACTGTAATTGTGAAAATGCTTATGGTGTATTATTCCACCTCCCACGGCTAGAGACAGAAGACAGACATGCCACAATAATGTTTTTTATTTCTACTGTTCGAACCATATTAATGAGAACATCATTTTGGAGAACTAATTATTTCTATTTGTCTTGTGTCACACTTTCTAATTCCCCTATATTAGCACAGCCAAAGCAAATTAATTGCTTTTCCAGCAGTTGAACCTTGTCCAAGAATGAGCTCACATTCCCTTCCAGTTTCCCTGTTTCTGGGAGTGCATTGTGTCAGAAATCTCTCTTGATACTAAACATAGTCCAGAGAATATCTTTACAGATTTCTGTGCTGCTCACTTGATGAAATTTATAAGTTTAAGTGACCCACCAGGAAAGATAAAGTTCTTAGCTGCAAGATTATACATCAAAACAGTTAAAGTGAAATTAAAATTAAATGAATGAATCTCACTGAAGCAAAAAAAGCAGTAATTAATGGTTCCCTTAATTGTCTTCATAAAATATTTGCATGGGTCTAATTTGCATAATTTGCATGTATTAATTAATCTTTCAAAGGAATTTTATGCTGAGAGAAGCCAAAAAATCTCTTTGTTTTATTTAACATCTAATGAAATATTTATCTTCTTTAATGAACTTCTCATCTTCATTAAAATAAAAATTGCACAAGTTTGTATGTTTTAAATGTTTTCATAATTGAAGTATTCACAAAATCTCTTTAGATTTACAACAGCTGAAAAACAAACACATTATCTAGCATTCAGTTTCATTTTAACAACAGTAACACTTAAAATACCAGAAACTTCCATTTTCTTTCCTCATTGGTTGAAAGACATTTTGATAAGTAACTATACTTATTTAAAGAAGTAAAATTTATAGAGAACTAGTTATTTATTAAAAGTGGCAATAGTATTTTCTAAGAGTTCAGTACTGAACAACTAAAGAGTATGCATGAGAAAAATCAGTGTGTTAAATTATTTGATAAATGGTTCTTAGGTTGGAAGTATCTTAGTTCATTCAAAGAAATTAGTCTCCTACAATTCACATACTATTATTACTATTGGCAACTTGATTGAATGGCAGCATTTTCTAATAGAAGCAACGGAACCAACTCAACTTGTCAATTGGCCTGCTGTCAAAATTCAGCAGGAATTGTTCCTCTCACAAACTAGGAGATCATGGTGAAAACCAAGAGGCTTGTCTAGCTTTCATCAAATATCAGCTAGTACATATTCAAGACAACTAAGAAGTGTGAGGAGAGAGCAGAGAAATGAAAAAAACAACAGCAGCATATCCACTGCCACTGAGTCAGTTGCAACTCACAGTGACCATCCATCAAGTTTCAAAGGCGATATATCATTATGCAAGGAGGCTGCTCCTCTTTTTCCCAATTAGTGGATTTGACCCTCAGTTAGCAGCCGGAAGCATTATACACTATGCCACCAGCACTGCTGATGGAATTGGTGATATGTTAATGGATGTATTTGTTCTGAAGCAGCAACGTTTAAGATTATTATAAAGGTGAGCATTAATGAACGCTCATGCCACAGGACTTCAAGGTCTATCTGCAAGGCTTTTACATATATTTTATCTTTATTGGTTTTCAGACCAAGTGTATTTCATATTTGATGCAGACAAATGCAGAGTGCTGGAAATAAGATGACGAATTCAGGATCTTATAATCCCTATGACTCCATTATGCCTCTCATCCTACCTGAAAACAGTCTTTTTTCGCTCATGATAATTTTTAAAGTCACTAAAATTGACTTAAATATTAAGCTACATGATAATATCAATTACACCTACGTTGAATTTCCCGTAGAAATAAAAGAAAGTAAGAAGCCATTGTCAGTTGGCAAAACTCATTTCCTGGCCCTGTAACTGCTCTTTTAATTTATGGGTTTCCCCCCACCCCCAAGTTTTTCTCTAGTATAAGAAAAAAACAAACAAAAAAAACCCCAAAAAAACCAACAACAAACCACCAACAAATCAATCAATTAAGTCAGAGGAACAAGTAATAAGTCTGTTAAAAAACAACTGCTAATATATAATTTTAAGATTCATATTGATATTTATTAAAGCACTTGATTACAATAGCATTAAATTAACTTGAAGGTTATTTAGTGGCTAGCGATAAGGTGAAAAGTATTAGAACCATAGACTTGTGTCAACACTATCATTTGTTCTTATTGTGATTATTGTAATCCTGGTGAGTGGCTTCACCTCCACAGACCACCTCTGTCACTGATAATTTTATCCTGTGAAAATGACAAAGCTAATTTTTTCTGTGAGTATAGACAGTCTTATACAGAAGTTCTGGTGGTACAGTGGTTAAGCTGCTAACAAAAAGTTGGCACTTTGAAACCAGCAGGTTTTCTAAGAGAGAAAGTTGTGGCCATCTTATTCTATAAATATTACTGTAGTTGTTATTTGCTGTTGAGT
>NW_006399773.1:6262020-6262920 GCF_000299155.1 Elephantulus edwardii
CCTATATATAATAGCTCTATCCTGAGCTAATCTCACTGACTCTGACACACCTACCCTCGTTACCTCAGTTATTATTTGAATCTATTTCATCTGGGGGTCTTCCTCTCTTGTGTCATCCCTTGACCTTTCCAAACATGATACCTTTCTCCAAAGACTGGTCCTTCCTGGTTACACGCCCAAAGCATGTGAGACAACGTCTCAAAATCCTTGTCTCTGTTAGAATTTTGGAAACCATACGGATAGTTCTCTTCTGTCCTAGAGGATCACTATGAATTGGACTTGACTTGATGGCAATGACCTGAGTTTGTGTGTATGTTTTTTACATTTTCATGTTATAGTATATTACTCCCCAGGAAAAAAATATATGAATGTGTTTACACACCTTGTATAAAATTAGTATTCCAATAGTATGCATTTAATATAGAAATCAGTTGCATATATATTATCTCATTTGATCTCAGTGTCATACCTTAGGTCACAGTTACTCAACCTTGGAACTTTTGGCATTTTATAATGAAATAGGTGAAGTGTCTGTTTTCTGCCTTGCAGGCTATCTAGTGCTGTTCTTAGTCTCTAACATTTAAATTGCAGTAGCTGCTTCCACCTGAAATGTAAAAGCTTCCTATAGCCCCAAACATCCTGTTAGGGGACATGTCTCCCCCCTGTTTGAATATTCACCTCACATCCATGATGAGCAAAATGAGGTTGAATAAAATATCTCGGTCACAAAAAGGCAAATACTGCATGGTGCCACTGTTGAAGGATGGGACTGACATTAGGGTTGGAGTAAGACTGAGAAAAACCGGATTATGTATACTGAATTGAAACAGATGAGGGAGAGAACAGTTTAAAAGCGATATATGATAGGGTATTATGATTATCACAGGAATCCAGAATTAA
>NW_006399773.1:6265162-6266315 GCF_000299155.1 Elephantulus edwardii
GGGATAATTGGGATGGGAGTGTCAGAGACAGTGCGATTGGCACAGGACAGAGCGGAGTTTAGGGCTGTTGTACATAGGGTGCTATGAGTCGCAGGCGACTCGACAGCACATAACAACAACAACAACAAATCAGTGCAACATTGAGGAGTAAAGTGTGGCCAACTGGCTCTGAAAGAGTAGATTTCTGTAATGTTTTACACTGTCCTGATTTGTACTCAAGAACTTATTTTTTAAAAATTAGAAAACATAATGTTAAGATTTTTCACAGCAGATAAGAAGGATGGAATCTCAGCAGTGAATTTGGTCTATGAGAGTCTAATAAAACTAGCACTAAAAAATTTACAATACTAGATTATATACTTGAAATTAGAATAGAGAATGCTTAGAATACAGTATTGTACTAAGTAATTCATATTTTGGCTTCTTTATTTTGCATCTCTGTTGATTCTGCAGATTTTACCTGTGACAAACTGTCAATTCAACTCCTACATTAAGAGACATGTATTTTTCATGATATTGTTTCATCTAGCAATATGTTGGATAACAGTCCTTTCAAGTAATCAAACTACATTGAATAGAGTCAGAAACAAAAAGAAACAATTATTTTCTCTCGTTGTAAGCTTTTCTCTCTGTTGCTAGGGTGTATCTTTGCTTCTCTGTCGCATTTTTTGCAATGATTATGAGCAGTATAATACATTCCTTGTTTTGATAAAAAAATGTAAAAATCACTCTTATTTTTTAGACCAGATAAGCTAAAAAGTACTATTTTATAAAGTTGTTCTTGTTGTTGTTTTCCATCGAGTCAAGCATGACTCATAACGACCCTATGAACGAAAGACCTGAAATTTTTAAATAACTAGCATTTCTCAAAGTTCATAGAGTTTCCAGAGACATGTTGCTTAGGAAGTAGATGGAGATAATTGCGGCAATGAATGAATGGAAATCCAAAACCTCTGTAAAAATAAAAAATTATATAAAAAAATAACACAGTTAATTGTCCTAATAAAATGTGGTTTATCTATAAAGAAGTACTGCAAGATCATTTATGTGTTTAGAGCACAGCATTGAAGTCTATGGGGGAGAGAATAGTCTAAAAGTATTATATTTTAGGGCATTATTTTTATCGTAGGAGTATGCAATGAGGGTTGTAGAG
>NW_006399773.1:6266415-6274414 GCF_000299155.1 Elephantulus edwardii
ACTTGGGGGGGGGGGGGGGGGGGGGGGAGTGGTAGAGAAAAAAGTGCAACAATGAATGAATGGAAATCCAAAATCTCTGTAACTGTTCTTTAAAATTAATAGAATATTTAAAAAAAAAATGAGGTTGAAAGTCCACAGGATCTTGCCTAGGACTACTTAACCAAGAAGTCTCATCAAGGAAGCTCTGCTCTTCAGGACAGTCTCTTTACCACCTTTTCATGAAGATCGTATTGAATCTCTTCATGAAAAGCTTTATGTGAAATTGGAGTCTTAAATGTAGTTATATTCTCTCTAGTAACTTTTATACATTTTAACGTAGCTTCAATGTGGGACATGAAAGAACTTAAATATTGACCAAAGAAAGATAATGAATTTTGGAAACTGGATCCAAAGTTGGCTTAAATATATCATCAGTATTTAGCCTTTTGGAACGCCGTTGAGTCGAAACGGACCCATAGATGACCCTTCAGAGGGTTTTCAGAAGCTATATCAATTGCCCAGGAGGAGAATGCCCAACTTTCTCCTAAGAAGCAGCTGATAGACTTGAACTATATGCTTTTGGATTAGGTGTACAACTCTTTACCACTAGGCTCCCAGAGCTCCCTGTTTAACCTTAGGCAAATATTTTCATTACTGTGGATACTAACTACATAATATACAATAAATTCTTGTCTAGCGCACGTTTGTTTCTCTTAAACATGAAGAACTATTTCAGAGATTGACTTTTTATCTTAAACTTTTGATAATAAGAAAACAATGCAAGTTTCAGGGCCAATACAATACTGGAGTTGGCATTCTATATAATCCCTCTGACATGAATTAGCATTGAACTCAAAAGTTCTGGAATCCCACTTTTCTTAAAAACATCATCAAAGCATACCTACAGTTGTATCCTTTTGTAGGCTTTCATCCATATCTTTGTACCCACTGCTCCTTGTCTCTTAGTTCATAGGAAGTTTTCAGAGACAATACTTTCTCTACTTTTTCTCTGCAGGTTATGTGTATTTCTATAGGGAGATGCATTCTTACTCATATTTATTGCTGTTTGTTTCCTTGTTCCTCCATTAATATTCATGCTTCATGATCCTATTCATATATTTTTCTCTTGCTTCTTTCTGAGACATTTTGCTACTCGTGCTTAGAAATAGAAAGAAGAGATTAAAATGCTCTTTGTTTTTGTTTTAAAATTCCCTTAGGTCAATATTCCCGCCTATGTGATTCCTACCTTTTCTTTAAACATGATTTAGACTGCAAATTAGAAAATTTTACTCACAAGATTTCAAAACTTTTCAAAAATTCATGGGATTGTGTGAATTTCAAAATTTATCAACTTAAGCATTATAGCTTAAGCATTATTTGTAGCTGAATGATTACCTTTTCCAAAATTATGTGAGTGATAAATTAGTTATTTTGCCACAAATATAAAGTGATAAAGCTTTTTAATTTTTTTTTATTATATTTTAGAAAATTTTTCTTAATTTGACTTATATTTCCATATAGTGTAGAGTAACTGCAGACTCTTCTAACTCATTTATAATCATACTCTAGAGATAGTAAATCTCCAAATATAGTTCTACTTAAGCTTACTAATTATACCTATAAAAGTATGAATGATGGCTACAAATTATTGGATGTGACTCTCATTTTTTATTTATTCCTCCCTGGTGGAAAGAGCATTGGATGAGGCAGTGTTGAGACTATAAATTATTCCTATACATTTTCAGGTGTGCTGTGTAACTTTGCTCCCATACCATGGTCTTATTGATGAAATTCTCATCTCAATAGTGAATAACATAGAAATAATTATTTCATTTCCATGACAAAATTATATATTTGCTTGTGCTAATAATTCTAAATTCTTTGTTTCATCTTGATGGTACACAAGGGGGAATGTAAATTTAGGTTCATATTGACCCAACTTCTTTTGGCCTTTTAACAGGTTTTAGTAAAGTTGTTCATTAGAATTATGTGAAGTATCAGTGGTTAGGGATCACCTACAGTTAACGTGTTAGGAATGGAAGGATATTTCACTGCTTAGAAAAGATCAGATATAAGATAATTGAAGTAGGGCATGTTACAATTATAACCCAACAGGTTAATTAGAAACCATCCAACTGTTGACCAGGTGGACTTATGGGTCAGTCTCACTCATTGCTATCTAGTCAGAACCTACTCATAGCTGACCCTCCAGTAGACTTTCAGAGGTTATCAATCCTCTGGGAGAAGATTACACTTCTACTATGGATCCAATAGAAACCATTTTTATTTTGCAGTGGAACTCAGAAATATATCTTTTTTTCATACAAAATGGTGGGTTTGAAAAGCATTGGAAGTTTGAGCCTATGTTTATGCAGATTTATGTTCTCCAAAAGGAACAAGGAAAAGAACAACACAGGGACAAATAGGACATAAAAATTTAAATAGAAGTAAAAGAAAATGCTCCCTGAGATTTTTTAATAAATATGATATTTTTGACTGTTTGAACTTAGACATTCATTTGAGATCATATTTCAAGTCCCACCTCCCCACTTCTTTCTTTACATTTAATAAAAGTCTTAAAACAAAGGCATATTTTTATATTCCAAAGTATACTTATTCTTCTTATATTACAAGGATGAAAAACATTAAAAGAAATTGGACAGGATTTTTTTAGGATGATTTTTAAGTAGGGTGATCAATTATAAGATATAATTAATAGATGATATTTCCTGAGAATGCAGGATTAATCTCTAATGTCTTAAAGCCTTGTTGAAATAAAAGAACCAAAAAATGTAGTAGATTAAAATTAAATGATGTTATTGGGATGACATTCATGCACATGGTTTATCTTTTGGAATGAATGTCTTAATGCTTATAATATTTTTCTCAGATGGGAAAATTTTAAGGCAAAATTGACATCCATATTTAATTAAAGTTACAAAACAAAATGTATACGAGTGACTAAGTGAAAAGCAATGTTGTAGAAAGTGGTGGTGCTCATGCTTTTATGTGTGATCGCAAATCATAGTGACCCTGTGTACAACAGCTCTAAACCCTGCTCTACCCTGTGCCAACCTTATTGTCTTTGACACACCTACACACATTACCCCAGTCATTGAATCAATCTATCTTATCAAGTGTCTTCCTTTCTTGCACTGTCCCTCCATTCTCTCAAGCATGACGTCCCTCTCCAAGGACTCGTGCCTCCTTACAACTTGCCCAAATCTATTGTAGATGAGGTATTAGACTGTTACATTAACAGGAACAAAGCTCAGTTTGTTGAAAAAGGGAAATAGTGCTCTTGTAGTTTTAAGTTGTCATAATTTCACATCCACTCCAAATAGATCACCTGACTAATTCTAAAAAGGATGATTGTGGGAGGTACTCACATATCAAATTGATTGTACTATAGTACATGCAGCACATTACACTAATACAGAAAAATTTTAAATATTAACGTTTGAGACATTATAAAAAATAAATAGAAAATACTTAAGGTGTTTGTTGAATTATCTTGCAGTGTAACTAGATGTTTTCATTTTTGTTAGGCCACAGAATAATTAATTCCTAAATAATTATTTTTCTGGTGGATCATTGCCTACTCAGTCCACTACTGCTATGCTGGATTGCCTTAGTTTGATTCATGGTCAATGTGTGACTCCATATTTCACACACACACACACACACAATGTTCTGAGAGGTTCAACATCATATATATTAGCTGAAATAAAAACTAAGATCTGTATAACCCCCTCCCACTTTTTTACTTATATATGTTTCTTCTGATCTTTCTTCTTGAAACCTCTAAATACTACAGCAACCACCAAATAATCAGTGAATTATCTTCATGTAAATTCCCTTGCTTCCAGAAAGTATTATTTACAGGAGCGAGTGTATTCTCTTGAAAGTAGATCTATGTGTTTCCCTTATTTCAATAAAATGTAAATTGGATTTGAATTTACATTTCACTTAATACACTGTTTTAAAATTGGTTTTCATTCAGTCACTCCCAAACATTTTGTTTTATAACATTCATTAAAATTGTACAGTGCTTTTATTTACAACTTTTTAGCATTTCCTCAAACCTTCAGAGCAGTACCCTTTTCACTGAAAACTCAATTGATAGTATTTCATGTAATAAACTCTGCTAAGCTGTTAGAGAACAAAAAAGAAAAAAAAAACCAACAAAAAAACCCCAAAGCAAACAGTTTCCATTGAGCTGTTTGTAACTCATGACAAGCCCCCATGTGTCCAGGTAGAACTCTGCTCCTTAGGATTTTCAATGGCTAATTTTCGCACACTTACCTGTCCCAGCTTTTCTTCAGAGGAGCTTCTGGGACTGAATCTCCAACTTCTGCTTAATCAGTTTGGTGTTGTTTGTACTTCCCAGAGATTCCCTGTTGGAATGAATTCTTGGGAAAATATCTGTAGTAATCAATTCAGTTCTTTTTTTCAGTGCTTACTGAAGTGCTGGGGTTGGGGGGACGTGAAGGACATGATCTCGTTGCTAAATAATTCACCATCTAGTAGACTATAACCAAAACCATTGCTGTTGTGCCAATTCTGATGCTTAACAACTTTCTATCAGGAAACATAAATAATTTTTTTAAAGTACAGATTAACTTCCGTTGATAAAGCTATATTTGTCAAAGTATTTTTCAGAGGTGGCAAAACTATCAATTTTTCATAAATATGTTGTTGTTGTAGGTGCCATCAAGTCTTGTAGGACTTTTAGTGAATCGATGAACAAAAGATCTGAACCCTGGTCTGTTCTGTGTCATCCTCACACTTCCTGACACACAAGAGCCCGTTGCCACTGTTACTGTGTCAGTCCACCTGGTTGAGGGAGCTCCTCTCCTTTACCGACCTTCCACCTTTCCTAGCATCATGTCCCTCTCTAAGAAATATCCCCTCCTAAATGTCCAAAGTATGCGAGGCAAAGCTTCATCATTCTTATCATTCTTGCCTCCAAAGAACACTATGGCTGCACCCTCTTCAGGACATATTTGTTTGTTCTTTTGATCATCTACAGGCGGTTCAGTACTCTTTAACACCACAGCTCAAAGGCCTCAATTAGTTTTCTGTCATCCTTATTTGTTATCTAGCTCTCAGATGCATAGCAAGTGGTTGGGAAGACTATGGCCTGAATCAGATGCATCTTAGTCCTCAAACTGACATCATTACTCCTCGATAATTTGGAGAGGTCCCTAACTGCAGATTTTTCCCAGTGCCATTTGTCTATTTCCTGACTGCTGCAAGTGTGTTAATTGTGGATCCAAGCAATATGAAGCTGTTGACAGTTTCAATTTTCTCTCCATCTATGACGATGTTGCTTATCACTCTGGTGGTAAGAATCTTTGTTTTCTTTACATTGAGATGCAATCCGTACCAAAGACTGCATTCTTTGGTCTTTTGCAACAAATAATTTATGTCCTTATCACTTTCAGCAAGCAAGGTGTGGCTTCTGCATAATGCAGGTTATTGATGAGTCTCCCTCCAGTTCTGATGCCACATCCCTCTTCACAGATTCCAGCATCTCAAATAATTTGCTCAGCATACATAGTGAATAGGTATAGAGAAAGAATACAACCCTGACACACTCCCTTCTCAATTTTAAACCATGCAGTGTTCCCCTCCTCTGTTCTCACTCAGCTGCCTGGCCCATGTGCAGACTCTACATCAGCACAATTAAGTGCTTTAAGACTTCCATTCATCTCAACGTCAGCCACAACATGTTATGATCCACACAGCCAAATGCCTTTGCATGGTCAATAAGCACAAATAGACATTCTTCTGGTATTCTTTACTTTCACTCACGATTCATCTGACACCAGCAATGATCTCCCCAGTGTCACGGCCTCTTCTAAAACCTGCTTGAACTTCAGAAAGTTCCCTATCTATGCACTGTACAAGCCATTTTTTTAGCAGGATTTTGCCTGCATGTGATATTAATGATACTGTTTGATAGTTTCCCCATTCAATTGGATCACCTTTCTTGGAATGAGAACAAATATGGATCTCTTCCAATCCATTGACCAGACAACTATCCTCCAAATTTCAGGGCATACACTGGTGAGCGCATCTAAGACAGCATCTGTTAATTGAAACAAGTCAGTTGGTATCCCAATCGATTCCTGGAGCCTTATTTTTTGTTTTTCCAAATGCCTCCAGTACAGCTTCTGTTTCCTCCTTCATTATCTCTGACTTCTGTTATGCATCGAATTTTATATGTAATGGGAATATTTTGATAGATTAAAATATGAATATCAAGTCTGTTGTCAGGAACCTCTCGAAATTACTGAAGAGCAATGATGTCAGTTTGAAGACTAAGGTGCTCCAGAGTCAAGCCATGGTCTTCTCCATCATCTATTCCACTTTGGAGAACTGGTCGATGAATGAATGCATTTGGAGAACTGGACAAAGAATTGATTCCTTTGAGCTGTGGTGAGGGAGAAGAGTACTGAGAACTCCAAGGAGTGCCAAAGAACAAACAGATATGTACAGGAAATGGTGAGGCCAGAGTGCTCCTTGGAGGAAGGATGCTGAAACTTTGTCTTTCATATGTTGGACATAAAGCTAGTTGAGACTATTCATCGGAGAGGGACGTCAAACTTCGATAGATAAGGGTCAGCAAAGGAGAAGAAGACCCGCCCCCCCCCAAGGAGATGGACTGACACTGTGACTTCAGTTACAGGCTCTAGTGTGTCAGAGATGATGATGACACTGGACAGGGCAGGGTTCACTCGGCTGCTCAGAGGGTCCCTATGAGTCATACTTCACTCGAGGACACTTCACCACCACATCATTCATGTATGTATGGCCCTATATTTTAATATACTCTGTTGTAATTCCAAAATAGTCATGTTTGGAAGTTTTCCTCACAGAACACATTTTTAATTTTGCTTTTGAGACCTACCTATCACATTTGAGATCAGGCATCTAAGGTCTAAAGCTAATTTAACAGATGAAACTTAAAACTTAGGAAAATTTTATTTATTCCCTGAAAAATGTAAAAGATTCCTCATTCTCTTTTAATTAAGGAACATTTGTAACTAATGCTTCAGAAATAGAAACAAAATGCTTTTAGAACTTAACTGGTGCCATTAAATCCACTTAGTCAAATGATAACAATTTATGTGACTACAGATACATTTGGAAGTCTACATTCTCTGAGACTCTCAATGTTTTTGATGTTTTTCCAAGCAGAAAAGACATAAAGATTGAGCTATTAGAGAGATATTTTCAACCTTAAACAATATTTATCGAAATCAAAGCTAGCCCCTCCCTTTCTTTTTTGTCTGAAGTCAATATATTAAAAAGCAAAACAAAACAAAAAAACCCACCAAAACTAAAAACAAAAACTCTTTAATATAAGTGTTACATGGGAAGTGTTGATTTAGAGAAAGAATATAATTAATTCAGAAATGAGGATACAGACACTTAATAATAGAGTGGGAATATGTATTTGAACTACAAAAAGAAAATCAAATAATTAGGACTCAGAAAATGGTAAAGATAAACAGTGGTGACTGGTATGACGGGTAATGTACAAAAGAATCCAGGCTGAAGTAACTGACAGTCAGGCTGGCTACCTTTACGTTTGATGAGACCATTGGACAGGGAGAGTTGGAAAATCTTTAGATGGAGTTTGAATGTGTGGTAATTTGAAGTTTAGGCAAGAGACACAGCTGAAGGCGCACTGAAGCTGGAATCTCTTAGCATAATCTTGGCATTACCGTTCTTTTAAGAAGACAAGCAGGCCGAGAGAATGCCCATTTCTCTCTCACCAAAGACACAATAATAAAAGTAATCAGTGCAAATACATTTTTTAAGAGGCATAAACGCTGGTTATATACCTGGATTTCACCTGATGGCATGCATAGGAATCAGATCGATTACATATGTGGAAAGAACCGCTGGAGAAGCTCAATATCGGCTGTGAAAACTAGGCCAGGAGCTGATTGTGGAACAGACCACCAACTACTCATATGCAAATTCAAGCTAAAGCTGAGGAAAATTA
>NW_006399773.1:6277592-6329046 GCF_000299155.1 Elephantulus edwardii
TTAGGGCATTATTTTTATCGTAGGAGTATGCAATGAGGGTTGTAGAGTGGATTATATTTGGGGCTAGGGGGTGGGGTTTGGGGAGGTGCGGGAGGGGATGATTGTGTACCAATGAGGGAGTTTTTCTTTTGCTTTTCAAGGAGAGGACCAAATGGGGGGAGGGGGAGCAACAATGAATGAATGGAATCCCAAAATCTCAGTAGATGTTCATTGAAATGAAAAAATAAACAACCTAAATTTAAAAAAAAAAGAAAAAAGAAAATGCACTTGCTAGTTGAGTCACTAGATGATGAAGTGTCTGCCTTTGAGTAGTAATCCACTCATAGCTGAACTCCAGCAGATTTTCAGAGGCTGTAAGTCCCTTGGAGGGGATTGCCCATCTTTACCCCATGGAACAGCAGGTGGATTGCAGAGTGCCTGCCTTGAGTTACCAAAGGGCAACTCTTTACCCACACTAGGCACTCAGTACTCCCTATTTGATAATAGAATCAGTGTCTATTAAGAGTTATAATATTTATAGAATCCTCTCCTGCACCCTAAAGAAATGATTTTATTAAAGACACATGGAAATGTTATGAACTACTCGCACAGCTGCTGTAATAATGTTTTCCAAAGCCTAATAGGAAAGTAGACAAAATTTATTTTCCAAGACTTATAAGTTATTAGGCTGCTCTGGCGGCGTAATCTGTGGGGAACTGTGCTGTTAATTCAAAAGTGGTGCCTCTTGGGAAGTTCAAATCCACCAGTAGCTCGGTGGAAGAAAAATGGGTAATCTCTTCTTTTACCATTGACAACCTCCTGAAAACTCACTGAATCATCAGCTCTGAGTGATCTATCACGAGGAGAATACTGAGTGTTGTAAGTTATTGTTTTCTGTAGCAGTGCAAATTTTCCAATGAAGAAAACGATTATTTAAATTGCAATGGAACAGAGCAAAGCTACCAAGATAAAATAGGCATTGTTGTTTAAACAGTTTACAGTTGTCCAATATAGCCACAAATTCGCCCCAAACATAGGAATAGTATGCAGTCCCTATAGAAAACATTTTAGTATTTTTTTGGGGTGATTTTAACCTGCGGCCCTCAGGCCTGGTTCACATTGTTTTTGTGTCAAACATTCTTCTAGGTGGTATAGTGCTGGTCTGTGGATTGCTGTAGAGAGGTAATTCATGGTTGCTGTGATGCTAAATACTGTGACACTGATGTGCCAAATGCAATAATGATTACCCATGGTGGACAGTGTTTGGTGGAGCTTCCCAATTAAAACATGCTTGGAAGCAGGAATGGCATCCACTTCTGAAATGGCTTGCCTCCAGAAACTCTATGAACGGTGCTCAGGTCTTTCATTCATAGGATCACTATGAGTCATGTACGATTCAATGGCACCTAACAACAACAACAACATAGAAAAGAGAAGAGCCCTGGTAGTTCAGTGAATAAGTACTGCATTGCTAATCAAGTCAGAAGTTAGCAGCCACCAGCCCCTCCACAAGAGACAGATGTGGCAGTTTGTTGTTGTTTTGTGCTGTTGAGTCACCTGCAACTCATAGAGACCCAATGTACAATAGCTTTGCAGCTTGTCCTGTCCTGAACCAGACTCACTGACTCTGATACATCTACCACCATTGCCCTAGTTACTGTATCAATCCACCTCATCCAGGGTCTTTCCTGTACTGTCGTCCCTCCACCATTCCAAGCATGAGGTCATTCTCCAAGGATCAGTCCCTTCTAGTCACATACCCATATTATGTGAGACAGAGCCTTAAATCCTAGCCTGCAATGACAAACTTGATTTTACTATCTCTAACATATAGATTTGTTTGTTTTCTTGGCATTCCATGGTAAGTTCAAGACTCTTCTCCAGCACCACAGCTCAAAGGCATCAATTCTTCTGTCATCTCTAGTCATTATCCAACTCTCTGATGCATATCACGTAATTGTGAAGAACATGGGCTGGATTGGGTGAACCTTAGTCTCTAGACTGACAGTGTTCCTTTACCTTATACAGTTCATCTTTTGATATCCTGACTGCTTGTATTGATTGTTGGAGCCAAAAAATCTATAACTGTTAACAATTTCAATCTCTTCTCCATCCATTACGGTGCTGCCAATGATGAGAATCTTTGTCTTCTTGATGTTGAGCTTCAATCCATTTTGAAGACTATAGTCCTTGACCTTCTGCAGCAAATGCTCCAGATCCACCTCAGTTTCAGCAAGCAAGGTTGTGTCTGTCATCTGCATAACATAGGTTGTTGATGAGGCTTCCTTCAATCCTGATGCCACATTTCTCCTCATAAAGTCCAGCCTCCCAAATGATCAGTTCTGCATAAAGATTGAAAAGGTTGGGAGACAGGACTCATCCCTGACACCCTCCCTTCCTGATTTGGAACCATGCAGTGTTTCCTTGCTCTGTTCTGAGGACTGCTTCCTGATCCAACTATAGGTTTCACATAAGCACAATCTAGTGTTCTGGGATTCCCTTTCTTCTCAAGGTTAACCACAATTTGTTGTGATCCACACTGTCAAATGCCTTTGCCTAGTTAATGAAACACAGTCTACTTGCATAATAATTTACAACCTTGCTAATCCTTTCAAGACGCTCTACTTTATCTTTCAGTGTTGCTGTTCAGAATTCACTCAATGAGATTGAGTTTGACTTTTTACTTCCAATAGAAAACTATTTCAATTATAAACTGTTTTCAAGATGAACATAGATGAGTTTCTTAATTCATAATACTTCCAGAAACCTAACCTTAATTTAGTATATAATAATCTATGTGGTGACATAAGTTAATTTTATTCATGTCACAATTGCTAGTGATGGGAAAATAAGGCCATTCTGACAGTAACCAAGCCACAGCTATTCATTTTAATGGAAGTAGGGGCCTATGTTACCATGACCCAGGATCGAAATTCACAGTGGGTATAAACTGTACATATATCAGCATTTATCATCTTTCCAAATATATGTACATTTATTATACTTTTAAGGTTTAGCTGCACAGTTGTGTTTGTTTTTCAGAGGTATTAGAGAAATTTGGCAATCTCCTGGAATTTAAATCATGCTGAGAACAAACTGGACCTTATGATAAACCTAAATTACAAGCAAGTCTGGAGTGCTCACATGCTTCCTGAAATTCGTTGTTTCTACAGCCAATTTATAAAATGCAGATTTGTCCATTAGCCTTGCGTATTCTTTCTGATAGCACATTTTGTCTTTTCTTCATGCTACTTAAGAAAGCATTTAATGTCTCGTATTTTGTTAGTGTTTGTGGCTAGTTTGTTGATATTTCCAAGTTCAGTTTCCAATGAATTAGGTCTATTTTCTTAGGAAAAAGAATACAGTATGACAAATACTTATAAGTATTGCAAGATATAGATTGAATTACGTTTTCTCTCAGCCAGTCATCTGAACCAAAAGTGGTGAGGCACATGAAATAAGTTGTCTGGTTTCTGATTCACCCCAGTCCTTTCCCTAGATGTTTTCAGTAGATAGCTCAAAAATCTTTTCTTCTTCTTTTTCCTTTCTTTTTTAAATAGTTCATTAAACTATATCAGCTTCACTGTTGTAAAGCTGTACAGTTGTCTACTTCAAGTATTTTCTTCTTCCACAGTGTAGCAAGTGACCTCATTCATTCATTATTATTTTCAGCTGAGCCCAAGTTTGGTCTGATCATTAGTGGACAATGTTTGCTTGTTTCCATTTATTTACCTATTTCTAAGTAGGTGACTATATATCATTAAACAAATTCATCAGCAAACTTTCGGGAGAAACTGGTTATTGTTTTCAATTAAAAGAAATTCTTTTAAGAATCAAAGCAAAAGAGAGTTTTGTGGGTGGAGGGAGAGGGTGAAGGAATTAGGAAAATCTAGTCCAGGGACCAAAAAAGATGAGGTGATAGTGGGCATAGATCAATGGTTATTAATTTTATAAAACGCAAAATATGGAAATGATCTTATGAAACACAGAGTGAATTAAGGAAGGTGTGAAGCAATATATATGAATGAAACGCAGCATATATTAATTTTATATGCAAAACCATACAAAAGAAATAAATAGATAGCCCTAAAAAAAGCAAAAAAAGCATCAAAGCAAAGCACCCTGTCAGTACAACAGTTAAGCACTGAACTATAAACTGATAAATTGGTAGTACAGACTCATTTAAAACTCATCCAGGGGAATCCAAGGAAGAAAAGACTGGCAATCTTTTTCAATAAAGATTGTTGCTGTTGTATGTACTGTGAAGTCAGAACCAACTCATAATTGACACTTCAGAAGGTTTTCAGAGACTGTAAATCACAAAGAGAGGGGATTAGGCACCTTTACTCCTATGAAGCAGCTGGTAGACTTGAACTTTAAACCTTTGGAGTATAAGGGCAACTTCTTACCACTATGCCATCAGAGCTCCTTCCATAAAGATTACCATCTAGAAAACCCTATGGATCAGTTCTTCTCTATCACATGACATTGTCATGAGTAGAAATTAACTCAGTGGTACCTAACAACAAAATCAAAGCACCTTAAACCAAACAAACAATTTATATTTACCATTGGACACACACAGAGGCCAATCTATGTAAAATTGTTATTGTTATGTGCCATCAAGTTGCCTGCAACTCATAAAGACACCATGTATAACAGCTCCGAAGCCTGTCCTGTCCTGAACCAGTCTCACTGATTCTGATACACCTACTCCCATTCAGTTACTGCATCAATCCACCTGATCTGGGGCCTTTCTCTCCTGCACTGTCCCTTCACCCTTGCGAGCATGATGTCCTTCTCCAAGGACTGGTCCTTCCTGGCCACATGCCCTAAGCATGTGAGACAGAGCTTCAAAATCCTAACTTCCAAGGAGAAACTTGGTAGGAAAAGAAATATTTTGTGATTTATCCCATTAGAAGTAAATTAATTTCATGTTTCTGTAATAGGCTTAAAAATATTTTCTGGGAAATATGCAGATTTGTTGTTGAGTTTCTAAGAAAACTAAGCACTTTCCAAGAGAACTAGTAAGTTTGTATTTGCCTAGATGTGTTCACCTGGCCCAGGACAGCACTTTCATTCCAAACAAGAAAGGGGAACGCTCTAAGGGATATGAACACAATATAACTCACAGTAAATGGAATACACAACGTAAGACTAACCAGCACATGATTCTTATGAAGAAAGGGATTGTTGGTATACAACAAATTACTTCAGAATTTTGTGGCTTCAAACATAGATTGCCTCATAATATCTTCAGGGTCACTCTCAGGCTGCAACAAGGTCTTAGTATGTATGGGGATGCTCAGAGCTTCATTGAGAATCCATTTCCAAGCTCTTTCTATGCCCAAAGGCCAATCACACGTTGTTGAAATTTGGAGTTAGCACTTCAGTTCCTAGCTTCAGATTTGTCTGTTTCCAAGCTCTTCCTTTGACAGCATGACCCATCTTTGGTCTGTGAAGGTTGTTGGGTTGAGGATTTCTGGTCCTAACTGTCTGTTGTCCCAAGATCAACCTGAGTTTCCTACCACATGGCAATCACAACATGGCACCTTGATTGATCATAGCTAGCAAGTATGGAAGAGCCAGAGAAGATACGCTGAAAGAAAGCAAGATGCAAATTAGAATATTTTTAAAATCTCTCCTTGGAAGTGATGAAATTTTGCCATTTTTCTCTTTTTTAGCAGTAAGCCTCTAGGTCAGTCCACACTTCAGGGAGGGGAGTCACCCTAGGAAATGAATGCCAGGAGGTGGGGATAAGTGTTTATTCAATGAATGGCACTTACTGAAGGCTCAAAACCCGACCTCATTGACTTTGAGTCAGAATCAACTCATAGCTGACCCTCCAGCAGCCCACAGAGCTGCTGGTGGATTTGAACTGCCAGAGATGCACTGTCTTCGGGTCAGCAGCACTATTCTCTAAGGACTACCCCTCCAGAGCTCCCTTAGTGCTATCAGAAAGTAAAATTTTCAAGTTACTTGGTGGGACTATGGTGTAAAGAAGTTCTTAATTGATATAGCTAATGAACTTCAGGACTAAAAGTAGATGAGATAGATGTTCTTCTTTGAAGATAACCTCACTTGACAGTTGACCTTCTATATTGTTAATATTTGCCCAATTAACTTTGCTTTGTCTAGGGAACATTTCTAACAAATAAATTACTGATTCTATATGCTATGTTTTAGGATTATTTTACCAACTTGTTTCCTTACTTGTTTGCTATTTATGCATCCCTAGACTGATTCATCTGTGTTAATTTTAAGTCCAATTCAGACTAAGCTGCCTTATTTAATAGTTTTTACATGTTATAGTTTTTGTTCATATAATGCACTGCCTAAACAATATTTGTGTGCTAGTTTCATTTTAATATTTCTAAATATGAACAATACTACTAAGACTAGTGAAGTTGAGAAATACATTTAATTCATGGAGTAACTCAAAATGAGCCTTCTCAGTGAGCATCTCAAAGACTAATCATATTTAGAAATTACTTCATACTAAGTTTGCTTACACGAACAAGTTTGTCCTGGAGAGGGTGAAGCCAGGCTGCTCTTTGGAGGCAAGGATTCTGACATACTTTGGACATGTTGCAGGGAGGGACCAGTCCTTGGAGAGGGACATCATGCTTGAGAGGGTGGGGGGACAACGCAGGAGAGGAAGACCCTTGATGAGATGGATTGTTTCAGTGACTGGGATAATGGGGGTAGGTGTGTCAGAGATGGTGAGATTGGCACAGGATAGGGCAGAGTTTAGGACTGTTGTACATAGGGTCACTATGAGTTGCAAGCAACTCAACAGCACATAACAACCAACAACAACAACAACGTTTGCTTACATGATACTCCTTAATATTGTTAGAAGTGAGGAAGTGTAGAGTACCTATGTATATTCTTTTTTTATATACTTATGTATATTCTTTTCCAAATAGGAGGATTAGAAGATAATAATTGGCAGCAAATAATTGTATTTCTCTGAGCCTTAGAAATGCCTTTGTGAACTATTGATAAAACAAATATATATATAAAACAAATATATATGTGTGTGTGTATATATATATATACATATATATAGATAAAACAAATATGTGTGTGTATATATATATATATATATGTTTATGTATGTGTGTACATATAGATGTATTATACATTATAAGGTCACTGTTTTGAAGAATAAAATAGTCTTTTAAGTGAGAGAGGATTAATCAATATGACTTCTAGATCTTGAAACTTAGTTACTGAATAATTAATATGGTATGTTTCTTTAACTCAATGTCAAAAGTTTTTTATGTTTTCTTTCTAAATGCACCTTTTAACATAGTATGATGGTACCATTAAATAAAATACAAAGAAAAGCACTTATTGTTTAGAGGTATTTTTTTCCTCGTTAACCACTTTTAATATTTCTTGGGGGAAAAAAAGATAATTTTTTAAATTGAAAGTTCTCATTTTTAATTGAAGTATTTTATTTGTCAAATTTAGTACTAGACCAGATTTGAGTTCAACATAGTATTTATAAATATACTAAATAAGGATGTATATATTTAGAATTTTATTCCTTTATAATCACTTCCCTATACAAATAGAAGCTTGCTTAGAATTACCACTGAATTAGTGACATGATAGAAATAGAGAGCACTGATTGCATAGTTTGTAGATATTTCCACTGTTAACCTAAAAGTGGTTTGTTCAAGTCCACCAGCAGCTCCACATGAAAAAAAGATGGACAATTTTCTCTGAAAACTCACTGGCAAGTCAGTTATGAGGCAATTTTTGCTCAATTGCAAGAGAGGAAAGAGGGGGAAAGTAGTAAAATGCTAAACTTAAAAAACAAAAGATGGTTTTCCTTCAAGTTTTGAAAGAAAAAAACTAGACTTTGTCCTCCTTTTTTTCCACTTTTGATTTCTTTCAAGAAATACCGTCCATTTACTTTAGTAATAAAGCTTATTTAAGAAGGATCTCTAATAAGTTCTAAAATGATAAAAAGACTTCATCCGCAAGATGTTTTCCTTTTCTCTGCAGCATCGTATCAAAACAAGACATCACTTTTCTTCTACCCTCTGTTTTAATTAAGCATGGTAGATAATTTGGCTACTCATCACTCAGGTTGCACTAGGCCCTCAAATAATTATTTCTTCCCACCCGTTTCTTAGTCTTCTTTCCCCTAGAAAATAATAGGAGAATGGAGAAAGTAATAGAAGGTTTCATTGTGTTTCACACTTTGCTAAAGTTGGGAGGTCTCACCTTCCAATCAGGACAAGGTAACCTAAGTGCAAAGTACCCCATTCTCACTTGATGGTACATTAACCACTCTGATGGGTTCTTGCTCCTTACTAATGAATGCTTAATTAGAACAACACACACAAAAAATTACTTCACCAAAGTAGACTACCAACAATATAATTTTTCTTTATTTACAGAAATCAAAAGAAAACTTTAAAAGAGTCCGTGTTTTCCTTGTTGGTTGTTATGGGGGGTTTTTTGGGGATTTTTTCCCCCCTGTTTCTGCTGAACAGCATAGCATTTACTTTAAACATATTAAACAGAACAGCAATTTCCTTATACCAACAAATGCACATTAGCATACACCGTCCTAGCCATGTATCTGGTGGTATAGTTAAGCAGACATCATAAAGTTTACAATTATAAATTTACCACTACAACATAATGGACCAGTAGACCAGAATCTACTTTATAACCCAGACTTTAAGTCTGGAAAGTTTCGTGAATCTTTTCTTGGTTTTACTGGAGAACTCTATTAAGAAAATCACTAAGCTTCTTATTACCTTATACTTAAAGAAGACATCTCAAAAGACTCCTTGCTACGCAGAAATAAATCTACTTACTATCATGTCACTGCACATATGATCAGTGTTATGTGGGCATTGAATAATTTAAATCTTCAACGATATACATGGCTGATGACCAGCCATCAAGCCTATTTTGACTCATAGCAACTCTATTATGTTTCTGGTGTAAAACATCTTTATGGGAGGAGTCTGCCTCCTCTTTTTCCACAGATCAGTTGGTGGCTTCAAACCACTGACATTTTGGTTATCAACCTAACATGAAACACACCACAATACCAAGAGTATCTTTAAGTAACAGAGTAAGAGATTTTCTTAATATCAAGTAAAGCATATTCATCTTCCCTATGGAATCAAATTAATATTTACTCATGGAGACCACCAGAATATTGTTGTTGCTATTGTTGTTAAGTGCCATCAAGTCAAGCACAACTCATAGTGACTCCACAAACAAGACTCAAACCCTATTGTATAACTATCATCATATCTCTATATTTATAGAGTTTCCAGAGGCATGTTGTTTAGGAAGTGGATGCCACTCCTGCTTCGAAGCCTGTCTCATTATGGGAGCTCCACCAACCACTGTCCATGTAACCATTTTGGCATTTGACACACGAGTGGCACAGAATTCAGAATCACAGCAACCCCAAGTTACTTAAGTAGAGAAAATTGACAGACCAGAGCTGTGCCACTAAGAAGAATGTTCATCCCTAATTCATCCCTCAGGCCCAACAATCTTTTAAATAAAAGGCCCACTCACCAGGTCATACGGTTGACTTCCAGCCCTCAGCTCATCTTTAGCTAAATCCACAAATTCTCATCAGCTCACACCCAGCTGTGAATGAAAAACAAACAAACAAAAAACCAAATAGCCCACGCCCGACCCTCTCCAAAATGAGAGAAACTGTCTTCCAGAATCCAACTGCTTCACATACAAGCCTCAGAATATTAGTCCAGCTTAAATTTTGGATAGTGGACCTCTTACTTCTTTAAGATACTGACAGCAAGAATGTCATTTTTCAGAGTAATTGACATGCTGTAAACTGATGTAGCCAATTAGCAAAAGTCTTTTGCTTATGGCTGGAGCCATTTAGAGGAAGTATTTTGCTTATGAGTAAATAACTCCAGGATGACTAAGATTAACCATAACCATCTGTAGATCTTCAAATGCCTTATCTTTCCCTTCTTCCGTTTCATTGCTTGTTTGTCACTTTATTTTCCCACTAGGAAAGACTTTTGATCAGATAAGCTTACCCAACGATAATCCCTTCTTGCCCCATAAATGTACAAAGTCCAATTCCACCTGTTTCAAATTGTCAAGTCATCCCAACACAAAATAGTGTATAGACCTTGAGGCTGATATGCTTATAAAGGTACATTCAGTGTCTGCATAAAGAGGTGGTTAGTCAATTAACACATACATTTTTGTTATGGTTGTTGCTATGTTAAGTCAGAACTGATTCATAGCTGACCCTCCATCAGGATTTCAGAGGCATTAAATTGCATAGACAAAGATTACTCTCCAGAATCTACCAGTGGACCAACTTGTGGATTCAAGCCACATGCCTTTGGGTTGGCAGCAAACTCCTTTTCTACTAGGCCACTGTGGCTCCTTGACTAACACATTTATTATACTTTATTTAGATAACCTTCCGATCTCCTAATGTGTTTTCAAATAGCTGTATTTCTCATGAATTCTGAGGTGTGTAGAGAGAACTGAAAAATATAAAGGAAGTTTTTGCGTGAACAGTTGTGTATTCAGAATGAAAGACTTCACATTTGCTCCAATAATAAAGAGCATCTTATCATCTCTGGCTTCTATTGAGCTATAACGTTTCTTTAAGTAATAGGACATCTGTATGAATGTAAGGATATGGTATCCTTACTGTTGTTGTTATGTGCCGTCGAGTCGCCTGCGACTCATAGCGACCCTATGTACAACAGCCCTAAACTCCGCTCTGTCCTGTGCCAATCACACCGTCTCTGACACTCCCATCCCAATTATCCCAGTCACTGAATCAATCCACCTCATAGAGGGCATTCCCCTCCTGCGCCGTCCCTCCACCCTCCCAAGCATGATGTCCCTCTCCAAGGACCGGTCTCTCCTCACAACATGTCCAAAGTATGTCAGACGGAGCCTCAGAATCCTTGCCTCCATACTAGCCATACTTAAGCCCTCCCCCCATTTTCCACAGAGAATCTGTGTTCCTGATGCAAAATAACACCAGCTATTTATGGAGAAAAATTCAATGAAATCTTTGGGCCTACTTTGTAGGCCTCAGTCTCACCAGTTAATATCTCTGTATTACTTCAGACTCAAAACATGTTACATCTTTTTTCAGTTCTCCTGAAATTCTCTTGTACGGATATCTGTATTTCATGAGGAGAAAAAAAAAACTTGATCCTCAATATCCTCATTCAGTTGGGCCTGTACTGAACATCAGTCTCTCTTTAAAATATTTCACTTGTTAAATGTAGACTTTGTGTCTCTGCTGCTTCACTTCAGCAGTAGCAGAATGTTCTCACTCTAAATATAAAATTATGAAAAAAGCAAGAAACAATATTTTCTTTAATTAGCTTCTTCCTTTGGGGGTTTTAGAAGAAGGGTTATGACTTGACAAAGATCCTTCCCATCTGTTCCTGTTTGTTTGCTTTTATTTTGACTTCCTTTCCTTGTCTTATCAAATATCACATGAATCATTAACATTTGTTTTCAGCACTTGTTTTGGTTTCCTTTACTTCACATGATGAAGACATTATGTTGAGAAAGGCTCAGGATTGCTATATTTCATATTAACCACATATCCCTTAAATAAATTCTAAACTTTATAAAGATTTGATCTTAAGTACATGCCATTTGCTATGCTAAAACTTTCCTCAGCCCCAGAAAACTGGTGTGTGAGCACTTAGAATTGCAAATTTGGGCAAAATGACAAACTTTGTAAGATTATAGGTATATATATATATATATATATATCTATATATATCTCTCTCTCTCTCTCTCTCTCTCTCTCTCTCTCTCTCTATATATATATATATAGTTTGAACTTAATAGGTAACATTTTACTTTTATAAAATTTAGTTTTATACTGATTTACTTACAAAGTTTGTATACAATATTTTTCACACTGGATCTTTTCCATTTTCTTAACCCACCCCTCCATCAAATTGTGTGACCCTGTGATTACCACCCATCTTACCCACCCATCCTCATCCCTCTGTCCTACCCTCCCCCCTAAGAGCCTCCTGCATGGTTAACTAGTTATCTATTTCTACAATAATGACCTTTTTTAGTATTTGTCCTTATAGGACTGAGTTAGTTCACTTAGCCTAATGCTCTCCAGTCCTTCTCAAGTTAGATAGTGATTTACAAAATCCTTGTTCCTGTGTGCTGTGTAGTATTCCACTGTGTGAATATAATAGGTGCCATTTTTAATAAATCTATTTCCTACTAAAATATGTAAACTGTTTATCAAGGTATAGAAGACCTTTCTGGATGTTTGCAAGAGAGTTCTATGCAAAACTGCGATATATATATTTGCATATTATATGACTTTTCACTGGCATCCTCCATTGGTAATTTTTTTCACAGGATCTTCACACAATAGAATAACTAAATTTCTAGTATCACCCAGCAGAGCAATTTAAAATTGTTTCAATCAGTACACAATCTTCTAATACAAAATCGTATAATAGAGTATTATTTGTATCAAACAATTTTTACTTATTTTTAAAATAAACCATCAAACTATCCAAAATTGTACCTTTTATATATGGAATAAAAGTCAAATTCTGTATTTGTCTTACATATTAGACAAACATAAGTACATTTACCTGCAAAAACATTAAATCAAACATTAAACTTAATACATGAAACTTAACACAAAGCTAAATAAGATTTCTTACAGACAACCTGTTTTTCCTGCTTCAGCTATGGCAATTAAATATTTGTCATCTATTAGAGAAGTTTACATTAATTGTTACAGCTTCTTTATTAAAAATTGAGAACCCTTTCCAAGAAATAATTTTTCCCCAGAATTCATTCCTTGAAACTTTAATATTGAAAATTGAGAACCTCTTCAAAAAGGAATATCTTTTTTCCGTAATTCATTATCTGTACGTCTTAATCTGCATACTAACAGTAAACAGAATACAAGGTTAACATCTATACAAGACTATTCAGTGATCTAGATATTTTCTTACACAGGTAGTCCCCGCCTAACCACAGGGTTCCCTTCCGATGACTGTGTGATAAGTTGGTTCTGACGTAAGTCGATTGCCTATTTCTGTTTAAGTTTCCATTATTGTTTCATCAGTAGCATTATATATCATCTTTACATATCTGATTATTTTCTGTCTTTAGGAGTTGGAAGCATTAAATATAAACTTATTTTACATGTTTTAATACATACATTCATAGAACACACAGATCACAAAATTGATTCCAATGATGAAGACTTGAGTGACATTGGTATTTTGTTAATAGAAGTAAAAAAAAAACCACTTGTGGAAGATTCTGTATCATCGATCTATATTATCCCCAGGAATAGAAATGACCCCGCTAGTCAGAAAATAAGCAAAAGTTGCCTGTATAGCCCTTTTTGTTCTTCATCATTTTCATTATATTGCTTTACCCCTTTTAATATCTGCTTATCAACTTTAGCAAAGCAGTCAAGTGTTTGAGTCCATGTTTTCAACTGAAGGCCCTGATTTAGTGCAGAAAAAATACCCCCAAACTCCAGCTAATCCTTTTCAAGGGAGCTCTGCTGGGCTGATGGACATGCAATTGTGCTGCAATCCAAAGGGAAGTGGTTCAAACTCACCAACTGCTACAGGAGAGAAAGATGGACAGTCTCCTCCTGTGTGATTTTTACAGCCTCTAAAAGCCCCCTGGAGAGTCAGTTAGGAGTCATTTCTGAATCAAAAGCAACGAGTGCATGAGTGAATGAAACTTCGTCATGTTGAAACTTTCTGACAACTTCTCTCTTTTCCTCATTATTTCTTTCCTCAGTATCTTTCCTCCCAAATTCCATTACATCCAGTTAATTCTCCTATGATATATGAGTTGTTCCACATCGGTGATGTCAAGTTGTAAATTTAGTGTTCTTGCTACAAGGATGATTTTCTTTCTCCAGCAGTTTGTTCCATTATGTTATTCTATTAAAAAACTTGGAATTAGTTCATATAACACAATATTTTTGTTCATATTCCCTGCATGCATTTCCCCCATAACTTACTCTAAGAAAACACAATGTTCCAGATACACTGATGGTCATAACTGCAGTTCATAGTATTCACATTGTAAATTGGGACTACCTGTACACCAAATTATAGCTGTGAGCATCAGATCAGAGTGAACTTTGAAACTATTAGGAGTTTGTAATTTAAATAGTTTCACTCAATTCCTACTCCCAAATGCTGTTAATTAGAACAGACTTTTTAATTAAGTACTCCCAGGCACAAAAAATGATGAGGATGACACAGGATAGGGCAGGGCTCACATCTGCTGTTCATAGGGTTATTATGAGTGGTACTTGACTCGCTTAACTTGATTGCACCTAACAACAACAACTTGTGTCATTCAAATGATACCACCTTGCCACTGAGGAAGACCTGAGGCATTTGCTGCAGAAGGTCAAAGACTGCAACCTTCGATATGGATTGAAGCTCAATAGCAAGGAAACAATGTAACAGCCAATTGGCAGCATCATGATAGATGGAGAAGAGATTGAAATTGTTAACAATTTGAGCATACTTGGCTTCACAGTCAACATGATTAGGACCAGAAGCTAGGAATTCAAAAGACAATTGAGTTGGGAAAATATACTGTCAGGGAGCTTTCCAGAGTACAGAAGAGAAATGATATCAGACTACGGTGTGCCTGCTTAAGGCCATGATCTTCACAATTACTTGCTATACATCAGAGAGCTAGACAATATCTAAGGATGATAGAAAATGAATCAATGCCTTTGAGATGTGGTGCTGGAAAACAGTATTGAACATACCATGGACTGCTAAGAGAACAAAAAGGTCTGGAGAGGGAGAAACCAGGCTGCTCTTTAGGGCAAGGATTTTGATGCCCCATCTGACATATTTTGGGCATATACAAGCAAGAACCAGTCCTTGAAGATGGCCATCATGCTTTGAAGGGTGGAGGGGCAGCACAAGAAAGGAAGACCCTAGAAGACATAGATTGACTCAGTGACTGGGATAATGGGAGTAGATATGTCAGAGACGCTGAAGTTGGCTCAAGAAAGAGCAGGGTTCAGAGCTGTTGTACTTAGGATCACTTTGAGTCAGAGTCGACGTGACAGTGCACAACAACAGCAAACAACAACCGCAACCCATTGCTAAAGTTTAACTTTGTGATTTTCCTATCATATCACCCTCCCATGCAAATGCAAATAGCCATGTGCAAAAGGAAAGCATTTTCTCCAGTAGGAGGTTAGAATCCAAATTTAGGCCTAAATAGAAGTCTTTGTCCCTGGAACGGCCACAAGAATCAGCTCCACATTATATGTGATGAAGATACTGAGGTTCTTCATAACGTAGTTAATACCATTCCAAGTCAAAGACAGCAGACTTCCTCTGGTTGCTTATTTAGAACAGAAGTGCTATAGTACACTGAACACAAAATTTAGATTCACACAATGTCATATCTTTGATCTTTTATTTGCTTAATTTTTTTGTTTTTGTTTGTCACCAAGTCTGGGTCAACTCATAGCTGATTTCATAGTAGGTTTCCAGAGCCAGTGACTCACGTGAAGGAACTAGTTCAATAAAAATGGGCAAGATACTTAACTTCAGAAACATAATGCCTTCTTTGTAGAAAGCACAATGAAAACCTATTTTGTTAGGTTGTTGTGAGGTTTAAATATAAAATTTTTAAGATCCCAAAACAGCATAGATAATCAGAAAATATTGACACTAATAATAGTAATAATCATTGTCATTATTTGTTTTGAGTTATCAGGGAATAATATTTTTATAAATTTGGCTAAACATCAGGAACAAACAAAATATATACGTGTGTTTGTGGTTGTTGTTGTTGTTATGTGCAATCGTGTTTCCTGTGACTTATAACGACTCTATGTATAACTCATAATGACTCTGTGTACAACAGCTCTGAAGCTGACCCTCTCCTGAGCCAGTCTCTCTGACTCCTGACTCTAACACATCTACCCTCAGGTCCTAGTTACTGTGTCAATTCATTTTATCTTCCTCTCCTGCGCTGTACCTCTTCCCTTCTGAGCATGGTGTCCTTCTCACAGGATTGGTCCCTCCTAACCACCTGTCCAATGTGGAAAGAGCTTCAAAATCCTTACCTCCAAGGAAAAACATGGTTTCATCCGCTCTAAGATAAACCTATTTGTTTTCTTGGTGGTGCATGGTATGTCCAAGATTCTTTTCCAGCACCACAACTCAAAGGCATAACTTCTTCTTCTGTCATACTTAGTCATTGTCCAGCTATCTGTTGCGTAGTATGTATTTGCTAAGACCATGGCCTGGATTAGATGCATCTTAGTCTCTAACTGACATTGTTTCTCAGTACTCTGGAAAGGTCCCCGAGAGCAGATTTTCCCAGTGGAATTCATCTTTTGATTTCCTGACTGCTAGTGCCAAGATTGTGGAGCCGAGAAAGCTCAATCTCTTCTTCATCTAACATCATGCTGCGGTGGCAGCAATCTGTGTTACGCAGATGACACAACCTTGCTTTGCAGAAACTAAGGAGAACCTGAAGTACTTGCTGCAGAAATTCAAGTACTGTAGTTTTCAGTATGGATTGAAACTCAGCGTCAAGAAGACAAGATTCTCACCACTGGTCCAACTGACAGCACCATGATAGACAGAGAAGAGATTGAGGTTGAGATAGATAGATAGATAGATAGATAGATAGATAGATAGATAGATAGATAGATAGATAATAGATAGATCGATAGATAGATAGACAGAAATAAAGACAATGTAGAAAACAGATTAGATGGTATATAATTATATGTAAGGAGTGAGTTTTATACTGCACACAGAGAAGCAATAAGTCACTGTCAACTAGCCAACAAAACCATGTATAACACGTATACTATACACAGACCAGTCACTCTTGACACCAACTGACTGTGTGTATCAGAGTAGACAATGCTTCATAGATTTTTAAAACATTGACTTTTCAGAAGCAGAGCACCAGGCTTCTCTTCTGAATAATTCTCCTGGTGGACTGGAGTGTCTAACATTTTGTTAAACAACAAAATACATTAAAATTTTGCACTACCCAGGGACCCCAAAATACTACACAGAGGACAACCGTCATATTAATTAGCTCTCTGAGTTTCAAGGAGTCAACAGCATATTTTTAGTTATGATGCATCCACAATGGAAACACTCTGTGCTTGTTGTTGATGTTGCTGTGTATCCTAGAGTTGGAGCAGACCCTCTGGTGGGTTTTCAGAGACAGTTAATCAGATGGGAGGAGATTGCCCATCCTTCTGTCTCAGAGCAGCTGGTACCTTCAAGATTGCAACACAGCTCCTTGCCACTAGGCCACCAGAGCTCTCTTTGCAAAAAAACCCAAACCAACCCAAGCTTCTTTGCTTCTTTTCTGTCTGAAGAGTCAGTAGAGGAGAAAGTACTGGAAGAACTAATATGTACAATAAAATCATGGGCCTATACTATTCGATCATCCTGACTTTTCAACCTTCCCTTGGATGGTTTGTTATCAGGACCACAAGTAAAATTTCAACCCATAATTCAGAAGCCATTGTTAAGGTTCATATTAGCTCCTTATGTTGATATTTACTATGGATTCCAGGGTCAATATAACTTCTTTGGAACAATATAAATAAAACTACTTTCCTTTTGTGATTTTTCTCCACATGCATGCTTCAGCAAAGATTTAAAAAATTATACAATTGAATTGCTTTTAAGTGGAGAGAAACTATTACTTTATCAAGATTTACGTGTACCTGGTCTATGTCAAACTCCAGGTGAATAAGACAGAGAATATATTATGTCTGTTATTTTAAAAGTTGAGGATGTGTCATAGTGATTGTGAATAATAGCTCTGAACCCTGTCATATCCTGTGCCATTCTCACAATCTCTGGCATACTTGTGTCCATTGCTACAGTCACTGTGTCAAAACTGATACCTGGTGTCTAAATATTATTTAGTTACAGAAGTGCCTTAGCTAATATCAACAACAAGAACAGTGTTTAGATTTAGGGACCTCTGGTGGCCAAGTGGTAAGAATCTGTGCTGCAATTCCAAAGACATATGGTTCAAATCCACCAGCTGCTCTGCAGCAGAAGGATGGACAATCTCCTCATGTTTGATTTACTGTCTCGACAGCTAATAGCCAATGTCATTTCTTCTGCATTGAAATATCTCTATTAAATGTGTTCAAGATTTTAATTTTCTCTTTCACATAGCTATGCTTTTCAATTGGCAAATGTTGAGTAATACACTCACTTTTTAACACTTCATTGTTTAGTTAACCCACGTGAGGGGCCAAACAGTAATGAAATAAGTGGCTTTCATACAAAATAGCAGTAAATGTGCACAATAGTGGTGTTATATGGTGTATTTAACAATACTGGTAAGGACAGAAATGAACAGGATGGATGGCTTTGTCTTGGATATGCACCTGAGTGCCTGTGGAGAAAGTCTGGTTCTGCAAGGTTAGAGGAAGTAATTGTTATTCAACAGAGATCAACTAGCTTTGCATATCAGTAAAGCACACCCACCTTTTCTTATCTATTTTCTTAGTGTTTAGGATATCAAATGAGCAAATATATATTTATGAGAACCAGTAATGTTGTATTCTTTTCAATCCTATAAGCCAATGTAATTATAAAACTAACTGTGGAGGGTGTGGGGGAAAGTTACTACCTAAGCAAGTACAAGTAGAATAAAACCATATATTAAGTATCTGTTACATGACTTTTCTGTTCACCTGTGTTTCCTAAGAGCTATGCCATTAATGATTTGATATTGTTCACTTTTAGATGGAAGACTGTATTTGAAAACTACTGTCATGTACTGAATCTTTCCTGCTGAAGAAATTCATGTTGTGGTAAAGAACTTTACAGTTAAGACATTCATCATTGGAAGGTTTGGAAAAAAAAAGAAAGTCCTTTGAAGGGAACTTCCTCAATTTTGTTGTATTAATGTTCTTCAAACGTTTAAGTATTCTACAAAAAAGAAAAAAGTTTCCTCCATTGATTTTGAACTGTGGTTCATAACAGAGACTTGAGAATGTTTGTAAATGTACAAGTATCAAACTTCTTACCATTAACAACTGCAACTTTGCTGCTGAACACTTGCATACAGTTAAAAGCAGGTCTGGATAAGACCTAGCTGTGGGGTTTTTTAAAAAAATGGAATGCACCATTTTCCTCTTCCTCTTGTGAAAATTCTGTATTGAGCACATCAACAGACTCTTGTAGCACCGGTCACCCAGACTTACAGAGCTATGTCCTCCGGAAACCAGCAAGAACACTTGAAAAAGAGCTTGTAGGGGGCATAGTGGATTCCTGGGGGGGGGGGGAGAAACAAAAATCATTAAAATAAAGAGTAATATTCTGTTACATTCAATTATAAACTCTCTAATTGTGGGTTTTCTCCTGAAGATTTTCTTTACACATACTTCCCAAAAGACCAACAAACAGATTTTGACAACAACCCAGTGAGATAACATTTTGCTTATCTAAAAAAAATAATGAAGCATTGAATATGAAACAAAAGGTTTCATTTAGAGTCTTTTTTTTTTTTCAAAAAAATAATGGGGGGTGGGAAATCCTCCTATGCATAAATGTAATATGTTTTCATTCCAAACTGGTAGTGGTATATAGAATTAAAATTAATAATGTTGCTTCTACTTCAAACTGTTGGTCACATGTACAGTATATAAACATAAACACACAAGGAAGGTATTATGTATGCAGTAGTATACTAGAGTTTAGGAAAATGAAAATTTTAGAACCTATGTTTTGTCACCCTGTTGGTCAGAAAGACGCCTTTCTGGTTTTAACGCATGCAGGCATGTAAATATTTGTCTGGAGTCACAGTATTAATGAATGAGATCTTAAGTATCTGGTGACATCAGAACTCACTGTCAGCCACTTTTATTTGTATATTGAACTCTAGTCAGTGCCCCAAACTGCACTACTGAAAATGGATTGTGGCTGAGCAGTCAATCAAAACACCAGAAATATTTTTATATGTTAATGTCATAATTATGTTAATGTTGCTGAAAAACAAAACCTAACAAGCCCTTGATGTATCAGTCCAATACCATGTAGCGCTGAGTGATAAAGTTAAAATGTGTTGTGCTTCCCACCCGAGTCAGAGGGAAGGGTGGCTACGTGTTATTTTCACTGTCTTTTTGAAAGTTACAGTATGTGTTTTCACTTTTGTGCAGATAACTGGAAGTAAACCTGCAAGCAGTGCGTATTACATGCTGATGTTCCCTTCTCTTTGTTTATACATATCTGAAGTTACACCTTTAAAGACTGATACGAGTCAGTACAGTTATTAAACTTTTTATGATTTTGCTGTCATCTTAAAACTTTGTGATCATGACATTATTTATTACCATAAAACAGCAAAATCTTAAATGCCTCAGAAAAGTAGATTAAAAATGCTTAAAGATAGTTCTGATTGGTTATTATTTGGTTAACAAAAAGATTTTAATAATGTAGCTACTTTGGCACTAAGCTTCTATAGTTTTTAGGTCTTTGCAATACTGGAACATTTCTTTTATGTAGCTTGCTATTAACCAACAAACTCCATTTTAAAAATACAAATAAAAATGTTATATATACCGTTCCTATTTTAGCTTGCTTTTAAAAGGAGCAATATTTTTTATTTAAAATGTTGTTAGTAAGTGCTTTGTAGAATCTTGATTTTCTAAGTAGAATTCTTCACTAACCATCTTTTTCTTGTTTGAGCACAAGAAATTCTATTCCTAGGTGTATGTATTTTTTCCCCATATATGCAGTCTTTAAAGGATGACAGTACTGAATATGGATGGATTTGTGGCAAGCTTTTGAATCATACATTTTTGAACGATTTTTTAAGAAGCCTACAATTTACATAAGTCATAGAATCAGCTATTGCTCTGCTCCATGCATAGAGTCACCTGTTAAGTAGGTTAAATAGTTTTAAAATACATACTTTCAAGATCTTTGAGAATGCTTTAGAGTTTGCTTCAACATAAAAGGAAATTTTAGCAAGGATTAAAGAAAAAATGCTATCAGGTATATGTTAAGAATGAATCTTTACTAACATGTAAATATTACAACTCATGAAATGTTATTGTAAGTCTGTAACTTAAGGGGGAGTTGTGTTTTATTTTTTGCCCACTTTTAGTTATACAAGTTGGTTTGGAATTTTTTCTTTGGCATAGACAAGTAAAATTGTGCCCATTGTATGGTTTTCATGCTTTTTTGATCCTAAAAATATTAATGTCTAGTTGTTCTATATTATAACCACATTTGCGCTCTATGCAAGCCCTTGGAACAGAACATACTCATCTTCATGTAGGACCTATGAAAATTGTCTATTTTTATCTATATATTTAAAGTTTTCTAAACTGATAAAAGGTTATTACGAATTTTGTTGTACAAAATCTGTACAAAAATCTGTTTTTACATCATAATGCAAGAATTGGAAATTTTTCTATGGTAGCCTAGTTATTTGAGCCTGGTTTCAATGTGAGAACCACGTTTACTGTTATTGTATTTAATTTTCTTTTTCTTTTCAACAATCTCCTAATAAAACTGTCTGAAATCTCTCTGTGACTTTATTTACAGTTTGTCTTTATTAAATTGTGTGAAATGCATAGCATTGAAGGAATATTTACTTTCTAATGGGAGGCATCTAAAAACATCATCAGTCAGCTTTTTGCAATGTGAAGGGAACAATGTTCAATGATTTTATTTAACATGCAACTGCTTCTATCTCTAATATGAATTACTGTGGTGAAAAACATCATAAAAGCACACTCTGTAGTTATTGTTTAACAAGCAGATTTTCCATATTTTGTTTCTTGCCAGCTAAGCAAATTGCCCACATATACATGATTTATTTATGTACATTTCTCAGTTTATGAAGCTGTTATTTGTACCTTTTTCCTTTATATTCTTATATTCCCATGATTCTTATTTCACAAAGCTTTGTGCTGAATAATGTAAAGTAGACATGTTGATGGAACAAAATATATTATTCCCGTATCTGTAAGAGTGGAGATTTGTAACTCTAACTCGGTGTCTTGCTTTGGCTTTCTGTCACATCACGGGAAAAGAAAATGGCTTCAGACCCTTTGAAATCCCAGTATCTTTAATTAATATTATAGACGTGCTAATCAACTAAAAATGCAGCATGTGAAGAACTGAGTTGCTATTTTTGTAAGTAAGTATTCTAAACATTCCTAACCGGATAAATGAATTTTTTTTCTAGAAAAATTACATCAATAAATTATTTAAATACAATATTAACAAATTATAGTTTTTCTATCATCAAAAAAACCTTATGAGATCAATACAAATCCATTTTTATCTTCTGTCATCATGAGTTTATCTCAAAAAACCTTCTTCTAGAACATCAGAAGATTTATAAATATAAATAAAATTTGGTGATAATTTAGGTTTCCGCCATGTGTGTTCTTTGGGACTGGTAAATATGCTCATTACTGACTAAGGAAAAGTAAGTTATGAATAGAGTTATATGAGATGAGTTTTTAAAATATGCTAAGTAATGGTATTAATAAATTAAGACACATTTATTATTTATTATTCAATGGCCTTATAAAATATTACTTCGTTCTCATGCACAGGCTTGGTGCTAACATTTGTGTCTTATGTGAATAATTATATACAAAACTAAACTGATACTCTTTTATTTGTCTAATTCCTAATTATCTAAAGCCTCTATTCTACACAAAGTACTGTGTAAGATGTTATAACATCTGTACTATAAATGTTGAAAATACAGTTATGTAGAACTCATAATTTTGTTGGGATGTAAAATTTTACTTTCAGTAAGAAATGATTCTGTAGTTGACAAAGTTAATACAGAGATTTTATTTAGACACTTTTGGATTATGTGTTAACAATCTAGTAGCTCATTTTATACATCAGTCTTCTTAAGAATAGGACAAAGTGGTTTGAGAGTCAGACCATTGTGTCAGAATTGAGAAAAGAGAGAGTTCTCCCCTCAGGACCAGTGATACTCTCTCTCCAGGTTATTTATTCATTTATTACAATCACTTCATTCTTACCAATGGTTGACAACTATATTTTAAGGTGAATAACCTGTTAATCACAGAAAAAAATGTTATTTATCATACACATAAAACATTCAATTTTTATCACTGTATATCTGTATCTGTAGGGAATTAATATACTAAATATACTAAAATGAAACAAAAATACATATCAATTTCTAACTATGAAATGAGTGCTGTAGGTTATGAATAACATTTGTAGTAATAGCATCATTTACATCTATAGATTAATGAGCTGGAGATTTTTATTTGAACTTTTGATTTAGTAAGGTCTCCTCTGGTTGTATATAATGAAAGCAAATGGTAGAAATGCCAACAGAATTTAACAAAGATTTGAGAACCTCAAGACTAGAATTCAACTATATTTCAAAGAATAAGGATTCTTTTCAGAACAGTACCTTTCCATTCCTCTAATAACTCCGATTTGCTGTCGTCTCATTGAAGACCAACTTGCTTCTCTTGTCCATCGCTTAACTCTTGTATTATTCCAAAGCATAGGATACAATTCATAGAAGCAGATTTCTCCTTTTTGCTCTTGTCCTAAATCAGATTCCCTGAAAGTTTTCATTGCCTCAACCAAGACTATCTGTCAAAAGAATGTCTTGGCACTATAGTATAGCACATGGGGAATTTATAAAACTGTTCTATCAAATTAAGTTTGATTCTTTGGTAGTTGGGGCTTAGATTATTCTAATATTCAGCTGAGGTTGAGAACCACTGTTCGAGATTATGGCAAAACAACTAGGGAGAATTTTATAGTGATGAGAGAATACTTTGAATGGGGCCTGGGAGCCTTGTCACCTGTGCAGACATTATAGACAACTAGGGATTTTGTAGAATTAAATGATGTTAAAAAAGTAATGTTAGCAATGTAAACTTAATTCTGAATTGATTATGAGTGTGTAGTGTTTCCACTCTGCAACGTGATGCAATAGACAGCATCATGCTTTCTATGTTGGCCGTTATTGAGATGGTTCCTCTAAACATTGTAAGGCTCTTCCTCAGTGCATAACACTTAGGTTGCATTCTCCTATTATCATGCCCATGATTCATCCTCTAAGAAGTAACTTAAGCCATTGAAAACAATCTACTTTAAATCTCTAGAACTGCAGAAATGAAAAGTGTAACAGTGTATGATATGATCATCAATATTAATTGAAGATGTATTTAAGAAATTTATACCCAACCCACCTCTGTGGGAGAAGAACACGCAATCTCCTGTGAAATTGTATTGCTGTTGAGAATCTTCTGGATGGTCAGCGATGAGTTGGTTCCAATTTAGTGGCACAAACACAAAATCACCAAAAACAAACAAGCAAACAAAAAACACAACCCAACAAACAAAAATTCATATGGAAAACTGCAGTCCTTCAACTTCTGCAGCAAATGCCTCAGGTTCTCCGAAATTTCAGCACGAAATGTTCTGTCATTTGCCTAATGCAGGCTGTTGATGAATCTTACTCCAATCCTGATGCCACATTTCTCCTCATAAAGTGGAGCCTCCTAAATAATCTGTTCCACATATTGAAAAGGTATAGAGATAAGATGCATCCCTGACACATACCTTTCCTGATCCTGAAACTTGCTATGTTTTCTTGCTCTGTTCTGACTACTGCTTCCTGGTCCACGTAAGTATAGGTTTCTCATGAACACTTAAGTGTTCTGGGATTGCCATCCTTCACCCCACAATTAGTTGTGATTTACAGTCAAATGCCTTTGCATAATCAATGAAACACAGGCATTACTCTGGTACTCTCTACTTCTGGCTAAGATACATTTAATATTGCCTATTATGTTCCTAGTGCCACGGCTGCTTCTCCTTTTTTAAAAAAAATGATATTTTCATGAAAGTTTATAGAGAATATGGATTTACATTCATTCATTGTTGTATTTTCCTTCCTGCCCACTGCACAAAAATTAACTTTTCTCTTTAAAAAAATATTTCACTGTACAATTTACCTCTCCCCAGTCACTTTATTCTTTTTTATTAATTTTAATGAAAGGTATGCAGATGACACAACCCTGCTTGCTGAAACTGAGGAGGATCTGAAGTGCTTGCTGCACAAGGTCAAGTACTAGAGTCTTCAATATGGATTGCAGCTCAACATCAAGAAAACAAAGATTCTCACCACTGGGCCAATTGGCAGCATCAGTATGGATGGTGAAGAGATTGAGATAGTTAACAGTTTTAGTTTACGTGGTTCCACAGTCAACACTCTTGGTAACAGCAGCCAAGAAATCAGGAGATGAATTGCATTGGGAAAGTCAGCTGTGAGGCACCCCTCAAGAGTACTGAAGACCAACGACGTCAGGCTGGAGACTAAGGTGCCCCTGATCCAGGCTATAGTCTTTGCAATTACGTGCTATGCATCAGAGAGTTGGACAGTGAATAGGGATGATAGTGAATTAAGGCCTTTGAGCTGTGGTGCTGGAGAAGAGTGTTGAATATACCATGGACTGCTAGGAGAACAAACAGGTTTGTTATGGAGACGGTGAAGTCAGAATGCTCCTTGGAGTCAAGGATTCTGAAGCTTCGTATGACATGCTTCAGGCATGTTGCAAGGAGGGACTTGTCCTTGGAGAGGGACATTATGTTTAGGAGAGTGGAGGGACAGTGCAGGAGAGGAAGACCCTCAATGAGATGGATTGACTCTGTGAGTAGAGTGGTGGGAATGAGTATGTTTGAGACAGCAAGGTTGGCACAGGATAGAAAGGCGTTTAGGATTGTTGTACATAGGGTCACTATGAGTCTCAAGCGACTCCATGACACATAACAACAACAACAACACAACAATGAAAGTTTATAGAAACTCTGGATTTACATTCAGTCATTCATTGCATTAATTGTTGCACTTTTCTCCCTGCCCACCCCACCCCCCAGTTCACTCTTCTCTTTGAAAAGTAAAAGAAAAATTCTTTCATTGTTTTAAAATCCCTCCCCACAAGTCTTCTCCACTATACAGCCTTCATTCTGCACTCTTGTTATGACTATATACCTAATGTATACCCCTTTTAAACAGTTCTCTCACTCATCTGTTTCCATGCAGTATACATTATTTATCTCCTCTTTGTCAGTCTCCCCTCAAGCCTGATGTTAGTCCCATTTTACAACAGTGGCACTATGCAATATTTGTCCTTTTGTGACTGAGCTATTTCACTCAGCATAATGTCCTCCAGGGTCACAAATTTTGTACAAGATTCCATGAGTTCCTTGTTTGTTGCAGCATAGTTTTCCATTGTGTGAATATACCAGAAATTCTCTATCCACTCGTTTGTCGATAGGCACTTGTGTTGTTTGCAATTCTTTGCTATTGTGAACAAAGCCACAATAAATATGAGTATGCATATATCTGTGTGGGTGGTAGTTATGGTTTCTTTAGGGTATGTGCTGGGTCAAATGATATGTCTATTTGCAACTTTTTGAGAAAGCACCATACAGCCTTCCATAGTGGTTGTACAATTTTACACTCCCACCAACAGTGAATAAGGGTTTCAGTTTCTACACAAACTTACCAGCATTTGATATTTTCTGTTCTGTTAAATTTTGCTATACTTACTGTGGTGAGATGATATCTCATAGTTGTTTTGATTTGCATCTCTCGTAGAGCTAGGGATTCTGAACATTTCATGTGCTTGTCCATCTGAATGTCTTTTTTGGTCAAGCATCTGTTCATATCCTGTACCCATTTTTCAATTAGGTTATTTTATTTACCTTTATCTTGTTGTGCTGCTTGAGTATTTTCTAAATTCTACATATAAGTCCCTTGTCTGACATGCCACTGCCAAATGTCTTCCCAATCTGTGGCTTCCCTTTTTACCCTGTTAGAGAAGTTTTTGGATGTGCAAAAGGGATTTGATTCTTAAAAGATCCCATTCAACTATTTCATCCTCTTCTAGTTGTAGATTTTCCAGGATGCTTGGAAGACTGTTTATTTTGTGGACTAGGACTACTAGAGTTCTCCCAAGCTATTCTTTACTGAAGTTTATGGTCCTTTGTTTTCGTTCTAGGTCAATGATCCACTTTGAGTTGGTTTTTGTGTATGGAGTGAGGTGTAGATCTTGCTTGAGTTTTCTACAAATAGTTTTCCAATTTTGGCAGCACCATTTGTTGAAAAGGCTATCATTTACCCACCTAAAGATTTTATTTCCTTGTCAAAAATCAGTTGACCATAGGTAGATGGGTTGATTTCTGGGTTCCCAATTCCATTCCATTGATCTATGTGTCGGTCATTGTATCAGTACCATGTTGTCTTGACCACCATGGCAGTATAGTAGGATTTGAAATCAGAGAGTAAGATTTCTCCTACCTTGTTTATCTTTTTAAGGAGTGCTTTGCTTATTCAGGGCCTCTTTCCATTCCAAATAAAACTGGAAGAGATTGCCTTTTCTATCTTGTTTAAGAATGAAATTGGTATATTTATAGGGATTGCATTGAATATGTAAATTGCCTTTGGCTGTATTGTCATTTTAACAATATTGAATCTTCCTATCCAAGAACAAGGGATATTCTTCCACTTCTCTAGGTCTCTTTTTGTTTATTGTAGTAATGCTTTGTAATTTTCTTTGATTAGATCCTTTGTGCTTCTGGTTAGATTTACTCCCAAGTATTTATTCTTGTGATTAGCTGCTTTGAAGGGTATTGTTGTTCTTAGCTCCAGCTCTGTATTCTCTTTGTCACTGTAGAGAAATCCAATTGATTTTTGTATGTTGATCTTGTTTTCTGCCACTTTGCTGAATTTTTCAACTATGTCCAGTAGTTTTCTTGCTAAGGCTTCAGGGTTTTCTAAGTATACTATCATATCATCTGCATAGAGAGATGATTTTACCTCCTCTTTGCCAGTTTGGATACCTCTTATTACCTTTTTTTTTTTTTTTTTTTTTTTGTCTTATTGCTATCGCTAAGACTTCTAACACAAAATTGAATAGGAAAGGTGATAGTGGGCCTCCTTGCCTACTTCCTATTCTCAAGCTCTACTAACTTTTGATCCTGAAATCAAATGAACATACAACCAACATGCTTTGATAATAGTAGGTGACTAGCATGCAAAAGTTGGGAACCAGGAAGAAGGATCAGTAGTCGGGAAACATGGACTTAGTGTCAGAAATCAGGCTGGAGGTAGATGACAGAGTTCTGTGTAATCAATGACCTATTCATCTAAAAAGCCATCTATAAGAAACACAAATGGCTGGGGAGCTCTGGTGGCCTAGGTGGTAAGGAGCTGCAACTACAATCCCAGAGGCACACGGTTCAAATCCACCAGATGCTGTGCTGGGGAAGGAGGGACAATCTCCTCCTGTATCAGATCTCATTTGACGGTACACTCACACAAAAATAATAAAATATTTTAAAAAAAGAAACAAAATGGCAATTATACACATGGACTTCACGTGATAGTGTACATAGGACTCTGATTGACTACATTTGTGGAAAAAAAAAAGTAATGGCAAAGCTCGATATCAGCTGTGAAAACTAAGCCAAATGTTGATTATGGAACAGATCAACATCTATTGATGTACACGTTCAAACTGAAGCTAAAGAAACTTTAATCCACAAGAACCAAAGTTTGACCTTGAGTCTATTTCTCCTGATTTTAAAAGTCATCACCTTGAACACTAATGAATGAAGACCAGAAGAGCTGTAGGAGGATATCAAGAATATCATCTATGAAGAATTCAAAAGGTCATTACAAAGATGGAGGAAAAATAAAAGATTAAGATGAATGTCAGAAAAGACTCTCAATATTGCACTAGAGCACTGAGAAGTGAAAGCAAAAGGAAGAAATCAGGAAGTTAAGAAGCTGAACAGAAGATTTCAAAGGTCAACTCCAGAAGACTAAACAAACTATTATAATGAAATGTGCAAAGAGCTAGAGTCAGAAAATTTAAAGGAATGAACTTGTTCAGTATTAGTTAAGCTGAAGGAACTGAATAATAAATTCAAGCCTTGTGTTTCAGTACTTGAGGATTCTATGAGCAAAATGTTGAATGATCCAAGAAGCATCAAAAGAAGATGGAAGGAGCACACAGAGTCACTGTACTAAAAAGAACTGGTTGACACAGAAGAATTTAATGAAACAACATAATCAAGAGGCAGTAATGATGAAGGAGAAGTTTGAATTGTTAAAAAGAAATTAAGACACATATTATCATGTAACTCAAGCATGAAATAGAAACTGCTTGTCTAAGCATCTCTAGAGTTTAAACACAAAATTTTTGAAACGCTTCCAGTGATATCTATCTTTTTTTTTTTTTTTTAAGTTCTTAGGTTTCATTTATTTGGGTGGAAATTTTTTTTTATATTCTACTTAACTCCTTTTTATACCTCTGGGATTTCGCAGAAAGCTTTCAAAATACCCTGGTTTACAATTAATCATAAGTAGTAAAGACCCCTTAAAGATGCCAATTAACTGTTTACAATATTTAAGCAAACTTACTGCATATTGCTATTGCTTTAACCAGGCCTCAGTGTGTGGATTCTTCTATATCTATTGAACTGACTTAATGAAAAAATGTTCTCACATTTCTGACACTGATGTCTCTAAATTTTTAAATGAAAGAATTGTCCCGTTCTTTGGGTGTTTGCAGAGGGTTCAGCTTGGAATGGCTTACCTCCCTCACCCTCAATTTTTCCTTTCCCATTCTTTACCCCACGTCTTACAGATATTTGACAAGTTGGAGATTGGTTGACAACAAGTGGTTCACTAGAGGGCTGCGTCATATCACCTTGTTGCTATATATTGGAGGCAGAAGCTGACACTAGAACAAGGGAAGGGCTAACTCACACCACCTGTCTTGTCTCTTTGTTACCAGGTAAAACATATAATTAGGTTTTCCACTGGACCTAAAAATGTGGAGTGTGAATTAAAATTGTGATTAGTCTTGCTTTGACCTGACTCTTTGAGTTCTGTTACTGCTACTAGTAGGCAGAGACACAAGATAGGTTTGATGCTATGGTGTCAAAGATTTATTGTCCAAACTGTCTTTCCTAGCCACTAACAGCTTATTTTGTGCTGGAGTAGTTATTGTATTAAGGAGATAGGATCAGGATGGAATACAAGCCCCACCCAAATAGAGGCTTATAAGAACTCATATACTAGCTCTCTTTTTTGGGATTATCACTATCTTTGGACGCTAGGATACAGCATTGGCTGCACGCTCACCAGAATCTGCAACACAGGCCTTCATCACCTACAATCATGTAAGTCAATTCCCTGATAAGTCTGAGTCTCTGTGAGACCTTCCAACAAACTACCAACTCAAATTACCTGGAGGAGTGGGGAAACTGAACAAAATAGGGAATATTAATGTTAAAAATCATGGAATTATATAGAAGATCAAACATTTGGAACACTGTTGACTCTGTACTTCTTGTAACTGATAAGTAACTAATGTTAGAAGAACAAATTATCATTTGTGTCAGAGTGGTAATAATAACTACAAAGGTCCAGACTCTGTAACTTGTGGCTCTGGAGAAAAAGTAGTAAACAGAGACTGAGAAATCTTTAATCTCTGAATGGAATAAGGAACACCCATGGATTAATGTATCTATTATGTTACAGTGAGTTAACCAAGGCAAACAAACATTACTCATGGGATATGAATTATTCCATTATTAGTGGACCTAACTCCTGAGAAAATGAGATATAAAGTTAGTGGATCTAACTCCTGAGAAGCTGGTTAATTGCATGCATACAGAAATACAGACTGATAAGCAAACAGAGAAACATAAAATTCCTTGGTGTTTACAGTCAGTAGATTCGACAGCATTAAACAACAACAACAGTGGCAGCAAATGCAAGGGGAATGCATGTAAGAACTATGATAGCTAAAATCAGAACTTAGTAAAGTCCTCCCAGGACAGAATTTTACCCTTAACCTCACGGCTGACTGAGAAAGGGGAAAAAAAAAAACAAAACAAACAAAAAACAAAACAAATAACCCAACAAAACCTAAAACCCATATGGGAGCAACTAGAAATACCCCTCTGATCTGTAGCCACCAAAATGGTAATCTGGGAGCCTAATGAGGAAGATCAAGACACTACTGTAACCAGGGTAAATGACATACAGGAAATACATAAGTTTGTAGGTTGTTATTAGCAGCTTGCTAAGGAGCCATTACTAAAATAGATTGCAAGGCTAATTAATTTAGGGGTAGCATCTGTGGTTCTGAATGCTGCAGAATGGAGTATATTGGGTTAGGGCAAGATACGACTATCAATACAACTATCACAAATGATACAGCAAGATACAGTTACACAGTAGATTAACCCAAAGTTCGCAGTTAGTTTGATAGAGTGGGCCTCTGAGTAGATATGTTAATCAATCTAGGAGAAACTATCCCTCTCCCTAACAAGCAACTGGAACACTGCAGAGAAAGTGGTTGATAATTTGCATATGCAAGCCATGCTGGGATGGCTTTCTGGACATTCATCCAATGAATTTGCACTCTACAGACTCCATGACAGAGTTGGTAATCATGGCAGTTCCTCCAACATAGACACCTTATGTAGTTTTGTTAATAGAGAACAAGGCAACGATCCAAGACACCATGCCAGCTATGTTAAAATTATTTTCCCTTATGGGTTTTAACAAAACAAGGAGTATCAGGGTGATTCGTACACAAATAGGAAGAGGCTTTGGGGAAAAGAATTAGCTTAACAGAGTGGAGACTTTTAGATGGCTACTCAGAAAGGGGATGAATAGTTAGGCCATTGATGAAGTTGTTTGAGACAAATTGGGATTGTTGGGACAAACATTGCAAAACAGCACTACAGGATATTGGGTGGAACAATGAAGGCTCCCTCTATTCCTCCTATATCAAGAAGATCTAAGCAAGTTCATTCTATTCCTCTGAATCATGAGGTAATTAATGATGGTGAGGCCCCATTAAGAATCTCATGAAGCAAAAATCCAGCTAGTTAATCAAGATATGGATTGATTAAGAAGGTTAGGACTTTCTGTTCCAACTTCCAACAGGGATGCTGTTGTAGGGGTGCATGTGTAAAATGGCCTGGAGTGGATAAGAAACCTTGGGACTTCGGGAAAGAGGAGCCAAATGTATTGCAATCCTCAAATTTATTGATAAAACCTTGATGTGAGATCTATGTTTGTTTTAAGAGGATATGGGAATGCAGTAAGTTATGGGACTAAACTAAAAGTTGGATGATAATTGGAAAATATAAACAAATGTGTCAAATTATTGTATCTTTTACCTAAATGTGTTATTGGTATGGATATTATGTTGAACAGAGGAATGTTCCATGATGTTTGTAAAACTGAGGATGTATAAGTGATCCCTGAGGCCAGTGTTGATTGGACTAAATGAGAACATTAGAATTGTCCAAGCCCACTCAGTTTCTTTATTTGGAACATCATAACATATGTGGTAGGAAAAAACAAACCAAACCAAAAAACCAACAAACTACCTTGATAAAAGTCAAGCTAAAGGCTGACAAATTATCTGTTTAACAACCCTGCTGTTGTGAGGTGCCTTTCAGTCAAGTATGATTCATAGCGACCCAATGAACTACAGATCTGGACCCTGTCCTATTCTGTGCCATCCTCAAAAACTCTGACACTCTCAGCCTGATTGATATAGCCACTGTCAAGCACCCTAGTTTATGACCTTCCTCTCCTTTGCCATCCCTCCATTTTTCCAAGCAGATGTCCCTCCCCAAGAAATACCTTCTAGCAACATGCCCAAAGTATGTGAGATAAAGCTTTTTCTTCTTTGCTTCCAAGAAAATGTCCCTGTATGGCCTTTTTAAAAAGGCAGATGGCTAAATAAATAAATAAAGGCAGATGGCTCATGGAGGTTAACTATAAACTGTTGTTGTTTTATGTGCTATTGAGTTGACTACGACCTAGAGTAACGCTATAAACAATGACTCTGACCCTTGCCCTAGCCTGAGCCAACCTCACAATCTCTAATACACCTGACCGTATTGCCACAGGCAGTTGATGCCTAACTAAAGTAGTGCCCCATCTGTCTTCTGCAGTCCCACACATGGTATGAATAACATAGAAAATATAGTAGACCAAAGGAGACCTGTACTCAGTGATAGTGAAAATACTTTTTTTGTGTGTCCATTCTAGTTTCAGAAATGAGCCAGCTACAGTTTGCTTTCACATGAGGAGAATCTCAGATTACATTTACAGTCTTACCATGGGGTTATTTGAACACACAATCTTACTGCCATACAGCCAGTGTGTGTATATATATATATATATATATATATTGCATAGATGAAATCCTGTCAATATTAAACACTGAAGAACAGGCTGAGGATGATTTGAAAATAGTGGGTACTCACATGACTAACAGAGAGTGGTTGATAAATCCAGTAAAAATTCAGGGTCCCTCCCAAACGATAAAAATCTTCGGAATAACCGGGACAGTAGCCGACCATGACATTCTACAGGCAAGGAAGAATAAGGTGCTGTCATGACTTACTTCCAAGACTAAATAGAAGACGCAATGTTTGATTGGTCTATTTGGTTCTTTTGCTTCTTTAAGTATCACACAGCATTTTATATATATATATATATACAAATTTTTGTGTTGTTTAAGATAATTGTAATAGTATATATTGTTGAGATATACTTATATCTCTGGTTTCTTTTTCCAGTGCCTTTATGTGTATAATATATATGTGTTTGTGTATGCATGCATGTTGTACATCATCAAGTCAGAACTGTCCCATAGTTGAACTTCAGAAAGTTTTTAAAGTATTTCCTTAGGCCTTCAAATAAATTGCAACACGCCTCCACTGGGTTTCTGAGACTATAAATTTTTATGGGAGGTAATGGACAGACTTTGTTTAGTGGCATGTCTGACCAACTCCAACTGACTACCTTTTGGCTATCAAGTCAACACAACCCACTATGCTGTGAGACTCTGTGTCTTCATTTGTATGTACATGTACATATGCTTATATTTACAATTTGTACTGTGAACACATGTTTTTCATAACTTTATCTGTGGGAAATATTTAAAATCTAGTTTCAGAATATGGTACTCCAGACAGAAATATTTCCCGCCTGCCACTGGGAGCCTAGAGGGACTTTTAAATTAACTTTAAATTTTTAATTAGCAGCCTTTTATTTTACAGAAAATATATGTTAATATTTCAGTTTCAAACCCAAATGAAGTTAAATCCACAATGCTAAAACCTCAAGTGAGGTTTTATTATCCCATCCATAGCTTAAACCATAACGGATACATTTTTTTACCTGACATTTGTCCTTGTGAGGTAAAAAGTTTTTCCTACTTGAACTTCTTAAAAGAAAGTTTAGATGTGTGTGTGTGTGTGTGTGTGTGTGTGTGTGTGTGTGTGTGTGTGTGTGTGTGCATGCCATCAAATTGGACCTGACTGTTGCAGGAGTAGATTGCCCCTCCTTCTCCAGCAGAGCATCTGGTTGATTTGAACCACGCACCTTCAGGATTGCAACACAGCTTCTTGCCACTAGGCCAACAGAACTCAGTAAGTTTAGATATTCTGAGTACTAGCTTTGCATGAATGTCTCCCTTTTGACTTTGCTTTCTGTACCCTATATACATAAACATGAAAGATTTGTTCTTCTGTCAGTCAATTTTCTTCACTAACATCAGAATTTAAAGATATAAGTTCTTCATGAGTCTTAATTATTCAATGTCCAACTCTCATGTGCATTTGAAGCAATTGAAAATTTCATAGTTTACATTTTATTCTGTAAACTGACAACTTTCTTCTTTAGTACTTTAAAGAGGAACTTAGCAACAGATTTGCTTAAGGTCTTTTGATTTCTTAACTGTTGCTACCATGAGTGTTAATTTTGGCTCCAAGTAAAATATTGACAATTTAAATCTTTTTCTCCATTTCTCATGATGTTATTTTATTGTCCATTTGCTAGGATCTGGATTGTTATTGTTTGTTTGTTTGTTTGTTTGTTTGTTTGTTTTATGTCAAGGTGTAATTCATATTGGAGGTTGTTGCCTTTGATTATCTTTTTCTGGATTAGTACAGAGTACTGTTTAGAATCAAGAAAGTGAGACTTCATCTCACATATTTTGGGCATATAACAAGGAAAGGCTATATAGTGGAAAAGACATCACACTGGGAAAAGTAGAGGGTGGCAAAAGAGAGGAAGACCCTCAGTGTGACTGATTAAAACAGTGAGCATAGCAGTGACCTTAAACACAGCAGAGAATGTGAAGATATGGAGCAGGATCAGATAGGGCTTTAATATTCTGCAGAACGTAGGTTTGACAAGACATTTTTAACTTAAGGGAAACTTCTGGGAAACTTTGCAAATGAGAGATGTTATCAGCCTAATAATAATGGCTTAAGTGCATCAGTCAGAGAATATACATGGGTGGCATGTGACAACTTCCACTAGAATATGAGCACATGTAATGGTTTCCTTTCTTGCAAAGCCCAGACACAAATTATTACAGTTGTTAGCTGCAGTCGAGTCAAGTATGATTCATGGCATCCTATGAACAATGGTTCTTAACCTTACCCTATCCATGCCATCCTCACCATCTCTGACATTTTGTAGCCTAATGCTACAGACATCGTATCAGTCCATCTCATTGAAGGTCTTTTTCTCTTTCAAACAGAATTTATTTAAAAAAATGACCCCTTCTAACAACACATCCAAATTATGTAAGATGAAGTTTTGCCATCCTTGCCTCTATAAAGCACCCTCGTTGAACTTTCTCCAAGATGTACTTGTTTATTTCTTTTGCAGTCCATGAGATATCCAGTACTCTTCTCCAACAACACAATTTATTCATTGCTGCTCATAAACACTCCAGCGGGTTTAAGAGTGTAAACTTCACAGTAGAAGATAATTCATCCTTTTTCCTTCAGAGCAAGTAGTATACTCAAATTGTCTGTCTTTGAGTTGACAGTACAACCCATTATACCTGACCTATTGTGAATAATTTCACATAGTCAGTATATGAAATGATTCACTGTTGTTTTGTTTGCTGAGTTGGAATCAACCCAAAACCAATCCTCCAGTGGCATTTCAGAGGCAGTTAATCTCTCAATAGGAGATTGTCCAGCTTTATCCCATGAAGCAGCTGGTGGTTTTGAACCACATGCTTTTGGGTTGGTGGCACAATTCCTTACCACTAAGCCACCACCAGAGTTCCCTAAATGATGCACTTATGCTTATTGTTAAGTGCCATCATATCAGGTAAGATTCACAATAATGCTATGAACAATAGATCTGAATTCTCCTATCCCATGCAATCCTTTCATTCTCAGCACATGTGAGTCCATCACTGACGACACTGTATCAATTCATGTCAGGTCTTCTTCTTCATTTACCCTCCACTTTTCCAAAATGATGACCCTTTTCCACCAAACTCAAAGAACATAAAGGAGCTAGGAAACTGAACAAAGGAGGAGCTGTTGATGTCAGAAATCAGAACTTCTACAGCAAGTCAAGCATTTGGGACAATATTGACTGGGCATTTCTTATAATTGATCTGCTACAAATCTTAGCACAATGAATTATAAAATCAACAGATAAGATGCATCCCTGAATCACTCCTTTTATTATTTTGAACGATGAATTGGTCTCTTGCTTTGTTTAGATAATAGCTTCTAAGTCTGAATATACATTTTGCATGAGTAGCAGCAAGTGATCTAGGAGTTCCACTCTTTACATTTTAACCACAGTAACTGTCAGACCTTGCCTCGACTCCACCTCTCGGAGTGATACTGATGTGTTCTTCACTGACCAAGGCTCAACAATTTCCAGACTTTCTTGTGTCTCCGCCTTGATGTGGGAACCCCTGCCACCCTCACCATTATATTGTGTTTCCTTGTCCTTATGGTTTGCTCTTAGGGGTATTATTTACCTGTTATTTTCTTCTATTGGGACAGTGGTTTTGCATGTTACTGCTATTAATAGCTTAGATATGAATATGTTTGCTTGTCTATTATTTGCTCTTTGGGGTTGAGCACTTGTCTGTTAAATGCTGAACTAAAGTGGAGCTCCCACATTAAGATAGACTAGGAAAAGAATTGACCATACACTTCTGAAATAACAGGCTTTGGGAAACCCTATGAACAATCCAGCAAACTTAGGAAATGAGATATAACACTTGAGGTTGAACCTTCATATTGAAAGACACTAAAAATGCAGAGGAATAGTTGCAAACATCCACTAATAACTACAATGTTGAGCATAGAAAGTATGAATGTAGGAAAATTGGACAGTATTTAAAAGATGGAATACATGAAAATTAACATAATAGGCACTAGCAGGCTGAGATGGACTGTCATTTGCCACTTTGAACCAGATAATCATATGGTCTACTCTGTCAAGAATGAAAAACTGAAGAAAAATGCGGTTGCATCCATAGACAAAAACATGATTTCTAGGTCTATCCTGAAGTACAATGTTGCTCCAGGATATTATCTATACATTGTAAGAAACACTTGTTAAATGTTCAAAATCTCTAGTTCTAAGAGAGATGCAAATCAAAACAACTATGAGATATCATCTCACTTCAGTAAGAATAGCAAAATTTAACAGAACAACAAACAACAATTGCTGGTGAGGTTGTGGAGAAACTGGAACCCTTATTCACTGTTGGTGGAAGTTTAAAATGGTGCAACCACTGTGGAAGGCGGTGTGGCGCTTTCTCAAAAAGTTGCAAATAGAGATACCATTTGACCCAGCAATTCCACTACTGGGAACACACCCCAAGGAGACCATAACTGCCACCCAAGCACATATATGCACACCCATGTTTACCATGGCTTCATGGCTTTGTTCACAATAGCAAGGAGTTGGAAACAACCTAAGAGCCCATCAACAAAAGAATGAATAGAGAAGCTGTGGTATAGTCACACAATGGAGTAGTATGCTTCATTGAAAAACAAGTAACTCATGCAATATTATTAAAAATGGGTGACCTGGAGGACATTATGCTGAGGGAAATATCTCAATCACAAAAGGACAAATACTGCATAGTGCCACTGTTATAAAACAGACTGATATCAGAGTTGAGGGGAGACTGAGGAAGCAGGGATAAATAATGTATACTGCATCAAAACCGATGAGGAAGAAAACTGTTTAAAAGGCATATGTGATTAGGTATTATTATCATGACAGGAGTCCAGAATGAAGGCTGCATAGAAAAGTAGACCTGGGGGAGGGATTGTAAAACAATGAAAAAATTTTTCTTTTACCTTTCAAAGAGAAGAGTGAATCTGGGGGGGGAGGGGTGGACAGGGAGAAAAGTACAACAATGAATGAATGGAAATCCAAAGTCTCTAAATTTTCATTAAAAGTAATTAAAAAAAGGGGGGGGGAAAGAAACAATACCACAGTCATTCAAATATATACACCAACAGCTAAAGCCAAAGAGGAGAAAATAGAAGGTTTCCATAAAAGTTAGTGGTCTGCAATTTATTGAACATGTAATTATTATGCATTAGCAATAATTGGTGACTGTTGCGAACCTTTCCAATTTACTGAGGAGCAATGGTGTCAGCTTGAGGACTAAGGTATGCCTGATTTCAGCCATGGTGTTTTCAATCACTTGCTATCCATCTGAAAGCAGGACAGTGAATAAGAATAACAGAAGAATTAATGCCTTTGAACTGTGGTGTTAAAAAAGTACTAAATGGACTGGTAAAAGAAGAAATAAATATGTTTTGGAGGAGGTGCAGCCAAGTTCTCGTTGGTGGGAAACATGATAGTGCTTTCTCTCACGTATTTGGGGTATGTTGCTAGGAAAGGCTATTCTTTGGAGAAGGACATTATGCTTAGAAAGGTGGAGAAATGGATAAAGGAAGACTCCCAATCAGGTGGATTGACGCAGTGACGGCAGCAATGGGTTCAAGTGTGCCAGATTGTGAGGACGGCACAAGATAGTACAGGGTTGTTCCTAGGGTCACTATGAATCATGCATGACTGCAGGGCACCTAACAATAATAACAAGCCTATGCTTATGTTGCCTACTGAGTTCTCCATCCATATCAGGGATTGTACATTTGTAAAGAGGCTTGGACTCTGTGGAAAGATGATGTAGGGTTGAGAGATAATCAAATGTGAGCCATACTTACAAGTCAAATCTCTGATATGGTGAAAACAAATGTGAAATGTTCACTGTGAATTAGTAAGTAAAAAAGAAAGCACAAGTGCTTTCCTTGACTATTGGATAACCTAACACTGGAATTCCCTACACTCTCAGAAATTGGTTTGGTGTTATTGATTATGTTGACAGGGATAATCCTCCTTTGTGAAGTTGGCAAAGGTCAGAGATGGCCATCCCCTTGCAGACCTTGCTCTTTTTACAGTGACATACAAATGCTATATTCATAAGAGCAAACTATATAAAAAGCAAGGATGCAAATATCATAAAGCAGGCATATGCATTATGGGAAATATTAAACAACAACAAAAAAAAAATCCACCCTCTGGCTGGAATAGCATATGTGCCAACCTAGTAGAAGACTGGAGTTGGAATTTCCAATCAAGTCAGAGTGAAAAATTCCTGAAATAAGAGAAAGGAACAGAAAGTGCCAATGGGTAGCTCAAGAAGATAAAGTAAAATATTACAATGAAAGGTATAATGAGCTTGTGTTGGAAAATCAAAAGCAAAGAACACACTACACATTTGTAAAGCTAAAAAAGCAACCAAACAAACAAAACACAACAAACCCATGAAGAACAGATTCAAGCCTCAAGTTAAGATACTAAATAATTTTATGTGCAAAATTTTGAATAATGCAAGAAACATCAAAATAATATTGAAGGACTATACAGTGTCACTATACCAAAAAAAAATTGTTGATACAGAACCATTTCAGGAAATAGTATATAATCAAGACCAATGGAGATCTCTGTTGAGGCACAGGCAAATTAAAAGTCCCCAGAAATGAACTACCAATTGAAATGTGTCAAAAAAAGAAGTAGCGCTGTATGTGCCCACTGAACTATGCCAAAGATTTTATCAGACAGCTTCCTGATCAATTAATTGAAAGAGAGCCACGTTTGTTGCCATCCCCTCAAAAAGGTTATTCATCAGAATGTGAAAATTATCAAACAATATAATAAATATCACATGCAGGTAAAATCTTTCTGAAGATTATTAAAAATTGGCATCAACAGTACATCAACAAGGATATGTCAGAAATACCGGTTGGATTCAGGAGAGGTTATAGAATGAGGGTTGTCATTGCTTATGTCACATAGAGATTGGCTGAAAGTAGATGATACTAGAAAGATGTTTACTTGTGTTTTGTTGACTATACAAAAGCATTTAACTATGTGAATCATAAGACATTATAATTAACACTGAGAAGAATGAGAATCGCAAAACACTTAATTGTGCTCATATGAAACCTTTGCACAGACCAAGAAGTAGTTTTCAAGACAGGAAAAGATAACACTGCAATGATCTAAAATCAGAAAAAAAAATGTGTGTCAGAATTGTATCCTTTCTGTTACTATTAAATCTGTATTCTCATCAAATAATTTGAGAAATGAGATTATACGAAGAAGAACGTGGTGTCAGGGTGCTAGGAAAATTAATCAAAACCCTTTGGTACTCAGATGACACAACCATGCTTGCACAAAGTGAAGAGGACTTGAAGCACTTGCTGCAGAAGATCAACGACTTTGGCACTTATTATTAATTATGTCTCAACATCAATAAAACAAAATCCTCACCACTGGACCAATAGGCAACGTGGTGATAAGATGGAGGAAAGATTGAAGTTGTCAACCATTTTCTTTTACTTGGATGCACAATGAACTCATGTTAACAGCTGGCAAAAAGTCAAAAGATTTCATTGGATAAATCTATCAAGGATCTTTCCAGGAACGATTATGTCTGTTTAAATACTAAGGTGCTTCTGGTTCAAGTCATAATCTTTTCAATTACTTGTTATGCATCTGAAAGTTGGATAACGAATAAGGGTGAAAAAATATCAACGCTTTTGAATTGTGTTTTTGAAGAAAAGTACTGAATTTCACATAGACTGCCAAAAGAATAAGCAGATGTCTTGGGAAAAAGTGCAACTAGGATACTCTTTGGAGGGAACTTCATTTCACATATTTTTGAGGTGTTTTTAGGACATCCCCATCCTTAGAAAAAGGCATCATGCTTGGAAAGGTGAAGGGTCAGCAAAAGAAAGAAAGACCCTTAATGGCATAAATTGATACCCTGACTGTAACAACAGGCTCAAGTGTATCAAAGATAATGAGGATGGAACAGAATAGGGCAAGGTTCAGCTGCACTGTTCATAGGATCACTGTGAGTGATAGCTGATTCAACTATGCCTAACAACAACAATGTCTACTTTTCCCAGCATTATGTCTTTTTCCAAGGATTTGTGCCTCCTAGAAACATGCCTAAAATATGTGAGACAAAGTTCTAAAAGCGAGAGACCATCTTTGCCTTTAAGCATCTACTTGTTTTTATTGTCAATGGGATATTCAGTACTGTTTGCTGGCACCATAATTCAAAGGCATTAATTCTTATTAAATCTTCCTTACTCATTGTCCAACTTCACATGCACTTGAGTAGGAAAGACCATATCTTGGGCCAGGCACATCTTATTTTTTCAGGGACATCCTTGTCTTTAGCATTTTAAAGAAGTCTTTGACAACAGATTTGGCCAATGTAACATGTCTTTTGAACTTTTGACTGCTAATTTGTCCTGGAAAAGGTTAAACAGGGTGGCTCCTTGGAGGCAAGAATTCTGAGGCTCCATCTAACATACTTTGGACATGTTGTGAGGAGAGACCGGTCCTTGGATAGGGACATCATGCTTGGGAGCGTGGAGGGACGGCGCAGGAGAGGAAGGCCCTCTATGAGGTGGATTGATTCAGTGACTGGGATAATTGGGATGGGAGTGTCAGAGACAGTGCAATTGGCACAGGACAGAGCGGAGTTTAGGGCTGTTGTACATAGGGTTGCTATGAGTCACAGACAACTCGACAGCACATAACAACAACAACAACAACAATACTATTGACAACTTCAATCTTTTATTCATCTATCATGATGTTGTCTCTTGATCCAGGGGTGAGGATTTTTGTTTTCTTGGTATTGAGATGTACTCTCTATTAAACGTTATAGTCTTTGATTTTCTTGATCTATAAAATCTTCATGTTGTTGTTAAGTGCCGTCGAGTCACAGGCGACTCATAGCGACCCTATGAAAAAGAGTCCTTGACGCTTGGGTGCCTTTCATCCTCTCTTCAAGTTCATAGGCTTTCCGGAGGCAAGCTATTATGGAAGTGGATGTCACTCCTCCTTCCACGCTTGTTTAACCGGGGAGCTCCACCCCACTCTCAGTCCGCATTGGGTAGCCAGCCATCAACGCATTTGACACATCTGTGTCACAGTGTTCAGCCTCACAGCAACCACAAGAGACCGTGGGACGGCAACTTATACACCAGGGCTATACGACCAATAAAAATAATAGGCAAATCTTGTGGCTTAACTGTAAGGAGTTTAGCTGTCAATTTAAAGTATATGGTTCAAATCCACCAGATGCTTTATGGAAGAAAAATTGACAATCTCTTCCTGTGCAATTAACCACCTCTGAAAACCCTCCGGAGAGTCACTTATTAATGAGTTCGAACCTGATGATACACAGCAACGATATAAGTAGTGATTAAATATTTCTCCTCTCTAAATAGTTTTGCAAAATCTTAAATATATTATTTAGACATTTTGTCAGGAGAAACACAACATAATGGGAAAAGTAGAATGACAGAGAGAGGATGACCAGTGTAAAAAAGCAAGGGTCATGTAATGACAGCCATCCCTGACTTTTTTCAACTTCACAGAGGGGAGCTATTCCTGTCTACAGCATCAATAACACAAAATCAGTTCCCAGGAGGTGAGACATGTCCCCCATGATCCCATACCTCCTCCTATTCATCTCAACACCAATCCCACTGCTTTTCTGGGTCTAAAATTCAATGTGACAGTACATAGAAGACACAGAACAATATTGGGGAAGTCTAAAAATTATAATTCAGATTAACAACAGAACAGAGTCTAGAAAGCTTCTGAAATGTGCATGCAGGCATCTCAGCCTCAAGTCTTGTAGCTCTAAATATTTCCAAGTTCTCAGTCTTTCCAATATTGGGTTCTCACCCTGAGTAGTCCAACAAAGTTTTCAGTCTGATAATATTGGCTTCCTTCTTGTCACAGCAAAGTCCCATCTCACATTAATTCTCCAGTTAGGCCATGGCTGTTGCTGCCATCCCTAAGCGTGTTCTAGATTTTCCTGACTCCTCTTCACCTGGGTGGAGAAGGTCTTTTTCCTCTTCTCTGATTGGAGCAGATTCTGTTTCTTCTGGCTAGAGCTATTCAATTTGTTGATGAGACTAATCCTTTTGTAGATTGTTGAAACTGGCCAATCCCCTTGGGGACAAACCAACTCATCCCATTCACATAGTCTTAGCTACTCACATGGTCACTTTGCCACATTCAACTAATCTTAGAAAAGCCAAATTGAAAGACAAACTATATGGGCTACCCTCTGGCTTTTCTGGCCATTAACATTCACCTATGAAAAATTAACTTTCTCCTTTCAATATGCAATATCTATATTTGTAAAAATGTGCAATAAGTAATGTCATTCCTTTGTTTTTTGACACAGTAAAAGACAGAAATGGGTTTGAGCATGTCAGAGATCATATGGCCAGTACAGTACAAGGGAAGGTTCAGTTCTATGAATTGTGGTGGAGTAGATGACACTTAATAGCCAAAGAGAGGAAGATTCTCAATGAGATAATTGAGCAGCAGCGTGCTCAATTACATGAGATCTGATGAGGATGGCACAGCATAGGACAAAGTCCAGATTTGTTGTTCATAGGGTTGCTGTGTGGTATAGTCAACTTGACAGCACCTAACAATGACAAGATGGCAAGTAACCTCTTCATTTATACTGAATATTTCAGAAAGAGAGCTGTGGGTAGGTAGGCAATAACAAGTTGATCAATAAGGGCCTATTTTAACTGAAGTTCCTTGTCTGTTTTACTAACTCAAAGTGGTGATCAATTTATTTTATATATATTTCCAGAAAAATATTTCACACAGCAGGTACTCTCAAAATTTAACTGTGCATTGAAATATACTAGGATAATAATTTAAAATCAGGGCTTGTTGGGACAAGGTGCAAAGATTCTGTTTAAATTGGTTTGAGGTGTGTCTCTGTATTTGCATTTTAATAAACATTTAAAATCCATCAGGTTGCCAATAACAAACCCAGCAGTTTCATTAGTTTCAGAAGAAGAGGATTTAAAAGAAACAATTGAATACTTAAGGAAACTGGGAAAACATTGTCTTGCTTAGTTGTAGGCTTAATTTCCAGGAATAACTCAGAATTACACTATAAATTTAGCCCAATAAAGTAACTTCTTTGCCTGCCAAGAGCAGGAAGTTGGAGAATTCGGCAGTTCTGTTGTGATTCATGCCAGCAAAACAGATGACACACATTTTGCATGTTGACACCAAAAGGAGCATGTTGATATCAAGGGGCTAAGCATGAGATGTGTCCTACAGCAGCCCAGAAAAAATCTAAGGCATGGCCACAATCTTACTTGAACCAAAAATAGAGGAAGCAGCAGAAACATGGACTTTGCTTCTTATATTCACACTTTTCAGGCAATTATCACATGTTAAGTACAATATATTTTGCTGCAATATTTGCTTGGCAAAAATAATTATATATGGAATTTAAGTTGTAAAGGAACATTTTGAAAGTTAATCCAGATATCTGTTACATGACCCAGGTAAATCTGATACTTGTATCTACATACTACCGATTGTTGTTGTTGTTGTTGTTATGTGCCATCGAGTCATTTGCGACTCATAGCGATCCTATGTACAACAGCCCTAAACCCTGCTCTATCCTGTGCCAATCTCATTGCCTCTGACACACCCATCCCGATGACCCCAGTCACTGAATCAATCCACCTCATAGAGGGTCTTCCCCTCTTGCGCTGTGCCTCCACTCTGCCCAGCATGATGTCCCTCTCCAAAGACCTGTCTCTCCTTACAACATGTCCAAAGTATGTCAGGTGAAGCCCCAGAATCCTTGCCTCCAAGGAGCAGCCTGGTTCAACCCTCTCCAGGGTGAATCTGTTTGTTTTCTTGGCAGTACATGGTACATTCAATACTCTTCTCCAGCACCACAGCTCAAAGTCGTCAATTCTCCTTCTATCCTTCCTAGTAATTGTCCAACTCTCTGATGCATAACAAGTGATTGCAAAAACCATGGACTGTGTCAGGCAGACCTTACTCTCCAGAGAGACACCATTGCTCTTGAGTACTTTAGAGAGGTCCCTAACCGCAGACTTTCCCATCGCAATACGTTTTTTTATTTCCTGGCTCCTGGTGCCAAGAGTGTTGAGTGTGGAGCCAAGCAAACTGAAGCTGTGAACAATCTCAATCTCTTCACCATCCATCCTGATGCTACCAATTGGTCCACTGGTGAGAATTTTTGTCTTCTTGACATTGAGCCTCAGTCCCTACTGAAAGCTGCAGTCCTTGACCCTCTGCAGTAAGTGCATGAGGTCCTCCTCAGTTTTAGTGAGCAAGGTTGTGTTATCTGCAGATTTTTAATTGATCGTCCACCAATCCTAATGTCACGCTTCTCCTCATAGAGCCCAGGCTCTTGGATAATCTGCTCTGCATACAGATTGAAAAGGTACGGAGATAGGACACATCCCTGACGTACACCCTTCCCAATTTTGAACCATGCAGTGTTGTCCTGCTCTGTTCTGACGACTGCCTCTTGGGCCAATTATAGGTTTCTTATTAGTACCATTAAATGTTCTGGGATTCCCATTCTTCTCAGAGTCAGCCACAGTTTGTTATGATCCACACAGTCAAATGCCTTTGCATAATCAATGAAACACAGATAGACATTCTTCTGGTATCCTCTGCTTTCAGCTAAGATCCATCTAACATCAGCTACAATATCCCTATACCACGTCCCCTTCTAAACCCAGCCTGGACTTCTGGCAGTTCATAGATAATACAACAATATCTTGCTGTTGTGTACCATTAAGTCGGAATCAACAAACAGCTCACCCTCTGGTGAGTTTTCAGAAGTTATAAATCTTACAGGAGGAGATTGGCCATCTTTGTCATGAAGTAGTTGATGAATTTTAACCTTGTTCCTTTGAGTTGGCAGTGCAACTCCTTACCACTAAGCCATCAATGCTCCCTACGAAAACAATACTAAATCTTAAAGAATTATCTGATTGTGTAAAAAAAAAATTTAAAAAAGTAAGATTAGAATGGTTGGCTTTTAGATCTTCAAAACATAGTGCACAAAAATTAATGTTTTTGGAAATCAAGAAGTTGCTCTTGAGTACTTTAGAGAGGTCTCTAACCACAGACTTTCCCATCACAATACGTTTTTTTATTTCCTGGCTACTGGTGCCAAGAGTGTTGACCGTGGAGCCAAGCAAACTGAAGCTGTGAACAATCTCAACATCTTCACCATCCCTCCGGATGCTACCAATTGATTGGTCCGGTGGTGAGAACTACTGATTGAGAAAACAAATTTTCAGATGATAAGTGATTTGAAAGGAGCATTGGTGGAATAGTAGTAAAGCACTCAGGTATTGATTAAAATGTTGAGTGTTTGAACCCACCCACTGTTCTTCCAGAAAAAGATGTGCAGCCTACTTCCATAAAGATTACAGACTTCAAAAGCCAATGACAGTTTTATTCTATTTTATGAGGTAAACTATAAGTCAGAATAGGACGAGAGTTGTCTAATTGAATACAAGTGAATTTTCGTTAAAATAGACAATGGAAGAAACGGTATTTCTAAACTTGTCTATAATTTGCTGTGTTATTATAACTGTTCTTAACTAGTTTAGAGGGTATAGTGGATAAGTTTCATTGCCATTCCAAAGGCAGGCAGTTTGAATCTAGCAGGATCTCTGGAAAAAAGATGTACAATCACTTCCCATGTGATTTATGTCTCTAAAAATCTGTCCGATAGTCAGAATTATTTCCTACTCCATGGTAATGAGTAATACCAGTAATCACTCCTACTGTATTCAGACATTGTTTATAATTTGTGTATGTATGTGTGTGTGTAAATTACTTATAGATTTTATATAGACCAAATCACACAGTTGAATGTTAGAGTTGAGCAATTACTCACTCACTGCCTTTCAGTTGGAATTAACTCATAGCTGACCCTCCAGCAGATTTCCAGAGGCTGTAAATCACACAGGAACAGATTGCCTATACTTTTTCTGAGCTGGTGAGTTCAAACTTCCAGCCTTTGCGTTGACAATACAACAACAACCCATGAGGCCACCACAGAACTGACCTGAAATGTTCAAATTTTAAAAAAGGGCAATGTCAGATCTATTCAAATTTTGGGTTGATTAATAAAATTGGGGCTAGTTTGGCCCTAGTGGTCTAGTGGTAAGAAGTGACCCTGCAATCCCAAAGACATGTAGTTCAATTCCATCAGCTGCTCCATGGGAGTTGTTATTGTTAGGTGACAATTGAGTTGAGTACTACTCACAGTGACCTTAGGAACAATCAGTTTGAACACTGTCCTATCAATTTGAACACTGTCCTATCGCATGCCACCCTTACAATCTTTGACATATTCAAGTCCATTGTTACAGTTACTCTGTCAACCCAGCTAGTTGAGTGTATTCCTCTCTATTGCAGCCCTTTTCCTTTCTCAAGTATGATGTCCCTTTCCAATGAATACCTCTCCTAGCAACTTGCCCAAAGTATGTAAGACAAAACTTCATCTATGGGAGAAGGACGGGTAGTCTCCTCCTGTGTGATTTATTGCCTCTGAAAACCTGTGGAAGAGTCAGCTATGGATTGGATTGAACTAGATAGCACAAAATAGCAACAATATGGACCCAAGGCATACAATTCAAAGAGTTAAGAAGAGTTAATAAAAGAAGCCATGACATTGGCAGAAGAAGCCAAGGCATCTCTTAGTGACTGCTACTCAATCTTCAACAACAGACCAGCTATTTTCTCCTCTCACTGTGTCCATTCTGCCACAAATGAAACACTGTGAAATGAAGTTTAACACAATATATGGTGTGTGTGGGGTTAGATTTTATTATTGATAAAACTGTGTATAATATATTTTTCTCTAACATTTTTCCTGTAAAATAAATTAGCTTAAAACATATTTAGTAAAAGCAGAAATATATCAAAAATTTTTATTGCATCTTATTTTTCTCTATACCATTTCCAAAGGAATTCCAAGGGAATTAATTAATTTAGGGTCAAAAGGAAACAACTCCTTCCTAATGGATAAAGTTGTTAGACATCTTGTTTGAAAACCTGGTCACACCCATCGCCTCTTCCAGAAGTTCAGGCAACCTGTGCTAATATTCCACAAATCTGTATTTATCCAACACCCATACCCAAGTAGCAGACCCAAAATGTGCAAACCCAAGCGGGCTGTGGTAGTTTCTTAGTGACAGGATCCCACTGGTTTGGGTGGCCTTCTCCAAACCAAGGAGTTCTGGTGACTTATTATTGTTGTGTATTGCTATATTATCAAGTTGGAATTGATCTATAGCTGACTTTTGGTGACAAGAAGCAATCTCAAAGGCATGTGGTTTGAATTTACTTGATGTTTTGTGGGTGAAAGATATGCAATCTCCTCTTATGTGCTACCTCTGAAAATCTGCTGGAAGGTAAGCATTAGCGATGGATATGTTCCAACTCAAGGGCAAACAACAGCAACAACAGCAGCAACAGCAGCAACAAATTACACAGAACATGGCTCAGTCTTTGTTTCACCAGTGCGATGCCTTATCACTAAGCCACCGGATCTCGCTCTTATTGGTAAGAAATTGTGCTACCAATCCAAAGGTATGCTGTTTGAATCCACCAACTGTTCCACAGGAGAAAGAGGGATTATATCCTCACATACCATTAATTGCCTCTGAAAACCTGCTTGACATCCATCCATGAATTGGTACTTACATGAGAGCACACAACAATTCCAAACCTAGTTTCCCCATAAACTCTGCTTGTTTTGTTTCTAACTGTGAAATTTTCTAGAAGGTCATATTTATTTTATTCTATTTTGCTTAGTTTTGTTTCTAGGAACACATATGACATCTTACAGTAAACACATCTCTATATACAATGCTTGAATATTCCAATTACCTATTGCTCTAAAACAACAGAAAAAACAAAACAAAACAAAACCCTTAATGATATGAACCAAAACTAAACCAAATTGTCTATGAATGCATCTTGATTTATGCTAACCCAAAGTGGATCATTTGGAAGCAGGAATGGCATCCATTTTCTAAACAATATGCCTCTGGAAACTCTATGAACTTTGATAAATTCTGATAGTTATAGAAAGACTTCAAGCTTTTTGTTCATAGGGTCGCTATGAATCGTGCTCAACTCAATGGTAATAAACAACAACAACATGTGGGTCAGAGTAGAATTGTACTCCTCAGGGTTTTTTAGAATTTATTTTTAAAAATTAGATGGCCCTGTCCTCCTGGATGGACTTAAAATGTTACTCTTTGACTTATTAGGAAGTAAATTTACCATTTATACTACCAGAAAGTCATGGTGGTAATTAATAGATATTGTATATGGTCATCTCTTGTGGCCTGGTGGTAGGTAGCTGCACTGTCAATGTGGAGACTGCATCACAGGAGAAAGAGGGAAGACAGCCCCAATGTCCCTGCACTAAAAACACCAATATCACAGGGGAGTGGAGAGGAAATGGGAGGACAGAGGTGGTGGGAGGCTTGAGCCATCAAACCAGAGTTGGCTGGGGACAGGGGGATAGGAGATTCTAGTGGGGCAAGGAGAGGAAATTGAGATGGATGCTGACAGGGTGGGGTAAGAGTAGGAACACAACACATGTGCAAACCAATAGGTCCTCAGGATCACTACCTGATCTGTTATGTACATACTTTCATCCAAATTAAGACAGACTAGGGAGAAGAAGTGACCCTGTCTGAAATAACAGGCCTTTGAAAATCCTAAGTATAACAGAGCACACTTAGAATAGACTAGCAGCTGTGGCTCCTGAGGCTGAGCCCTCATAATGGGAATCAAAAAGAAGAAGGAACAGCTGCAAACAGAATCTGGTAAAGGAAACGTGGAATGTGAGAAGTATTAATGTACATTTTTAAAAATGGAAATTTTTAAGGAAGAAATGAAACACATAAATATTGACATACTAAGTCTTGCCAAAAAGAAATGGGTTGGCATGGGGCATTTTGAGTCAGATACTCATATGATCCACCATGCTGGAAATAATAAGGTGAGAAAAAATGGGGTCACATTCATAGTTAAAAAGACCATTTCTAGATCTACCTCAAAATATAAGTTTGTGAGTGATAGGAAAATATCTATGTATATAAAAGGAAGACGACCAGTTAATACCACTATCATACAAATTTATGAACCAACAACTGGAGCCAATGAGGGAAAAAATATACATGACTTCTAGCAAATATTGCAACTGGAAGTAAAGCAAATGTACAACCAAATGCATTAGTAATAATGGGTGACTGTAATGCAAAAGCTAGGAATAAGGAAGAAGGCTCAATAGTCAGGTAATGTGGACTTCATGACAGAAATAAGACTGTAAACAAATGATAGAATTCTGTACAATCAATAATATATTGATTGCAATTTTTTTTAAGAAACAGAAATGGTGACTATATATATATGGACCTCACTTGAAGGCCTGTACAGGAATCAAATTGATTGCATACATTGGAGGAACTCAATATCATCTGTGAAAACTAGGGTAGGTGCTGATTATGGAACAGATCATCAATTACTCATATGCAAGTTCAAACAAAAGCTAAAGAAAATAAAATCATATCCATAAGAGTCAAAGTTTGACCTTGAATCTATCCCTCCTGAACTTAAAGACCATCTCATGAACAGGTTTGAGGCCTTGAATACTAATGTGGGAAGACTACATGGGCTGTGGGAAGATATAAATAATATAATCCATAAAGAATGCAAAAGGTTGTTACTAAAACAGGAGAAAGAAAAGGCCAAAATGGATTTCAGAAGAGACTCAGTATATTGCACTAGAATGACAAGAAGCCAAAGCAGAGGGGAAAAATCATGATGTTAAGGAGCTGAACAGAATATTTCAAAAGGCAGCTAGGGAAGACAAAGCAAAGTATTGTAATGAAATGTGCGAAAAGCTGGATTTGAAAAATCAAGAGATGAACTTGCTCAGCATTTCTTAAGCTGAAGGAACTGAAGAACAAAGTTAAGCTTCAAGTTGCATTACTTAAGGATGCTGTGGGTAGAATGTTGAATAACCAAGAAAGTATCATAAGAAGATGGAAGGAGTACAAAGAGTGTGTGTGTGTGTGTGTGTATATATATATATATATATATA
>NW_006399773.1:6329146-6341670 GCF_000299155.1 Elephantulus edwardii
ACACACACACACACACATATATATACACACATACACACATATATACATACATATAAACACATATGTATATGTATGTATATAAAAACTGGCTGGCTGACACAGAAGAATTTCATAAAACAACATATGATGAAGAGCTAATGGTAGTAAAGGAGGAAGTTTAAGCTGCTCTGAAGGAATTAGCAAAAAACAAGGCCCCAGAAATTGACAACATACAAACTGACATATTTCAGCAGAAATCTGGAGGACAACCACCTGGACAAGTGATTGGAAGAGATCTCTGTTTGTTCCCATTTAAAAAAAAAATAACGCAACAGAGTGTGAACATTATTGAACAATATCATTAATACCATATACCGACAATATCCTGCAGAAAACTATCCAAAAATAACTAGAACAGTACATCAACAGAGAACTCTCTGATGTAAAGAATAGGTGTAGAGAGACCATGTTACCAGGGACATTATAGCCAATTTTAGATGCATCTTAGCTAAAAGGAGAGAGTACTGGAAGAATATATATCTGTGTTTAATTGATTATGCAAAGGTATTTGCCTGTGTGGGTCACAACAAATAGGGCTAATGTTCAGAGAATGACAGTCCTAGAACATTTGATTGTGCTTATATGAAGCCTTTATTTAGAACAGGAGATAATTGTCAGAATAGAGCAAGGATACATTTCATAGTTCAAAATCAGGAAAGGTGTATACCGCGGATTCATACTATCTGCACACATTTTCAATCTATGTGCGGTACAGATAATCCTGGTGGGTTGACTTTATGAAGAGGAAGGTGGCATCAGGATTGGAGGAAGACTCATCAACAAGTAGCATTATGCAGATGACAAAACCTTCTTGCTGAAACTGAAGAGAACCTGATGCATTTGCTCCAGAAGTTCAAAGACCTCAGCTTTCAATGTGGATTGAAGCTCAATGTCAAGAAAACAAAGATTCTCACCATTGGGCCAATTGGCTGCATCGATTGATTGATGGAGAAGAGATTGAGATTGTTAACATCTTCAGCTTGCTCGGATCCACAATCAACACTCTTGGCACCAGCAGCCAGGAAATCAAAAGACAAATTACAATGGTAAAGTGTACTGTCAGCAATATCTCCAGAGTACTTAAGAGCAATTGATGTTAGTCTAGAGCCTAAGGTGCACCTTATCCAGACCATACACAATCACTTGCTATACATCAGAGAGCTAGACAGTGACTAAGGATGAGAGAAGAAAAATCGGTACCTTTGAGTTGTGATGTTGGAGAAGAGTGTAGAATATAACATGGACTACTAAGAAGTTATGTATTGGAGAGAGTAAGACCAGGCTGCTTCTGAGAAAAGGATTTTGAAGCTTTGTCTCACATACTTTTGTACATGTTTTAAGGAAAGATCGGTCCCTGGAAAAGGACGTCATGTTTGAAAAAGTGGAGAGACAGGACAAGAAGATCTTGAATGTTGTATATTGATTCAGTGACTGAAGTAATGGGGTAGGTGTTTCAGTGACAGTGAAATTGGCTCATGATAGAGCAGGGTTCAGAGCCGCTGTACAAAGGGCTGCTAAGAGTCCAAATCGACTCGATGGTACATAACAACAGTCATGTAACACTTTCTACCAGGATACCTTCAGATTTTTATATATATCCATGGAAGGGTAACAGAATGATGTTAAACATTAAGCATTTAGAAAATAAAAACATCTAATAAAGTTGTTTAGAACAAAATTTAACAAACTTGAATGATGTGTTTAAACATAAGCAGTTCAATCAGGCCCCATTGTTTTAAAAATGTTTGCAAGCATAAATATATTTTACTAAGAACCAAAGAAACTAAACAAATGTATGTATTCGGTGAAGTAAATCCATGCTACCAATCAAATCTAAATTAATCTTAATGCTATATTATACTTGATGATGTTGTGCTAAAACTTAATCATTGCTTACAAAATTACTATGGTAATGAATCTTTTAGCCAGGATTTTTTATATCTGACATTCCTCAACTACTGTGTGTAGTGAAAAAGAATTCCCCCTTTACTTTTCTCTATCCAAGTTACTATGAAATTTTTTAAAGAATACTGCAAAGTTTTCTGGTACACACTCGGCACAAATGCATAATTTAACAAAACATTATAGATGAAGTCCATCTAATTTCTCACGAGTGTGAAACAATTCAGTTAAAAGTGTGTAGCATCAATGTCATTAGAAACACAAATGCAAATCTGAGCATTAAAATTTCATCCGAATAATAATAGATCATAATGTGCTTGTTGAAATATGTAACATGGAAAAAATACACCATACATTTTAAATGGTATGCTATTTTATATGCATATTACCTTGGGTATGAGACATACTTTTTCTGACTCTCATTCTCTCTTAAGTTGTGATAAACATAATATCTATTTCATAGATTTATATATTAAAAGAATTAATGTGTTAAATAATGTTGTTTGTGCTTGGATTTCAATATTGTTCTTAAAGGGCACTCTAGTGACATGAAATATTAAAAAACCCTTATATTTAGTCTGTTATAAACCCTCTAAGAATATGTCCAGCAGAAACAGCTTTGTAAAAGCTCTATTTGATAAAGCCTGATTCAAACCCGTAGTCTTGATTTATGTCAGAATTGTGGTTCATATACATAATAAAACAGAATAATTGTTTCCAAGTTCTTTACTTTTCTTCTTAAAAGATAATTTCTTTATTTAAACATCCATAAATTTGAGTAGGACAGTTCTACTATTTGCCTTTTCAGAAGCTCAACAGTCATATATCGATGCAATTTAGAGTGTATTAAATACTCTTTAAGTTTTTATTCCAGATCTTATATCAGGTTACTTTTTTTTATTTCTGCAAAATTAGAACTCAAGTGAGTTTAATAACAAAATATATATTGTTGCTGTTATGTGCCGTCATAACTCTATCTATGACTCTAACTATGACTCATAACAACCCTATGTACAACAGCTCTGAAGCCTGCCCCATTCTGTGCTAGTCTCACTGATTCCCTCACACGTACCTTCATTGCCCTAGTTACTGTGTCAATCGCACTCATGAAGGTCTTCCTCTGCTAAGCCATCACTCCACCCTTCCAAGCATGACATCCTTCCCTAAGGACTGGTCCCTCCTGGCCATGTGCCCAAAGTATGTGAGATGGAGCTTCAAAATCCTAGCCTCCAATGAGTGAATTATTTTCACCTTCTCCAAGACAGATATATTTGTTTTCTTGGTGTTCCATGGTAATACTCTTCTCCAGCTCCACAGTTCAAAGACGTCAATTCTTCTATCATCTTTTGTTACTGTACAGCTCTCTGATGCATAGCAAGTGACTGTGAAGGCATAAAATGGATGGATAGATAGATAGATAGATAGATAGATAGATAGATAGATAGATAGAGATATCGATAGATAGATGTGTGTGTTTGTGTACAGATAGATAGATGTGTGTGTGTTGTTGCCATGTGTCAAGTCAGAACAGACTCTTATAGAATGAGGGAATTATTGAACAATATATTTAACATCATATGCAAGTAAAAACATGCTGAAGAGCACATAGAAATCTCTAGACTTGTACAGCAACAGGGAACTCAAGTTGTATTTAGAAGAGGTCATAGCAGTAAGGAAATCATTGCTGACATCAGATAGATATTGGCAGAAATCAGAATACTAAAACATTTATTGTGTTTTGGAGACTATGATTTTGATCTCAGACTTGGAGGAAGGCTCATTAATAACCTGCAGTATGCAGAGGACATAATTTTCCTTGCTGAAAGTGAAATGGATCTGAGATTCTTATCACAAAAGGTTGAAAATGACAGCTTTCTCTACATTTCAACATCAAGAAAACAAAAATCCTGAACACTGAACAGTAGGCAACATCTAGACAGATGGAAAGAATATTGAAGTAGTTAATGATTTCTTCTTGCTTGGATCCACAATCAACATCTTTGGAACCAATAGTCAAGTAATCAAAAGATTGTTTTATGATGGGAAAGTTTTCTGCCAGAGACCTCTCCAAAGTACTGCAGAGTAGTGACGTTGGTTTGAAGACTAAGGTGCACTTGATTTAAGCTGTGATATTTTCAACTACCTCTTCTGCTTCTGAACGTTAGGCACTGACTAAGAATAACAGTAGAAGAATTAATGTCTTTAAGTGTAGTATTGGAGAAAAGTAATAAATATCCCATGGACTGCCAAAAGAACAAAGTATGTCTTGGAGAAAGTTCAGTAATATATATGTTCTTTTTGTTGTTGTTGCTGTTACTAGGTGCCATTGAGTTGACTACTATTCATAGCAACCCTATGACCAACAGTTGTAAACCTTCTCCTATCCTGTGCCAACCTCTCAAACTCTGACACCCTCAAGCCTATTACTGCAATCATTGTGTCAATTCACCTGTTTGAGGATCATCTTCTCCTTTGCTGCCCCTCTACTTTCCCAAGAATGACTGTCACTTCCCAAGAAATAATCTTTCCTAGCAACGTGCCCAGAGTAAGTGAGATGAAGCTTCATCGTCTTGTCCTCCAGGAAGCACTCTGCCTGCACCCTCTCCAAGACATAGCTCTTTTTGCTCCTTTGATAGTCCATGGGATCTTCAGCACACTTCTCTAAGACCACAATTCAAACACCTTAATTCTTCTGTTATCCTTAGTCATTGTCCAACCTCAGATACATGTCGTTGTTAAGTGATGTTGAGTCACTTGCGACTCATAGCGACCCTATGTACAATAGCTCTAAACTCTGTTCTGTCCTGTGCCAATCTCATTGTCACTGACACACTCATCCCGATTACCCCAGTCACCGAATCAATCCATCTTCTAGAGGGCTTCCCCTCCTGCACCTGCCCTCCGCCCTCCAAAGCATGATGTCCTTCTCCAAGGACCGGTCTCTCTTTGTAATATGACCAAAGTATATCAAATGAAGCCTCAGAATCCTTGCCTCCAAGGAGCAGCCCGGTTTAACCCTATCCATAGCAGTAACTAAAAAGATCATGACCTGAATCAAGCACACGTTCGTTCTCAAACTAACATCATTGTTCCTCAGTAATTTACACACACACACACACACACACACACACACACACACGTATAATCTCAAAATGATTACAATTCAAACTCCTAGTTACTCTATAGGAGAGAATGGAATTGCCTCACAATTTCTCTAAAGCTGTAATCTTACAGAAGGTGGCTGTCTAATCTTTCTCTCATGAAACAGCTTAGGGGGTTAGAACCACAGAACTTTTGATTAGTAGCCCAGTGTTTAGATCATTGCCCCCCGCCACTGCTCCACTTGAATTAATACCATTTGTATTAATACATTACTTATCTTTTCCTTGTAGCAAATATGTATGTCTGTTTGAATTACTTACTGATATTATATATGTTCTAAATAATTCGATAATCCCTAATGAATTTAGTCTAAATGTAAAAATGCATGTCAAACTATACCATATACTTTTCCTTTTTCAAATTCTATTTACTATAATCCTCAAAGTTGTGAAAATCCTATGGGAAAGAGGACTTTGTTCTAACCTGAGTCTGAACAGCCCACAGTCATTTGGACTTTTCTCGTGAGCATAGGCCCTATTGAAACTGCATTTCTGCATGTCAATGAAAAAGCCTTTTCCTCCAAAGCAGTAAGAATTTGCTCTATGAAACTCCTGGGCAATTGAAATTCAATTTTAAAGTAGAGGAGAATTAAGAAATGCCAAAGCAAATGAATTATCTTCAAGGATTCATGAGAAAATAGTAATTCGTTATTGAGAAAAATTATGTTGATTTTATATTTATTTTAAAAAGTAGAACAAATTATAATGCTTTAAAAATTTGTTTGCTATCTATTAAAAGTTATAGTACTAGGCGTTGCTGACATAAAAATTTTTAGACTGTCACTAATTGTTTCAATTATCAGACTAAATTGTTTTGGGTAAATAAATAATATTCTAAAAATGAAAATGTAACTCAAGCAAGAAACCTCAAATTATTGAGGAAAATTCTAAAAAATAAACAGCAATTTTTTACTTCCAATAATTTAGTATCAAGACTTCAGTTGTTTATTTTTATTGTACAGAACAGACACCCCTTTTTCGTAAAGAAATGTAGCACAAGGGTTACTACAGTCTATTTTTGTTTGCAAGATTACTAGGTTTAATAAGATCTCTTTATTTATAAATTCTTTTCAGGCCTTTTTGACAAAGATTGCTTTCACTATGAGAGTCAATTTTCCTACCAATTCCATGACATGATTATTCACTCGACAATATGCATTTTTTGTTTATATTTCTGAATAGTATACACCAACTAATTTTTTCTACTGAATTCTGAACAATTTTTACATGCTATATAATGATGCTAGAATGACCAGTGGAAGAAGTAAACTTCCTGACATCTTTATAAATACATTAATATTTCTTACCTTAAATATGTTTTAATAGCTTTGTAGCTGAACTGTACTAAACAACAATAGCAACCATACAAAGCAACATCAACGATAAGAATGCCATCAGTTGCTTGAAAGAGCTAACATTCAGAAAATATCATAATAGAATTTTCTGGATAGCTGGCTTATATGCAATTGATTTTACTTCGTAACACAGATGCTACTGACCACAAAGTAATTGTCAAGAAAAGAAAATCAGTCAGCTAAATCCTATGAGCTTATTAGCATAGGGAAAATCCACACTTGTGAACACAGACAAAACCTTGCTTTGCAGAACAAAATAAATGTGATTGGCATAACTGTTTGACCCCTAGTTTAAGGAGAGGATTCTTGTGGTTCCATTCTTCCTTTAGAGTCTGAGTGTGAAATGAAGGCAGAATGCTCCCATTCTAACCTTTTTGATTTCTCTTCTCCCTTCTATTAGACAGCTTATAAAGCTTTTACCTCTAGCTCTAAGATCCTGGTTGTGCGATAAAGGAGTGAATGTTGCTATTAGAAACTTTAGCTTGGCTCATTTTCTCTCCCTGAAACAACAAAAAGAAGCCAAAGAAAAATGTACTATGTTAATGCTCTAAAGACAGATTGAAATGGTGGAAAGCAGTTTAACAAACAGTATTTGTGAATCAAAGAGCCAAGGCTTTTCTTCACACTTTCATTATCTCTTTTCCAAGCTGTATTAAAAGTTATGAAGAGAGGGAAACCTTTTTTTAGAATCCAAGACAAACTTACTGGTGCATATCTCAGTGTTTTACTAGTTCACACAGAGTAAATTCACTTTCATATAGGCTATGTGCTTATGTGTCCTGAAAGGAATAAACTTACAACTTGTGTGGCTTTCAAGGAGCACAATATTGTAACGGGTAAAATGTTGAATGTTAATGGAAAGGTCTACTTTGCATTTATCTACCGTTATTGGGGAAATTCTGATAATGTGATGAAACCTAATAGCATAATATCTGGCCAAATACAGCCTCAACTTTCTCTCTTTCTTCACCTATTTTCTTATGCTGTAAAATCCAGTTTTCAATTCACAACTTGAAACTTGCCAAAGATTGTTCTTGTTAGATGCTGTCAAGTTGACTATGATTTTTAGTGACATTATGAACAACAGATCAAGATCTAGCCCTAACTTGCACCATCCTCGTAATCATTGATATGCTTGAGCCCATTGTTTTAATAACTTAATTCATGTCGTTAAGGATCTTCTTCTCTTTTGATAATTAGTCTTTCTAAAGTCTATTCCAAGGAAAACATAAAATACCAACTCCACAATTAATAAAAAATATACATATTCTTATAGAAAAAATACAATCTTTTCTATACAGCACTAAGAAAAGGAGTTCTTATTCAAAGATAATTTGCAGAATATTGAAACTAAATTTAAACTTTATGCCATGTACAAAAACTAATGACAGATATAGGACCCAAGCATAAAGCCTAAAACCATAAAGACCATCAAAAAAGGGGGGAAAAAGAAAGGAATTTAAAAAACCTTGATCTGTGGTGTAAATACGCTGTCAAATATACACCAAAGGGTATAATCAGCAGAGGACAAGCTAAACTACTGAGAACTAAGAATTGGTACCTGTGTTCATCAAAAGCCTCTCCAAAGGAATAAAAAGAGAATGCACAGACTAGGAAAAGAATATTTAGCAATGAAAATATCTGACAAAGGATTAACTTATGTACTTTACAGAAAAGACTCACACCTCAGGAAGTGAAAGACAAAAAATTAAATTACAAATGGCCAGAGGATGTGATAAGACACTTCATCAAAAAAGATATTCAAATTGTCAACAAACACCTGAAGAAATTCTCAGAATCATTAGCTTTTCCAACTCATTGTCACTGAGTTGGAATTAACTTATAGTGCGCCATGCACTGAGTTTCTGAGGTTGTAGACATGCTGACTGTCTAAATAGGCGAGCCATTGACGGAGCTCATGGAGGCTTTGCAGGATAGAGCAAGGTTCAGATGTGTTGCTAATAGAACTCGAATATCATAATTGACTCAACAGTATATAACAACAAAGATTTACATTAAAAAGACTATATGACATAGCTACCTAGAGGAATTATTCTGAGTGATATAGGTCAGTCTAAAAAGGATAATTATTCATTTTACCGAGGATAGGAATGTTTAAACCTTCCCCTGCCTTTTAATAATATTGATCTTGACTATATCTTTCAATACAAATAAAAAAAAAACCCTCACAAACCAACAACTTATCACACCTAGACCAGAAGCAACACAATGACAAACAAATCAGATGTTACTGGTTTCATTTTGCTTGGAACCATAATCAATTCTTAATGGAACAGCAGCCATGAAATCAAATGACATTTAAACAGGATTGCTAAGTTTATAAAGCAAAGATTTCACTTTGAAAACTAAGTTTCACCTAAATGACCCAAACCTTGGTTTTTTTATACCCTCATTTGCACGTAAAATCTGACCAATTAATGAGAAGGACTGAAGAAGTAATGTGTGATTATAATGTTGGTGAAGAACATTGAATATGGGCTGCCAAGCTCAAGCGACACTATCTTAGAAGAAGGGCAGCAGAATGCTGCTGAGAAACAAAAAGCATGACATTTTTGTGCCAAATACTCTGAGCATGTTATCAGGAGGTGAAGAGCTTGATGCTTGGTAGAGGAGAGTGATCAATGAAAAAAGAGAAAGACACTTAATGAAATGGATTTAAAAAGCGGCTGCAACAATGGGCTGAAGCATAGTGAGGTGTTAGAACTTTCGGCTCTTCTATACCTTTTGTTAACCACTGCTGGACAAGTGGTCTTGCAAACCATCTCTATTTGGGGAACCATTAAAAGAGAACTCTTTCCACCTTTACATACTGTGAAGGGAGTGTGAAGAGACTATGGCAAGCTGTAACCTGAGAGAACAATGGTGATGAAGCCGAAGTTAAAGGTTTCCTTTAGGACGACTGAATAAAGGGACTTGGGACTGCTATGAGATGAGGAAACCAGAAGTTTATTGGTACTGCTGAATTCAACCTATATTTTTCACTTCTTGACTGAGACACTGTCTGATCTAATTAAGGAATTGTGTCTGTCTTCGGGCTACTGTCCCCTAAAACAAAACTTCTTTGTCTCCGCACCCCCACCCCCAAACTATTTTCCTCATAAATCCCACAACTACGAGTTAAATCTGTGAGTCAATTTGCAATGAGCACTGGACAAATTCATGGAAGTATGAGCAGGAGCACGGGGATTGGCATGTTTGAGCACACAGCTGTGTGTTTGGAACTATCAAACAATATCTCTAATATCACACACAAGCAAAATCTTGCTGAAGATTATCCAAAAATGACAGGAACAAAGATTGACAGAGAATTATCAGAAATACAAGCTGGGTTTAGAAGAGGCTGAGGCACTACAGACTTTATCACTAGTGTCAAATGGGTCTTAGTAGAAAGCAGAGTATCAGTGGAGTGTTTATGTATATTTTATTGACTAGTCAAAGCAATTTGTGTGGATTTCAAAAACTGTAGCCAACCATGAGGAGAATGAGTATCCCAGAACACATTATTGTGCTTATGTGAAATCTATACTGTCTAAGAAGCAGTAATCAGAATAGAACAAGGACACACTACATGGTGCAAAATTAGGAAGGAGTATGTCAGGGATGCATCCTGTCTCCATATCTTTTCAATATGTATGCAAAATAGATCATTTGTAAGGCTGGGCTTTATGAGGAGGAATGTGGCATCAGGATTGGAGAAGACTCATCAACAACCTACATTATGCAGTATAGAATCTTGCCAAAACTGAGGAGAATCTGAAGGTCAAGGACGGTAGTCTTAAATATGGCTTGAAGCTCAACATCAAGAAGAAAAAGATTCTAACACTACGCCATATGACAGCACTATGAAAGATGGAGAAGAGGTTGAGGTTGTTGACAATCAATTATTGCTCCACAATCAATATTTTTGGCAAGAGAAATCAGGAAATCCAAAGACGAATTGCATTGGGGAAGTTGGCTGTCAAAGACTTCTCCAAAGTGCTAAAGAGTGATGATGGAAGCCTAAGGACTAAGGTGTACCTGATCCAGGCCATGGTCTTTTCAATTACTTGCTACACATCAGAGAGCTGAACAATGACTAAGGATGACAGAAAAAGAGTCAATGCATTTGACTTGTGGTGCTGGAGAAGAGTACTGAATATACTATAGATCACCAAGAGAACAAACAGGTCTGTCTTGGAGAGGGTGAAACCAAGTTTCTCCAGAGAGGCAAGAATTTTGAAATTCCATCTCACATACTTTGGGCAAATGATGAGGAGGGATCATTCCTTGGATCAGGCCATAATGCTTGGAAGAGTGAAGATACAGCGCAGGAGAGGAAGACTCCAAATGAAATGGGTTGATACAGTAACTGGGGTAAAGGGGAGGGTAGGTGTCAGAGTAAGTGAGAGTGGCTCAGGATAGGGCAAGGTTCAGAGCTGTACTGCACAGAGTCACTGAGTAGCATGCAACCTGATAGCACATAACAACAACAACAACGTGGGTCTGGATTATTATGGGGATAGTTCCCCTTTAAGTGGGTACAAGTCAGACTTGGGCATCCCCACATTACTCCTGCTTCTTACACACACAGTAGTGATTGTGAGGAAGGCATAAGACAAAGAAGTGTTTCCTGCTGATGTACGTGGGGCTGCCTATAAGGTGGAACTGACTCCACTTCTTAGAACAACAAAATCATTTGCTTTCACATTATGTTACTTTTTTTATGGAATTTCATTTTCAAAAACAAGGTGAAATGGAGAACATACTTTTTCTTTTAGTAGCAGTTTAACTTGCTGTTCAAATTAGTTATTTTTTAACACATCATTGCTCTAGCCTGGTTAAAATCAGTTCTTTTGTCCTAAGAAAAAAGATTAATATATTTTAATAAATTAAAAAAACATTAAACTATTTTTTCATGTTGACTCTAACATTAGGTCTGTGATAAGCAGCATTTCTCCATATGTTTTCTACCACATATATTGTTACATATATATAAAGTTAAAGAAGTAAAAAGGCATCTGGTTATTTTTTTACTTGTCTAGTTTCCACCAAATATCTCCACTGATGCAGCCTATTCCACATCGAGTCACAAATTTACTCAAACACCCAGCTCCTTGTATCTTTATATGAGGAAGTATTTCATATACTAGGTTACCTTGCCTAGTGATTTCTTAGGATAAGAAAGTGGCTTATGCTTTGTAGGCACTTGGTGACAAGCCCTAGGATATTTCTGTGATGGACACAGTGTAAGAACAATATGTTCACTTTCTATTATATCTAATAGATACAAGTTGGTGTTAAAAGAACTTATTAGTTTTTTACCTATACCTTTTCTTCAACCTTGCTTGTGTGTGAGAGTATAAAAACTTTGAACTGAGTAAAACATTTCATCTGCTGTACTCATTTTATTCCCCATCTCCACATGTAATAAGAACTCAAGTGTTTCTTAAAGATTAGAGATATCCATCACTTTTTAAAGCTGTCGTTTCGATTTATCCTTTACTTCTCCATTAACAGGAGTATTGATCTTATCCACATTTTTAACATTTCACATACGGATTGCTGAAACCATCTCGTCATCTACCTTGCTGCCTTCTTTCTGTTTTATTACATTTTGCACACAGCTACTAGAGGATATTTCTCTGAGAGAGTGAATACAAGATCAATTCTCTGACAGGATCACACATGTTTCTTTCCACTTAAACATAAGTTTAGTTCATATTTTAAAAATATGCACAGAACGTTTCATTACTTTTGGAAAATAGCTTTATGAGTTTTGGAAAATGGATCTATTTATATAGTCAACACCATAAGCAAGATACAGAATTGTTCTTTCACTCTACAAAAGGAACTTGAGCTGGACCATCATGTCACTATCTCTCTCTACCTATTGATTTATTTTCTTTTCCTATATTGTTATTGTTATGTGCTGTTGAGTCACTTGCAACTCATAGTAACCCTATGTATAATATCTCTGAAGCCAGCCCTCTCCTGGGCCAGTCTCACTGCCTCCCACACATTTACCCCCATTGCCTTAGTAACTGTATCAATCCATTTCATTTGGGTT
>NW_006399773.1:6342545-6343661 GCF_000299155.1 Elephantulus edwardii
GATGGAGCCTCAGAATCCTTGCCTCCAAGGAGCTGCCCGGTTTAACCCTTTCCAGGATGAATCTTTTTATTTTCCTAGCAGTCCATGGTACCCTCAATACTCTTCTCCAGCACCACAGCTCAAAGGCATCAGTTCTTCTATCCTCTTTCGTCACTGTCCAACTTTCTGATGCATAACAAGTGATTGCTAAGACCTTGGCCTATATCAGATGCACCTTAGTCTCCAGAGAGACACCATTGCTCTTCAATACTTTGGAGAGGTCCCTAACAGCAGACTTTCCCAAGGCAATACGTCTTCTAATTTCCTGGCTACTGGTGCAAAGAGTGTTGACTGTGGAGCCAAGCAAACTAACGCTGTGAACAATATCAATCTCTTTGTCATCCATCCTGATGCTGCCAGTTGGTCCAGTGGTGAGAATCTTTGTCTTCTTGACATTGAGCCTCTTCTAAATCCAACTTATATTTCTAGCAGTTGTCTATGCATTTACTGTTTTAGTCATTTTGTGAAAATCTTTAGCAAGATTTTGCTTGCATAGGATATTAGCCATATTGTTCAATAATTTCTATAGTATATTAGATCACTTTTTTTTTAGAATGGGAAAATATATAGATGTCTTCCACTCAATTTGCCAGGAGGCTGTCCTCCAGATTTCTTGACACAGTCTAGTGACACAGCCATCTGTTTGTTGAAATATCTCAATGACATCCCATCAGTTTATGGGGCTTTATTTTTTGCCAGTTCCTTCAGAGTATCTTGAACTTGCTCCTTTATGATTATTGGTTCTTGATTGTATGCCACTTCCTGAAATGGTTCTGTATCAGCCAGTTCTTTTGGGTTCAGTGACACCATGTGTTCTTTTCTTAATCTTCTGATGCTTCCTGGATCCTTCAGGATTTTTGACATAGCATCTTTAACTATTAAAATTCAAGGGTTGAATTTGTTCTTCAACTCCTTCAAGTTATTCTTCAATTCCTTCAAGTTCCTTCAACATTCATCCTGGCTTCAACAGCCAGATCCTTTGTGATGGAAAAATCCAGCGTGGCGTAAATGATGACAGTGAAGAACAGGATATAGAAAGCAGCCACCAACAGGGGCTCCTGCAGCATGAAGACTTTA
>NW_006399773.1:6343761-6344716 GCF_000299155.1 Elephantulus edwardii
CTCAATACTCTTCTCCAGCACCACAGCTCAAAGGCATCAATTCTCCTTCTATCCTACCTGGTCATTGTCCAACTCTCTGATGCATAACAAGTGATTGCTAAGACCTTGGCCTATATCAGACACACCTTAGTCTCTAGAGAGACACCATTGCTCTTCAATACTTTGGAGAAGTCCCTAACAGCAGACTTTCCCAAGGCAATACGTCTTCTAATTTCATGGCTACTGGTGCAAAGAGTGTTGACTGTGGAGCCAAGCAAACAAAAGCTGTGAACAATATCAATCTCTTTGTCATCCATCCTGATGCTGCCAGTTGGCCCAGTGGTGAGAATCTTTGTCTTCTTGACATTGAGCCTCTTCTAAATCCAACTTATCTTTCTAGCAGTTGTCTATGCATTTACTGTTTTAGTCATTCTGTGAAAATCGTTAGCAAGATTTTGCTTGCATAGGATATTAGCCATATTGTTCAATAATTTCTATAGTATATTAGATCACTTTTTTTTGAGAATGGGAAAATATATAGATGTCTTCCACTCAATTTGCCAGGTAGCTGTTCTCCAGATTTCTTGACACAATCTAGTGACACAGCCATCTCTTTGTTGAAATATCTCAATGACATCCCATGAGTTTATGGGGCTGTATTTTTTGCCAGTTCCTTCAGAGTATCTTGAACTTGCTCATTTATGATTATTGGTTCTTGATCGTATGCCACTTCCTGAAATGGTTCTGTATCAACCTGTTCTTTTGGGTTCAGTGACACCATGTGTTCTTTTCTTAATCTTCTGATGCTTCCTGGATCCTTCAACATTTTTGCCATAGCATCTTTAACTATTAAAATTCAAGGGTTGAATTTATTCTTCAACTCCTTCAAGTTCCTTCAACATTCATCCTGGCTTCAACAGCCAGATCCTTTGTGATGGAAAAATCCAGCATGGCGTAAATGATGACAGTGAAGAAC
>NW_006399773.1:6345451-6358272 GCF_000299155.1 Elephantulus edwardii
CAGCCACCAAGCAGATGGAAGCAAGGTCGGATTTCCATTGCCACAGGTTTTTTAAAATGAGGAGGTGGCTGGTGGAAATATTGCTGATCTCAGATCTCATCTCGGTGATAAGGTGATAAACATCAGGGGCAGTGTCAGGGAGGATGGTCTTAAATGAGCAGATGGAGGATATCCCACTATGTGGCTGTCACTGGTAATCATAGTGTGAAAAAGGCCCTGCGAGCACAGCACCTGTGTGCTTCAAAACCACAGTTTCTTCTACAGCAATGTTACCCCAGTGAGAAACTTCCATGACACGTGTCATGCTGGTGATGGTCAAGAAAGGACAATTGTTCTTGTAGTGCCCTTTCAAAGCATCCTCACTATAGGCTGGGCTGTCTTTGAATGGTCTATAATCCAGGAGGTCTTCAGAGCTTGTGGGATTCTCCAGATTGCTGTAGCTATCCACCTTGGGAGAGGCAAGTTTCACACTCACAGTTTGTATCTTTGTTGGATAGGGAGAGTAGAAATAATGGTTCCCCTCAAACACTACTGTTTCTCTGAATGATCTGTGTTGGATAAGGCTGAAGGACATGAGTATAGACTGTTTCAGCGATGACGGAAATTTTGGCCCCAGGATCAAGAGCAAACGGGAGATTGACCACGAAGAATTTCCCACTTTTACCTTTAGTTTTGGTTTCTCGTATTTCCAAATTGTTCTCTTCCTCATCTTCTCCTTTTACCTGCAGCCTGAAGCGGGCCAGATGGGCCTCGAGTTCGGGCTCCAGAGCCAGCAGGGAGGAGGTGGTGTGGGATGTGGAGCTGCCCTTGGGTTAGCCAGGACTACTTCGGTGGTAACTTTGGTCTGGTGGCTGCTCAGATCCACTGTGGGCTTCAGGGCCTGGTTGACCAGCGGTGGTACTTCCAAGGAGGTGCCATTCATTGCTGGAGCCAAAGCGCTGAGCAGCAGCAGCGAGAAGAGGCGGGCAGGGAGCGCCTCCGTGGCCACCACGGAGCTGAGCGGCAGGCCAGGCCAGGCCCAGTGCAGTCGCCAACCTGTCCCCTACCACCAAGAAGACGCTCATTGCATCCAGGCTGGTGCCACAAGATCGCAAAGAATGTTCTTAATGTACTAATGATTAACAAAGACAGATTCAGGAATAAAGTGCATCTTCACTTAACTTTAATGACCTTATATTTAAGTGAGAGCTGGACAATCAATAGGGGAAAGCAAAGAACTGATGACTTTTAATTATTCTGTGGATGAATAATGTTGAATATATTAAAATTGAACAGAAAACACAGCTAAGGGCAAAGGACGTAATAATCTTCTAAGTAAAAATAGTGTTGCCTAATTTTCTTTCCTCAAAATACTTAAAAATTTAGAGACTACAGGCAAGACATTAAAATATTCCACATTATGAAAGTTTGTATACCAAGAGAAAATGCCTACAAGTATAGCAGTATGAAAGTCCTCTAGTGCATTAATGCAGTCTTCCCACATTTACCCTATGATAAGGTCCACCAGTCCTCAAGTCCTTGCTAGGCTCAGAGTTTCCAACTTGTTTTAAGAGCTCATATTTAATTATGAAAAGATTATCTGTGGAGTTCATCTTTCAATATGACTTATTTTAGCCATTGTTTTGTTTTACTTTGCCACATAGATGGGTGGGAATATGCAAATGGGGCATGTTAGCCCATTCACAAGGGACTTAGCTATCTACCAATCCACAACCGATAAGTAATAGTCTTGTTGTTGTTGTGTGCCTTTGAGTCCTTTGCGACTGATAGCGACCCTATGTACAACAGCCCTAAACCCTGCTCTATCCTGTGCTAATCTCATTGCCTCTGACACACCCATCCCGATTACCCCAGTCACTGAATCAATCCACCTCATAGAGGGTCTTCCCCTCCTGTGCTGTCCCTCCACTCTGCCCAGCATGATCTCCCTCTCTAAAGACCTGTCTCTCCTTACAACATGTCCAAAGTATGTCAGGCGAAGCCCCAGAATCCTTACCTCCAAGGAGCAGCCTGCTTTAACCCTCTCTAGGATGAATCTGTTTGTTTATAACCTTGATTTATAAGAATAAGACTAAGCATCAATTTAACAAAAATTTTATTATGTACATACTGTGGAAATGAATAAAGAAATATTTGAAATGCAGTATGCAATGTAATTGAGTTAAATTATTATCTCTTATGAGATCAAGAGGATATCTTTTGATAGACAATAGATACATATTACCTATCTATATGGCTTATGTACTGTTGTTATTGTGTCTTGTCATATCTGCCTTTCAGAGGCAGTAAATCATGAGAGGATATTGCATATCTTTCTCCTGCAAAGACGCTGATAGATTTGAACAACCTGCCTTTGAGTTGACAGCAAAAGTCTTTAGACTAAGGTGTCAGAGGTCTCTCTCTTTCTCTCTCTCCATATATATATATATATACACACACACACACACAAATACATATCTTTGTGTGTATATATGTTGCTGTTGTTAAGTGCCATCAAATTGCTTGCAACTCATAGCGACCCTGTGCACAACAACTCTAAACCCTGCTCTGTCCTGTGCCAATCGCACTGTCTCTGACACACCCATTCTGATTATGCCAGTCACTGAGGGTCTTCCCCTCCTATGCTGTCCCTCCACCCACCCAAGCATGACGTCCCTCTCCAAGGACTAGTCCCTCCTTGCAACATGTCCAAAGTATGTCGGATGAAGCTTCAGAATCCTTGCCTCCAAGGAGTAACCTGGTTTAACTCTCTCCAGGACAAACCTGTTTGTTGTCGTAGCAGTCCATGGTACAGTCAATACTCTTTTCCAATACCATAGCTCAAAGGCATCAATTTTCCTTCTATCCTCCCTAGTCATTGTCCAACTCTCTGATGCATAGCAACTGATCTCAAAGACCATGGCCTGTATCAGGCACACCTTAGTCCCCAGAGTGACACCATTGCTCTTCAGTACTTTGGCGAGATCCCTAACAGCACACTTTCCAATCACAATACATCTTTGAATTTCCTGGCTGCTTGTGCCAAGAGTGTTGACTGTGGAGCCAAGAAAACTAAAGCTGTGAATAATCTCTCAGCTGTGTGTATATATACATGTGTATATTTATAAATACAGTCCCACACAAATAAAAGAAGGCATGTTGTTGTTTGTACATGCCGTCAAGTTGACTTTGATTAATAGTGACCTAGTGAACAATTGAACTGAACCTTATCCTATCTTGACCCAACCTTACAATCTCTGACACACTTGAGCCCATTGCCACAATCACTGTGTCAATCCATCTTATTTAAGATCTTCCTTTCCTGTGCTGACCCTGACCCTTCCAAATCATGTCCTTACCCAAGTCCCTCCTGGCAACATGCCCAAATTATGTAAGATTGAGCTTCAAAATCTTTGCCTCCAAGAAGAAAGCTGATTTTATGCTCTCAAGTACAGAGCTTTTTTTCTCTTGGCTGTCCATGGTATGTTCAACACTATTTTCCAGTATGACAACTCAAAGGCATCAATATTTCTTTTATCATTCTGATGTACAGCAAGTAATTGAGAAGACCATGAGCTGGATCAGGTGCACCTTAGTCTCTTAACTAACATCACTGCTCTTTATAATTCTAGAGAGGTCCTTGACAGCAGATTTCCCCAATATAACCTATCTTGATTTCCTGACTGCTGGTTCCAAGAGTGTTATTTGTGGATGAAAGCAAGATGAAATCATTAACCTCATCTTTCCTCCATTGATCATGGTATTGCCTATTGATCTGGTGGTGCTTAATTTTGCTTTTTTGATCTTGAGATGCAATCTGAATTGAAGTTCTCCATTTCACTGAGCAAAGTTGTGACATCTGCTTGTTAATAAATTTTCTTCCAATCCTAATGCCACATTCTTCATCATATAGTCCAGCCTCTTAAATGGTCTATTTTGCAAATAGATTGAAAAGGTATAGAGAAAGGGACGCATTCCTTTCTTAATTTTGTGTCATGTACTGTTCTCTTGCTCTGTTCATACAACAGCTTTCTGATTTGGTATAGGTTTCACATGGGCACAATCAGGTGTTCTGGGATTTCCATTATTCTCAATATTTACAATATAGTCACAATTTGTTGTCATCCACAAAATGAAACACCTTTGCATAGTTGATAAAATACAAATACACATCCTTTATGCACTCTCTGCTTTCAGCCATGGCCATGATCTGACATCAGCAATGATATTCACAGTGCCACAACCTCTTTTAAACCCAGCTTTTATTTCTGGAAGTTCTCTGTCAATGTACTGTTCCAGTCATATTTTTATAATCTTCAGCAAGATTTTTCATTATTGCAGTATTAACTATCTTGTTCAATAATTTTCCTATTCTGCTGGATTGCCTCTTTTGGGAATAGGAATAAATATGGATCTCTTCTAGTCAGTTGACCAGGTAGTCATCTTCCAGTTTTCTTGGCACAAACTGATGAGCATGTCCAGAATTGTATCATTTTTTTGTTATTGTTGAAATATGTCGCTTGGTATTTTTTTCAATTCGTGGGCATTATTGTTTTTTTGGTTTTTTTTGCTAATTCCTTCAGAGCAGCTTGAATTTGCTCCTTTACTATTTCTTGTTCTTTTTCATATGCTACTTTCTGCAAAGTTTCAGTCAACCGACTATTTTTGATACAGTGACTGTTCCTTCCATCTTCTTTTGATGCTTCTTGGATCATTCAATAATTTGCTAATAGCATCTTTAAGAATTTCAACTTACAGCTTGACTTTGTTTTTCAGTTTCTTCAGCTTAAGAAACGCTGATGAGACCTTTGAATTTGTGGTGTTGATTAAAACTATGGACATAGAATGGACTGCTAAACAAACAAGCAAATCTTTCTTTGAGAAAATACAAGCAGATGCTTTTAGGGGTAAATATGGTGAGACTTTGTCTCACATAATTGAGCATATTGTCAAGAGGCACAAGGTCTTGAGGGGGTAAAAACAAACCACTATGCCAGAAGCTCTGGTGGCTTAGTGGTAAGAAATTGCACTGTTTTCCCAATGGCTTATGGTTCATATCCACCACCTGCTTTGCGGGAGAAGGATGAGCAATTTCCTCCCATGCAATTAACTGCCTCTGAAAACAGAAGTAGGGTCAGCTATGGGTACCTAAAGACTTGCCTGTATACAACAATGCTGGGAAAAGTAGTGAAAGGAAGACATTAAAAGTGACGAATTGGCAGAAAGACTACAATGATGGGATTGAGTTTGGTAGGGACAGTGAGGGTGAGTCATTATCGAGTTTGCTGTGTCTTTTTATATAATACTCAGTGAACTGCTGAGAATCTTAAAAGGCAGAAACAACTCAAAACAGGATAATCCCAAAAGATATTCAGCTTCAATGGTAAATGAAGCATTTCATGATTAATTTCATCTTTATGATGTATTTTACCAGATTATAACCCTTTCATATGCTCTGAAATGTGAAATAATTGTATACTTTAAACAAAAATTAGTCTGTGTCAAAACGATCTAGTTATTTCCTTATAGTCATAAAACAATTATTTCCTAGATTCAGTATTTTCTTTCATAAGATGGAGTCTTCCCAACAGAATATGTTTTGCTTCTTCCTCAGGGACAAAACAAAAAATTGAATGTTTGAACTAGTTTATTTCTTGATCAGTTCAAAGTCATTTTCTTCCTAATCCTTTTCTTTTAAACTTTGCATGAATTGTTGGCCATGTGGATTTACAGAAATCAGAAAGCATTTGGTCACAGCAAATTGCCCTCTGGCAAATAAGAACATTGGTGCCAAGGGACATTTTAAGAAGCCTTTCTTCTGGCATTTGTGAGGCTGTGTGAAGTTACCCTCTTTAAACGTGTGTGTTTTTCCGTATCTTTCCTTTTTTGTACCAGGTTGTAAAAATCTCTATCCCCTTTTAATTTCTCTTTCATTTCACAGGATTGTATGATGTGATCTTCAAGGATTTTTTTTACTGAGAATTTAAATTATCACACTATTTCTTCAATTCCATTTTACCTACTAAACTGTATAAAGTGGAGTCTAGATTATAAAAATAAGTAAGTGCTTTAGTTTTCAGATTTTACTTATCACGTTATTGTTGTTGTTATGTGCCATCAAGTTACTTGAAACTCACAACAACCCTAGGTACAACAGTTCTGAACTCTGCCCTATCCTGATCCAGTATCACTATCTCCTACACACCTGTGTCAATTCATAACATACATAGTAAATAGGTACTACTGCCTTCACACAAACTTGTCTCATTATCCATCTCAAGGCAACAAAAGCCCACCTGATATGATTATGAGAAAAATAACAGAGCCCATTTTTGCATATTTTAATTGTATAAAACATTAGTAATTCTGATGTTATGCATTACAGAACTCGACAATGCCTAAGGATCACAGAAGAATTGATACCTTTGAGTTGTGGTGTTAGAGAAGAGAATTGAACATACCATAAAACACCTGGAGAACAAATAGGTCTATCTTAGGGTAAAAGCAAATTTCTCCCTGGAGGCAAGGACTTTAAAGCTTTTTCTCACTTATGTGGCCAGAAGGAATCAGTCCTTGGAGAGGGACATCATGTTCGGAAGAGTGGAGGGGCAGCACAGAAGAGGAAGACCCTAGAAAAAATGGATTGACACAGTTACTTAAGCAATGGGATTAGGTGAGTCAGTGACAATAGTTCAGGATAGGTCAGGGTTCAGAGCTATTGCACATAGGGTTGCTATGAGTCGTAGGTGACTCAATGGCACTTAACAACAACAACAACATAACATTAGTGTGGTCATTTCTACTTTTCAGGTTTTTAAAAATATATTTATTAAAATATCAATTTCGTTTCTTTTTCAGAGAGTATAATATGAGATATCTCCCTTATTGTGGAGTTACCCATTAGTATCAGCGTTGCCCCTGCCTTTGGCACACAGGTCTTTACCCACTTATTTCCCTGCTCCACCATCCACCAGGATACCCATCCACTTCTACCCACTCTCTTCACATCTCTCTCCCATTGATCAGTCAAACAGATTCATCGAGGAAAGGTGGCTCCTTGGAGACAAGGATTCTGAGGCTCTGTCTAACATATTTTGGACATGTTGTAAGGAGAGACAGGTCCTTGGAGAAGGATATTATGCTTGGAGGGTGGAGGGACAGCGCAGGAGGGGAAGGCCCTCTATGAGGTGGACTGTTTCAGTGACTGGGGTAATTAGGATGGGAGTGTCAGAGACAGTGCGATTGGCACAGGACAGAGCAGAGTTTAGGGCTGTTGTAGACAGGGTCACTATGAGTTGCAAGCGACTCGACAGTACATAACAACAACAACAATATAATAGGAGAATAAAGTCTATCACTGAGTTCTACTTAGCACACAGATGGAAGCAATTTACAGCATACACAGACTTAATGTCTTTTAGATTAAGTGATCAAGATAGATAACTGAGATGATAGTTCCTACCCATTAAAGTATATAATATATATAAAAATCTAAGATAGACTGCATTATCTAGAACTCTGGCTTAGTGGTAAGGAGCTGTGCTGCCAACTCAAGGGCACATGGTTCAAATCTACCAGCTAATCTATGGGAGAAATATGGGCAATCTCCTCTCATGGCATATACTGCCACTGAAAACCTGATGGAGGGTCAGCTATGAGTTGATTTTGACTCAAAAGGACACAACACAACACATTAGCTGGTCTAGGAAAGAATAGTTATACTTAGCACATGAACTCAACAAAGCTACCAAAGCCAAAAGATTTATATGCCATCTGCTAAAGGGATTTAAGTCCACATGAATGATATCAACACTTCAGCTGCATATATTGCACCTAAGAGAAGTTACATAAACTATAATTATAGTAATAGCAATGAAGTACTCAGTATTGTTGTTGTTGTTAAGTGCCGGCGAGTCGCAGGCAACTTATAGCGACCCTAGGAAGGAGTGTCCTTGACGCTTGGGTGCCTTTCATCTTCTCTCCAAGTTCATAGGGTTTCCGGAGGCAAGCTATTATGGAAGTGGACACCACTCTTCCTTCCACACTTGTTCAATCAGGGAGCTCCACCCCACTCTCAGTCCACATTGGGTAGCAAACCATTAACGCATTTGACACATCCGTATCACAGTGTTCAGCCTCACAGCAACCACAAGCGACCGAGGCAGCTTGTACACCAGGGTTATACGACCTAGAGGAATGTCTGAACAAAAACAATTAAAGACTGGCCTGAGGCCCACGAACTAAAAGTCACCCACCTTTGTATTAGTACATCTATATTTTCTACTTAAAATCCTGAAGTTTAGGAGACTGTTTAAGAAAGGACTGGACCTCTCATAACTCTATGAGAAAACATATTTGGAAAAAGTATCCTGAATTTTTATGAAACTGGATCCCAATCCCACAAAAAGAAAGCTGTAAAATGGCACTCTACATTAAAACAGATAGCATATAGGTTTGTGTCTATGATTCAAAGTTTCTCAAAAATTCTTTAAAATCATTTCAACAATGACACTACTCAATAAAGATATATTTTCATAATTAGCATTTGCTTTTACATTTACAGTAAGTTTTATGCTCACATTGTTTTTTCAAATATGAGAATTTTTTTTCTGAAGCTAAGCTTTACACCAAGATGTTTAGTTATTACTTCTTCAAATGACTAGGTGATAATATGCCTTGGGAATGAAAAAAGATTCCTGATATGGCAATAACCTAAGTAGTTCATCATTATGCATATAATCCACTATTTTCAATTATCCATGCCACTGGTTTGCTACTTTAGCATGACTAATAAAAAGTTATTATTATTGTTGTTTCTTATTTTTTTCTCTATTGAATTACAACAATGAACAATTCACAGAGAAAATGAATGATTCACACCATCTCTAATTACTACTGTCATTGATTTATTTGAAGCTGATGACACGAAATTACCACACTTTGGTTAATGCTTGAGCTTTGAAATTAAATATGCATAGTATTTTTTCAAGGCTTGAAATACACCTCTTAGAAATCACTGATATTTTTTATCTTGTTAGAAGAATCATTGTCTGTGGATAATTACTTTAGATGCATATTTACTGTGAAACAGACACTGTTCATTGGCTACCAAGCAGGCATACAGCTTCTCATTTCCTGCTTCGAGAAACTGTTAAGATGATCAGAAATCTCTTATTTATGTGTGTGTGGGGGGAATTGCCCTTTCAGTTACATACAATAATTGGGAGAATTAAGGGGTAACAATAAATTTCAGAAATGCAACTGTCTTGTCAAACAGTAGTTCAAAGGCACTGGTAGGACAGCTTCTGACCAATGAGATGGAAGGACAAATGTACTTCCTGTAGCACATTCAAAGGAACTCTGGTATCACACACAGTCTGTTCTGTGTTGCTCTGCTAAAGAAAAGGTCAGTGGTTTGAATCCACTAGACACTCTCCAGGAGAAAGATAATTTTTCTCTTGCTGTTAAGATTACATCCTCAGAAACATAATGGAGGGTCACTATGAATTGCAATTGACTGAATGGCAGTGAACGGAATTGTGACTTCTTTGAAATATAAGGAGAAATACCCTGTACTTCTTTTTTCAGGGCATTCTGGCAGTACAAATCCATGTTGTGTGCTGTATACTGGTGAGCTCGAGCTGGCCCATAGTTGACTCTTCAGTGGGTTTTGAGAGGCATTAATCTCAAGGGAGGAGATTACCCTTTCTCCCAGGAGCAGCTGGTGGATTCAAACTGAGGGACTTTGGGTTGCCAGCTCATCTCCTCTATAGGCCACCAGAGCTCCTTTTGGACTTCTTTTTGAACAGAATTCTGGCAGCACAGTAGTCAGAGGGATGCATTATTGGCTCAATAATACAACCATTAGCATGGCAAAGCAAAGAGACAGAAAATTCTCATCTCTAATGACATCTCTGAGCAGTTAAATCACATGTGAGCAGTTTGTCACCTATACAAGTATCTCTACAACCGAACTGTTTTCAGTCAAATTGTTTGCTGCTTGAAACATTCTTAATATGTGAAATTGTTGTTTTCCTTTAACACTTCCAAGGTGTACTATTTTAAAATTGTCTTCTTAACTCAATATTACTGTTATTCTTCCCCTATTTTAAATGTTGGAATATAAAACTATATTTTGGTTCAGCTTTTTTCCAACCTCTGGAGTTATCCTATACAGTAATATCTCAGTGAATATTTAAAATTCTTGTTTATTTTCTGCAACTCTAGAATCCTCAAGTCCTTTGGTTTGTGTCTGTCTTACTTTCTTTAAAACCTTTTAAAGAATTCCTTTAGTAAAAAGAACAAGAAATTAAAGATAATAGTCCAATCAAGAATGATTTCTTCAGAGAGGTGGTAAGAAATTAAAAGCACAGAGACCTTTACCCCTTCTACAGCCAAATTGTGTTCTTTTGCATCTGGTTCCTTGTGAAAGAATGAGGAGGCACTGAATGAATCATTGTTGCACTGTCATTAACATAATGCCCACGTGCAGATTTATCAGCCAACTTTCAGTTTGATAAACTGTTGGCTTGTAAATATTTCCTTGAAGAAATTCCAGTCCAGCTGCTTTTGTTTACAAATCTATCAATGGCTAAAACCATTGAAAGCATTTTGCCTGTATCTGAATTATAATTACATGTCTAATTGTGAATTAATTATAAAAGAGGAAGATGAAACTGCACAATAAATATTTCCCTATTTCTGGACTCAAGCCAGATTTTCTCATATTCATTTTGGAAATGTACAATCTTACTCTCGAATTGTCATAACCTTAACTCGTTTGCATTTACATGTACAGATAGTTAGACAAAAAAAAATGTATTTGAAAAATTATTTGATTCTTAGGAAGATGGCTTATTCCCTTGTTTTACTTCCTCCTCTGCACTGCTTAATCGTTCTAAGGCTTTAATTAAGATTAAGTTTTGATATGCCAGTCACAGCATACCATCCAAACTGACCTGACTGTTGAATATCTGCAGCTTTAAAATAGTTTTGGATCATATGCAATCTAAATTGTTTCATAGGTTTCTTATTTTCTAGATTTCTTCCTTGAACCATAACACAAAATAAACGAATTCACAAGTTAATACAACCCCTCGCTTCCCATTTGGCCAAAGGGTTATTCTCATTTATATGTAGGTTTACCTGAGATACAATTACATTGATGGTAAGAGATCATTTATACTGCTCAGACAACTTAAAAGGCATAACATCATTCATTGTACCTGCAACACAATAGACATCAAGAGAATGAGTCTCACTAGATAGCCTTTTAAGACGTGTGTGTGTGTGTGTGTGTGTGTGTGTGTGTGTCTAAGGAAAAAAATAAAGTGAGATACTGCAGGTGGCCATAGTATGAAGTAAAAGGTGAAGCACTCCTAGCTACCAAAAATATTTTGGAGTTTCCTATTTGACCAAAAAGATACTTTGTGGTAGCCCAGAGGATCTTCACAAGGGCACCAAAATAGTTTATAGGAACAAACTCATCAACAAAATCTCTTCTTTGCCTCCCAAGTGCAAAGTCCAGAGTAAACCAGTAAAACAGGAAATGTTTGTGGACATATGGGATTAAATTCAAGATGGTGATGCATTTTCTCTAAGAGTTATGGTTAAACCTTCGCCTTTGCGAAGCAGTTTAGGGACCCATTTCTCCCCCTACACAGACAACTTATCTACTAATTATCACTGTATATCTTACTTTCAGATATTTTCAAACAACAGCACAACAAGCTCCAACAATAATAATAGCTGGCATAGAAATAGTCTGACACAATTTTTAAACATTATCTCATTTAATCTTCAAATACTCGGTTTGAGCTGGATGTCACAATTGTCCTCCCTTTTATAGTCAACTATTTATACTTGGTCTCGTGAGTGAATTCTAGTCAACAGTAGACAGAAAAATACAAAGCAGGGTTAAGTACCGTTAGCAAGCCTGGTTCGTGGAAATTGCCCACTTGTAGTACTTTTTGCTCTTCTTGTCTTTAGGAAGGACAAGTACTGAAAATAGGAGTATAAGACTGGAAAGGCCTGATTCCTTGAAGTGTTGGAGGAGACTTGCTTACATACACTGAGCTTCCTTTAAAAAGTTTTAGTGAGAATCACTTATTTCACTTGATCTATATTTGGATTTACCTAGTACTATATTTTGGTTCTAGTGAGCTTGTTTACATTTTCTTCAGCTGCAATTGGAACTTGCACATGAGTAATCGATGGTCTGTTCCACAGTCAGCACCTGGTCTGGTTTTGACTGCTGATGTTGAGCTTCTCCAATGATCACTTCCACACCTGTAGTAAACCTGGCTGCTATGCAGTCCATTTGGTTAGGTCTCTGTATATAGTTTACGTTTATGTTTTTTTAAAAAAGGTTCTTGTGGTGCCTACTTCAACAGCACATATACTAAAATTAGAATAATACAGAAAAGATTAGCATGGCCCCTACGCAAGGATGACACGCAAATTCATGAAGCTTTCATATTTTTTCTTCCTCAGAAAAAATTTATTTGTGTTAAATAAATCATTGGATGTACAAAATTTGATCATTGTATTTCCATCCTCATTTCAGTCACCAAGCCCATGCTTTCCAACTATCTGCCTTTCTTCATTATTTCCAAATTTTGCATTCCATTCATCAGTTATCATGAACACATCTTTGTTGTGTGTTTAGTCAATGGTTAACTGCAAAATTTGATACAAATCTTCAATTTCCTCTTCTTTGTCTTTAGCTGCTGGTGAAAATGTTTTAGATGCATTAACAAATCTTCCTTGTATGCATATGGAAAATATCTAATCATTCATAATATTGTACCTTAGAATAGAACTTGAAATTATCTTTTTTTTTT
>NW_006399773.1:6358512-6368793 GCF_000299155.1 Elephantulus edwardii
AAGACCCTCTATGAGATGGATTGATTCGGTGACTGGGGTAATCGGGATGGGTGTGTCAGAGGCAGTGCGGTTGGTGCAGGATAGAGCAGTGTTTAGGGCTGTTGTGCATAGGGTCGCTATGAGTCGCAAATGACTCGACGGCACATAACAACAACAACAACATGCAACATCATTCTTACTCTGTTTTTCATTCTTAACATAAAATACCATGTGATTGTCTGATTCAAAGGGGCCAGAACCAGTCCTTCTCATCTCACTAATGCCTATCACGTGTATGTTCATGCATTATACCAAATTTTCACATCTTCTAATTTTCCAGAGTTCATGCACTGTATAATTCATGTTTCAACAATTATATTTGCAGTTGCTTTTCCTTATTTTGATTGACTGTCACTCTGGGCTCTACCTCTAATATTATATCTGTTTGTATTCCTCTGTTGTTCATAGGGTTTTCAGAGACCTGTTATTTCAGATGTGGATGGCCAATCTTTAAAAACACTGAACACCAGTAATTGCAGTCCAGATGAATTGGGAGAGGAAATTAAAGATATCCTCCCTGAAAAGGGAAAAAGTTACTCCAGTGACCGAGGAGAAAACAAAAAGCCAAAATTTATGTAAAAGGGTGCTCTGAAAATTGTACTATAGCCTCAATAAGCCAAAACAAAGGGAAGAGATGCTGAAATAAAAGCTGAACAGAAGATTTCAAAAGGCAGCTTAGGAAGACAAGGCAAACTACTATAAAAGAATGTGCACAGACTGAAAAATGAAATGGAAAGAATTCACTCAGAATTCCTCAAGCTGAAAGAACTAACAACAAATTCAAGCCTTGAGTTGCAATACTTAGGGATGTTATGGGCAAAATTTTGAATGGTCCAGAAAACATTGAGAGAAGATGGAGGGAATAAACCAAGTCACTGCACAAAAAAAGAATTGACTAACATGAGAATAATTCAGGAAAGACTATCCAATCAGGAACCAATGGTAATAGGAAGAAATCCAAGCTGCACTGAAGGCACTGAGAAAAAAAAAACAACACAAAAGCCCCCATGAATCAATGGGATGCCAACTGAAATATTTCAAAATGACAGATGTCACTCTAGACATGCTCACCAGTCTATACCAGAAAATTTGGAGGATAGCTTCCTGGCCAAGTGATTAGAAGAGATCCAGGTTTGCCTCATTCCCAAGAAAAGTGATCCAACAGAGTGTTGTTGTTTTTGTTGTTACATGCCATCTGCTGCCTATGATTCATGGCGACCCTATGTACCCCTGCTTTATCCAGAACCAGTCTCTGTCTCCAACACATCTACCCGCCCTCCCCATTACCCCAGTTCCTGTGCCAATTCATTATACCTTGGGTCCTACTCTTCAGCATCTGTCTCTCCACTCTTCCAAGCATGATGCCATTCTCCAAGGTCTGGTCCCTCCTGGCCACATGTCCAAGTATGTAAGACAGAGCTTCAAAATCCTTGCCTCCTAGGAGCAGCCTTTTTTCGCCATCTCCAAGAGAGACCTGTTTGTTCTTTTGGCAGTCCATGTTATATTCAATACTCTTCTCGAGCACCACAACTCAAAGGCATCAATTCATCTTTGGTCATTGTTCATCTCTCTGATACATAGTGAGTAATTGAAAAAATCACAGCCTAAATCGGGCATACCTTGGTCTCTAGACTGTCATCGTTGCTCTTCACCACTTTTGTGAGGTCTCTGACAGCAGCTTTCCCCAGAGAATCTCATCTTTTTTTTTTTTTTTTTAAGAATCTCATCTTTTGACTCCTTGCCTGGTGAGGCCAAGTCTGTTGATTGTGGAGCCAAGCAAGCTGAAATTGTTTACAACCTCAATCTCTTCTTCATCTCTCATGGTTCTGCCATTTGGTCCAGTAGTGAGAATCTTTGTCATCTTTATTTTGAGCTTTAATCCATACTGAAGATTATAGTAGTTTAACTTCAGCAACAAATGCTTCAGGTGCTACTCAGATTCTGTGAGCAAGGTTGTCTCATCTACATAACATAGGTTGTTGATGAGTCTTCCTCCAATACTGATGCCACATTCTTCTTCATAAAGTCTAGTCTCCCAAATTAACTGTTCCTCAGATAAATTGAAAAGGTATGGAGACAGGATGCATCCCTTTCCTAATTTTGAACCATAAAATGTTTCCTTGTTGTGTTCTGAGCACTGCTTCTTGGGCCAAAACCAGATTTAACATGAGCCAAATCAAGTGCTCTGGGACTCCCCTTCTCCAGGTTAGTCACAATTTGTTGTGATCCACACAGTCACGTGTCTTTGCATAGTCGATGAAACACAGATAGATATTCCTCTGGCAATCTTTGCTTTCAGTCAAAATCTAACTGATATCGGTGATAACGCCTCTGGTACCACTGCCTCTTTTAAACCCAGTTTATATTTGTGGTATTTCTCTGTCAATGTACGGATCAACTTGTTTTGGGATAATCTCCAGCAGGATTTTGCTTATGAGTGATATCAGTAAATATTGTTCAGTAATTTCTACCCTCTCTCAGGTCACCCTTTTTTAGAATGGGAACAAATAAGTGGAAATTATAAAACAATATCATCTGGGATGCTGGGCTGTACGAGGAAAAATGTGGCATCAGGGTTGAAAGAAGATTCATTAACAACCTGTGTTATGCAGATAACACAAGACTGCTTGCTGAAACTGAGGAGGACCTGAAGCACTTGCTACAGAAAGTCAAGGACTGCAGCCTTCAATATGGATTGAAGCTCAACATCAAGAAAACAAAGATTCTCACCACTGGGCCAATTGGCAACATCACAACAGATGGAGAAGAGATTGAGATAGTTAACAGTTTCAGTTTGCTTGGTTCTACGATCAACACTCTTGGTACCAGCAGCCAGGAAATCAAGAGACTAATTGCATTGGACAATTCAGTTTTCAGGGACCTCTCCAGAGTGCTAAAGAGCAACAGTGTCAGGCTAGAGACTAAGGTGCACCAGATTTGGGTTATAGTCTTTGCAATTGCATACTATGCATTGGAGATCTGCAGTCCCATAAGGACGAATATGGTGTAAAACCATTACTGAAAAATGAGTATAAAGATCCAAGGGAGAAAGGTGAAAGCAGAAGGGTAAAGATGTGGGGGAATGTTAATGACAGGGTGGGATGATTTGATGGGTGGGGGAGATGAAGGAAATGGGAAAGATCTGGTGTGAAAAAACAATGTATTCAAACTTTGTAAATAAATCAGTATAAAATAAAATTAAAACACACTCATGCAAAACCTAAAAGGATGTCTATTTGTGCTTTATTGACTACACAAAAGCATTTGACATTGTGGGTCATAACAAATTATGGTTAACATTAAAAATGTGAATTCCAGAACATTTTATTGTGTAGCGTGAAACTTAAACCTAGACTAAGAGAGTGATGTGTGAACAGAACAAAGGAACACTTCATGGCTTAAAACAGAGTTGTATCTTTTCTCCATACCTATTGAATCTGTATGCAGATATTATTCAAGAAGCTAGAATCTAAGAAGATAAATGTCACATCAGAATTGGAGGAAGAATCAATAATCTTCATTAGGCAGATGACACACCTTGCTTGCTGAAAATGAGGAAAAGCATTTACTACAGAATTTCAAAGACTTTATCCTTCAATATGGATTACATCTGAACATAAAAAAAAAAAAAAAAGAATTCCTAGCCACTGGGCTGATGGGCAACATTATGATAGAGAAAAGTTTGAAACTGTCAACAACTTCATCTTATTTATATCCAAGTAATAGTTACTTGGATAGATCTTATTGGATCCAGTACACTTGGTATTAGCAGTCAGAGGATCAATAGATGTATTGCACTGTAGTGTGTGCAATCAAGGACCTCTCAAAATTATTGGGGAGCAATAATGTCTATTTAAGGACTAAGGTACGCCTGATTCAGGCCATGGGTTTTTTTGGGTGTTTTTTTTTTTTTCAGTCGCTTTTTGTGCATTCGAGAGCTGGACAATAAATAACAGAAGAATAATTGATGCCTTTGAATTGTAATGTTAGAGAAGGGTATTGAATCCTGTGGAATGCCAAAAGAACCAATAGATATCTTGGAGAAGGTGCATCCAGAGTGCTTCTTTGAGGCAAAAATGATGAAGCTTTGCCTCATATACTTTGGACATATTGCTGAAAGAAGTTATTACTTGGAGAGTGACATTATGCTTGCAAGGTGGAGAAATAGTGAACAAGTGACTGCATTAATGGGTTTGAAGGTATCAGAGCTTGTGAAGATGGCATAGGAGAGGATTCAGACCTGTGGTTCATAAAGTGCCTATGAGTCATACTCAACTTGATACCTAATAACAACCACAACAATATTAGTAGAACTTGTAATACATCTTATTACTTACAAAAAAAAATCACTCATGTGCACATATTGTCTAATGATTATGAATTAATGTTAATGATCAATATTAATGAGTTTTACAAAATTTTGGCTATATACTTATAATAAATCTTGCACTTCTAGTGATTTCTGGGTTTGTTTTGTTGTTGTTCCATTAGGAATACCACTGAGTTCATCATTAATTAATTATGCATCTTATTTTTGCTTTACTGTTCAAAATGCAGTATCCATTATGATACAAATTCCAAGACTGGCTAATATTACTTCAAAGAGATGTGATAGATACAGAACCCATCTTGTCTCTTGGGCTTCATTGATATTATATATGCAAGAAAAAACACTATATAGATCAAGACAACATGGAGGACCCCGTCTTGAAGTCATCAATCCTAAGGTCATCCAGGTGAGGGGGGGAAAAATCCTTAAAGTCAATGTATCTGCTCAGAGTTTAAGTCCAAAATGAGTATTTCATGTGTTTTTTTTTAATTTTAAAATCTTGCTTCAGTCTTCTAAAGGTTCAGACATTCAAATTTTAGGGACTGGAAAGTTGCCTTATGATAAAAACACCACAAATATTCATGATACTCAACTGCCCATAATGACTTGCCACTTTGCAGAGTCAGTTCTTTGTACAAAATTTTGTTTCACTGAATTCCCAGCCATCTACAATACATATGGTTCATTTAGTCATACTGCATTTAATGAACTTACAGCACAATCAAGTTTACAAAGTAGTATTTTGACAGCCTTAAGGCAGTAAAGCAAACCTGACAAATGTGTAAATAAAACCCTACGAGCGTGCGAATGCAGTCACTTCATCACCAAAATAAATGGTTACTGGCCATTCTGCTCTTCATCAGCCAGCACTTCCAGGTTGACTTTGCTCGTGATATCAGAAAAACTATCTTTAACACTATTGTAATTTGTGTGACAATGATAAAGTAAAATACTTTTCTGTGAGAAGAATTTGGAAGTGATATATTGACTACATATCTGACTTTATTTTATTAAATGGTCTTTTGTTTTCAGTAGAAACTTTAGAACTAGGAGTAAACTATGAAAACTCTAATAAATGTTTGAGTCATTACTAAATTATTTTTCTAATTCAGATATTTTCATTGTTGCTATCAAGACAATTTTTTAAGGAAATGTTAAAAATGCAAGGAGCTTACTAAATTAGTGAACTAGTTCCATCTCATCCAGGGTCTTCCTCTCCTGTGCTGTCCCTCCACCCTTTCTCATCCAGGGTCTTCCTCTCCTGTGCTGTCCCTCCACCCTTCCAATGACGATATCTTTCTCCAAGGACCAGTCCCTCCTGGCCACATACCCAAACTATGTGAGAAAGAACTTCAAAATCCTAGCCTCCAAGGAGAAACTAGGTTTTACCATCTCCAAGACAGACCTATTTATTTTCTTGATGGCCCATGGTATGTTCAAGATTCTTCTTCTCTAGCACTACAACTCAAAGGCATCAATTCTTCTTCTGTCATCCTTAGTCATTGTCCATCTCTCTGATGCATAGCAAGTAATTGCAAAGACCATGATGTGGATCAGGTGCACCTTTGTCTCTAGATATACTTGCTTCTCAATATTCTGGAGAGGTACCCAACAGCAGATTTACCTAATGCAATTTGTCTTTTGATTTCCTGACTGCTGGTATTAAAAGTGTTGTTTTGGGAGCTGAACAAGTTGTAGCTGTTAACCTCAATCTCTTTTCCATCTTTCATGGCGCTGCCAATATTCTCAGTGAACTAGTACCATTTGTAATTTACTATCTATTGTCTTGCAAATATAGATTTTAATAATTACTAGTCTTTGTTCTTGTTCCTGAAATAAGATACAAATACATTCATAATAACTGATAATTTGACAATTATCTACAGTGATGTGACTAATAGAAAAACACATCCAGAATTTGATAAAATGTAGACAGAAAAATTAAAAATTCTAGGAATAAACTCTACAACTTGAAAAAAGAGGATATAATACTAAAAGTTAATAAACTTCAATACATAAAAATGTGTTTAAAATGACATGAAGTATATTAATTTGAGCTTAAATAAGAATAAAAGTTAAAAGAGTGAATACAACTTGTAAAAGCTACCAGCTGGGAAGTTTCAGAGTCCAGATGTGGACCTGGGTCTGTCTGAATCCAAAGCTGATGGTTTTTGCTACATCAGACTATATGCCAAAAAGACACACTCTTAAAGAAGAAAAAAAAAATCCACAAAGAGGGAAGTTGAATTGTAGTGGAAAGCTTCTGGAGGTGAAAAAAAGATGAGAGAAACAAAAATATAACATGTTGCACATTGCCAGGCCAGACAAAGACTTTGTAAAATGTTCTCTTAATGCATATCATAAAACAGACACTGTATGAATATTAGTAATGAAGAAAGACTTCACAGTTTAGAAGTTTTATTCTTTTAAAAACAGAACATCTGATAAATTTTTGACTTGACTAATTAAATATTTCACCAGCAAAATGTAGATAAATCAATATGGAGAATTGCAAATCTGGGCTATATTAAGATGAGTTAAGTGGTAGTAATACCAAAAAGATCTTCGGATATTAGTGACTATGTTCATTTTGAGTGTATTAAAAACAGAGCAAAGATTAAAAGGCTTGAGGTACCAGGGATGCACCCACCCAGAACTTTAGAAAAGCATACAGAAAATTACTGAAAGGATTATAGCTACTGCTCAATTGTTGGCTCTAAAAAAATTAAAATTATTTTTTTAAAAATGTTTATCACATAAATTTCCAGTGGTACTACCTGGCAAGTGGTTCATTTGGAAATCACATTTTTGTGCTATACTAAATAGTGAGATGACATATAATATAATAATAAAAGAATATAAAATTATAATATAATAATAGAATATATGTGTATATATATATATATGACATTATGAGATACTCAAAATCAAACTAACAATCACTTGGTCTATCTGACTTCTAGTGACCTTCCATTGGGTTTCTGAGGCTGCAAATCTTTACAGGAGGAGACGGTCTATCTTTCTTTCACAGAGTATCTGGTGGCTTGAATGCACAACTGCTCAGTTAGCAGTAAAATACATGATACATTATACATTATGCCAACAGGGCTTCCTGATGAATATCTATGTCTAATCTATTTGGAAACAGGAGTGGAATCCACTTCCTAAACCTCATGCCTATGGAAACTCTATGAACTTGGAGAAATGATTTCAATTATAGAAAAGGCATTAGGTCTTTTATCGTGTCTCGGCCTTTTTGGCCAAGATCAAGTGTAGGTCTTTTGTTCATAGAGTTGCTGTGAGTCATACTCGACATGATTGCAGTCAACAACAACAACATACATCTTTATCTATCCAAATCTCTTCTCCTCCTCCTCATCCTCCCCTCCTCCTTCTCCGTCTCCTTCTCCTTCTTCTCTCTCTCCCTCCCTCCTTCCCTGCCTCCCTAATGCAAGTAGCTGTGCTGCAATCCCAAAGGCACTGGGTTTGAGGCTACCAGATGTTCCATGGGAAAAGGTTGGATACTCTCCTCCTTTGCAACGAATTAATTGCCTCTGAAAACCCACCAGAGGGTTATCTATTCATATATTTATTGTTATGTTCTGTTAAGTCAACTACAACTATGACTCACAGTGACCCTATAAAGCTATGAACAATGGCTCTGAACCTTGCCCTTATCCTGAGCCAACCTCACTATCTTTGACATACTCGACCCCATTTCAATCCATCTCATCCAGGGTCTTCATGTCCTGCTCTGACCCTCCACCCTTTCAAACATGACAGTCTTCTCCAAGGACTAGATCTTCCTGAAAACATGCCCTATGTAAATATATGTATGTTACAATTATTTGCCATCAAATGAGAATTGACTCACAGATGACCATCCTGTGAGTTTTCATAGGCAGTAACACCACAGGGAAGGAGATTCTTTCCTCTTCCACAGAGCAGCTGGTGTATTCGTACTGTTTATTTTTTCATTGACAGAGCAACTACTTGCTAGCATGCCACCAGAGCTCCCAAATACGTGTATATATTTGCAAAACCTGTATATAGAAAAAATTAGTTGTCCTCACGTAAATTCTGACTCATGTGTGCCAGATTAATCGTCAATGGCTACAATTTTTCAGCAGTAGAACACTAGGTCTTTCTTTCAAGGAGTTTCTGGTGAATTTTATCCATTATCAATTAGTAGCGGATTCATTACCATTTGCTCTATCTCGGGACTTTTTATTACTAAAAAACTCTACTATAAACAGGGATGGATATAGTGGTAAGAAACTGCTGTAATCCCGAAGACACACTGTTCAAATCCACCAGCTGCTCTACAGGAGAAGAATGAAGTCTCCTCCTGTGTGATTAACTGCCTCTGAACTTCGCTGGAGGGTCAGGTTGGATCAGTTTGACTCCACAGTGTTAGTCTGGGCAAAGAGGGCCAAAGAGAAGAATGAAGAATTCAGAACTCAAATGTTGATGGCCTTGCCTGCTTCAGATAAGAAGGCAAATGGCCTTGCCTGCCTGGCTAAGCTAGCAGGTGGCTCGTAAATCAGAATGTAATGTCCCTCCCTAAAGACTTTGTTTATAAAAATCCTCCCCAGTAAGTTCACAGTGTGACTTACCACGACTTACCATTCTGCCTCTCCAGGATGAGGAACTCACCCGAGAGCTCCCCTTACACTCCCCCCCACCCCTTAATAAAGCCACATTAAGCTTTCTCTCATTCTCTCTGATTTCTTCTTTAAGTCCACTAACCTAACCTAACCTAACCTAACCTAACCTAACCTAACCTAACCTAACCTAACCTAACCCACAGTACACAACAGTAAATATATATCTCCATAGATGGTTAATTTCCAGGTGTTCTCTCTAAAGATGATTAAAAACAATTTTAAAATTCAAACTCATTACCTTTGAATTGGAACAAACTGACTTTCTTTGGGTTTCTAAGGATGTAAACTGCCCGTCTTTCTCCTGAAGAGCTTCTGGGGGATTCAAACCATCAGAGAGGCATAGTCGTTGGTTAGCAGACCAAATCTCTATGAACTACAACACCTGAGATCCTTATAAAAACAGAAAAAAAGAATCAACCACCTCCCATTTTAATCAGGTGAAACCTATAATCCAAACCGACTGGTGCTGTTGAGTCAGTTCTGGCTTATGGTGACCCTCCCAGGATTTCTGAGGCTGTAGAAGTCTTTAAGAGACCACACTACCTCGTTTTTCACCAGCAAAATGGCTGATGCGTTCATGTAGTTGAAATTTCTGTTAGCAGCCCAATAGGAAAGGCATTATGCCACCACGAGAGAGGTAAGTAATGTTCTCTATCCTTGTTTGTATTGAATACAACCCTTTCATTTACCTGGCTGTGTTTATTCTTTCCTCAATGTATCACTCAGTGTTCTGGAACCAAGAGTAGGCTTGATGGAGTGGGCTGGTCAATCACTATGGTTATGATGGTTTATAATCACAGTGTTTTTGTTGACACCTGGGTTTTTTTAGTCTTTAAATGCAAAGTTTTCATCAAAATAATGTCCCTCTAAATGCTACTCTCCTTCTTGAAAAGAACCTCATCAATGTCTTATCTAGTTGGAGTTCAGAAAAGTTTTCTTTTTGTTTTTCTTATTTGTGTTTTCTCTTCCTTTTTGAGCTTTCTATAGCGCTGTAAACAGTATGACAACCCGTATAATTAAAAAGCAAAAATAAAGACAAAACTCCTTAGATAATTTTTGTTCCTTAAATTTAATTTTGTACATAACAAAACTCAGGAACAGGTTTGAGGCTTTGAACACTAATGAACGAAGGCCAGATGAGTTGTTGGAGGATATCAAGGGTATCATCCAGGAAGAGTGCAAACGGTCATTGCAAAGACAGAAGAGGAAGAAAAGACCAAAATGGATGTCAGAAGATACTCTGAA
>NW_006399773.1:6370463-6391868 GCF_000299155.1 Elephantulus edwardii
TAATTGGGATGGGAGTGTCAGAGACAGTGTGATTGGCACAGGACAGAGCGGAGTTTAGGGCTGTTGTACATAGGGTCGCTATGAGTCGCAAGCGACATGATGGCACATAACAACAACAACAACAACAAATTTGATTTTGCCCATCTTTTATTTAGATTACATATTTACATGTTGCAAATTGTAACCTATAATTTTCTCTTTGGTAATGTCTAATTCTCTTTTTTTAACTGTGATTTTATGGAAAGATTACAGAACATTTGGATTTTCATTCAATACTTGATGCATCTTTTCCTCTTTCCCTTTCCCTTTTCCTTCTCTCAATTTGTAATGAAATTCTTGCTCCAAATTGTTAATTTCCATACATTTGATGCCTACTAATACATTCCTTTCAAACAGTCCTTTTCTTCATCTGTTCCAGTACATTTTCTTTATTTTTCTCTTCTTACCTTCCCTTCATGTCCGTCTTATTTTTATAACAGTAGACTTAAGCAGCCTTTGTCCTTTGTGACCAAGATACTTCACTCAGCATGCCTTCCAGATTCATCCATATTGTTTAGTGTTTTACAAGTTCATTATTTTTGGTGATACCTGATAATTCCATTGTGTGAATGTGCCCAGTTTTTATCCATTCATTTGTTTATGCACACTAGCCCTCCTTCCATATCCTTGCTATTGTGAATAAAGCTGCAATAAACATGAGTGTGCATACGTCTGTCTGCCTCATTATTCTTTGGGGTACGTTCTCAGTAATGAGATGAATAAGTCAAACTATATTTCTATTTTGAACTTTTGGAGAAAATGCCAGCCTACCTTCCATACTGGTTGTATCATTTTACATTCTCACCAGCTGTGAGGGAGAATTCTAATCTCTCACCAGTAATGGTTAGCTGATATTTTGAACTTTGCTATTGCTGCTGGGGTGAGATGCTATCTCATTACTGGTTTGATTTTCATTTCTCTGATAGCTAGGGATTTTGAACATTCCTTCATGTGTTTGTTGGGCATCTGAATTTCTTCTTTAGTGAAATATCCACTCATATCTTGTGCCCCTTTTGTGATTGGGCTGTTTGCCTTTTGTGCCCATTTTGTGATTGGGCTGATTGTCTTTTTGTTGTTGAGTTAGAACATTCTATAAAGTTTAGATATGAACTCGTAATCAGATATGTCATTGCTAAATATTTTTCCCAGTCTGCAGCTTTCTTTTTTACTCTGTTGGAAAAGTTTTTAGATATGCCTAGGGATTTGATCTTTAGAAGGTTTCTTTCATCTATTTTATCCTCTCTTGGTTGTAGGATTTTCATTATGTTTGGAAAGCTTTTCTTGCTGATGAAGTATTGATTCCTTTGAATTGTGGTGCTGAAGAAGAGTACTGAAAAACCCCATGAATTTCCAAAAGTGTAAAGAGATCTCTTTTGGGAAATGTGTAGCCAAAGTGCTTCTTGGAGGCAAAAATGGCAAAGCTTCCTCTTTCATGCTTTGTATATGGAGCTAGATGTGGGGTCAGAAATCTTGAAAACTGGATTTTCTATCCATTGTGTTAGCTCTTTTGGGGCATGGTCTCCAGCTGCCTTAACCACAGACACATGGTCTTGCAAATCATCAACAGCTGTGAGACTAATATAAGCGAGCACTTTACACTCTGAAAAATGGTGCTAGAGGGAGGGTGAAGAGACTCTGAAAAGAGTGTGGCAAGGTATAACTAGAATAACTCTGGAGATGGAGCCACAGTTAAAGATTGTACTTGCTAGATGATTGAAGTAAAAGCTGACTTGTAACTACTCTGAAATAAAGTTTGCCAGATAATGAAGAAACCAGAGCTGCAGTTGTGCTGCTGAACTGAACCTGGACTTTCACTAATTGAAGAATTCTGCTTTGTTAATTTGGTTTGGGACTAAACCAGAACTTGCATTGTGTGATATCCCTTGCCCCCCCCGCCCACTCCCCAAACTATTTCCCTTACTACTGTGAGTAAAATCTGTAAGTCAAATTGTAACAATAATTCCTAAAAATAGGTGCAGGAGCATGTCTGACCAGGTAGCTATTTGTTTTGTAATATGGATATTACTGATGGAGACAATTCCCATTACAAGATGTGAGTAGAAGTGAGATTTAGCCTTCTCCATGTTTCACCCTAAGCAAGGCTGTTTCTTGGAAAGGTACATATACTTGGAAAGATAGAGGGTCAGCAAAGTACAGAAAGACCCCTGATGAGATGAATTGGCATTTGAATGATGATAGTATTAATAGATCTTCTTTGCATGTGTATAGGTAACATCCAGTCACTTACAAGATTGTGTTTCAAGAAGAATCTATAAATGGTCTTTTTACCTATGAATGCAACCTAATTTCCCCCTCATTGTTTCATATCAGATGTAACAGATCATATGATTGTCTGATTTAAAATTTCCCATGTCAATTCATTTCAGCTCACCTATGCCTAGTATGTTGATATTTATGCAGTCCATTTCTTACATTTCTTACATGTCTAATTTTCTTACATTCATACATTAATCACTAGCATCTGCTTACAATTGTTACCCCTCCATTGTATTTCCAACATGAAGACTTAGCTTCTTTTGCCATATCTACTAGTCTAATCTAAGTGTGCTCTATTTTACTTAAAGTTTTTGAAGGTCTATTATTTTGGAAATGGATGGCCAATCCTTTTTCCTAGTCCATGTTAATTAGATGCTCAGCTTTGGAACAATATCTGACAGACACAAAAGAACAGATAAAAGAGACTTCCCAATTACAAAGGAACCAATAGATTCTGTGTTGGTCTAACTCCTTTTTGGCATGTGTGTTTTGGCCCCATCCACTTTGCCAGCATCACCTACCACCTCTGTACCTACACCTAGACAGGCAAGCACCTCCCTCTGGCTTCAAGTTACTTTTTTGATGTCTCATGCTGCTACTGGTCTCTCAGGAGTTTAGGAGACTCAAACTCTGAATTCCAAGTACCAGAATTAGTGGAGATTTTCTCTCTGAGGTAGTTCTGAAGAAAGGTCCTTGTTGCTGAGCTTCTGCTCCTAAATTGTCTTCTCCAGAACAAATCTTCCCATTTATACTTCCAATCAAGTGCTCTTCAAAGCTCATAACCTTCAAGATCTTCTCTCTCAATGCCCTCCTTGAAGAAGTATGGCTCCAGGGCACATTTCGGGATTATGTTGTTGTTGTTGTTGTTATGTGACATCCAGTTGACTATGACTCATAGACAGCCTGTGCACAATAGTTCTGAACACTGATCTGTTCTGGGCCGATCTCTTGTCTTTGACACACTTACCCTCATTATCCCAGTTATTGTGCCAATCCATTTCATCCAGGGTCTTCCTCTCCTATGCTGTCTTCCCTCAACTCTTCCTAGCATGATATCCTTCCCCAAAGACTGATGCCTCCTAGTTACATACCCAGAGTGTGTGGTATGGAGTCTTTAAATCCTTGCCTCCAAGAAGAAGCTTGGTTTCACCCTCTATAGTACAGACCTGTTAGCTCTCTTCACAGTCCAATGTATGTTCAATATTCTTTTCCAGCACCACAACTCAGACATTACTTCTTCTTCTGATATCCTTGGTCATTGTCCAGCTCCCTGATTCATAGTAAGGAATTGTGGAGACCACGGGTTGAATCAGATTATACTTATACTCAATTTCTTCTTCTTTTTCTCCCCTTAATATGTTATCTCATGGTATCCTGTCCCTATTTAAACTGGTTCTGTATCTTTCTATTCTTTTATCCAGTTCAGACAACTGGAAAGATAATTTGTTAGTCGATATGTATAATATTATTGCCCACAGGGAATATCTTCCCAACTGCTGGATATGTCTTCCTAATCCTCCACCTCCCAGCTCATATATCTTACATCTGTAACTATCTATAAAAAGAAGGTTTGCTGCAGCTTCTGAGCTCACCTGAGAGGAACTCATCCTTCTGATCTTTACTCTTTGGTGCTGTAATTCTTGTGTGCAGTAGTGAAAACTTACTCACTTAACATTCTATTTGCTTTCCTATTTCCTTCTTTTAACTATTGTATATGACTATTAGTTCAGGTAATTAGTCTTTGATGGGAGCAGTATGTAACTTGTGACACTTGCCAGCCAAAACACATAAAAGAGGGTTGATGTTCCACTGACAATCTGTTCCTGATCTGTTGTGGGCCATGAAGTAGATTCCGGCACATAATGATCTAGAGGACAAAGCAGAACTGCAGCATGTGTTTTTTATAAGCCTCAAATCCATATGAAAGTCCATCAACATCTCTTTCTCCCACAGAGAGCCTGTTGTTGTTGTTAAGTGTTGTCTAGTCGTAGGTGACTCATAGCGACCCTATTAATAAAAGTCCTCAACACTTGTGTGACTTTCACCCTTTCTTCAGGTTGATAGGGTTTTCTGGAGGCAAGCTATTACGGAAGTGGATGCCACTCCTACCTCCAAGCTTGTTTTAATCAGGAAACCCCACCAAATACTGTCCACCATGGGTAACAATTATCACATTTGACACATCAGCGTCACAGTGTTCAGCTTCACAGCAACCACAAGTTACCTCTGTACGGCAAGTGGACACACCAGACCTACATAACCTAGAAGAATGTTTGACTAAAACCAATTAAAAACAGGCCTGAGAGCTGTGGATTAGAGTCACCCACCTTTGGCTTGGTAGCATCGCTTTATGTCCACTATGCCAACTCATCTCTCAATGTTGTTGTTAAGTGCTGTCAAGTCATAGATGACTCATATAGACCCTATGAATGAAAGTCCTCAACACTTGTGTGACTTTCATCCTTTCTGCAGGTTCATAGGGTTTCACAGAGAGTCTAGAGGTTTCAAACTACCATTCTTCCAGTCAGCAACTGAGTACTTAAACAATAGACCATGAGAGTTCCTTCCATAGAAAACAGAGAAGTCTTAAATGTTTGAGTTGGTAAGCATTGCTTTAGATGGCCTACCTCACTGAGTTACCACATATATAGAAACCCCTAAACTCCAAAATCTACTACCACTAAGTCTGTTTCCATTCATGGTAATCCTCCATTGGATTATTGAAGTCATAAATCTTTCCAGATAAAAGCTGGTTATCTCTGTCTATAGCAGATGAACTTGAATCTCTGGTTTGGTTAGTAGTCCATCATGCTATGATACTGGGGCTTTTTAAATACAGTTCATGTTCCTTAAAATGAGCAGAGTTAAACTACAGCTCTTGGACCAAATTCACTCCACAACTTTTTGTATAATAATTTCTAAAAGCATGCCTATTTATATTATCTATCACTACTTTTTAGTATCATTTTATAGTTGCATAATTGCTATAGAAATAATATAGTCCCCAAAGTCAAATGTTTGTACTTTTGTTGAAAAAAAAAATCCAATCCATGATTTAGAGATTAGAGTATGTGAAACCAATATGATATTTTGTCTGTGAATCACGACTAAGATTTATAACATCATAAAAATAAAATTTTTCTAATTTTTGCTCATATATTTTTATAATTGAATACTCAAGTAAAAAATGTTTTGTATTTGTTTCTTTCGACTTATAATTGAAAGATATGTCTCTAACAGGATATAATAAATTGAGATATAAGTATAAACAAAATTAACCTTTTAAATATAACACACCAAAGACAAAATTAAATATAGGCACTATTATTGAAATAAACTGGACAACTTATGCTAAATGAGACAAAGGATGTACTTAGAACAGAAATGTCCCTTTGTACTATCTCCTCCTTTGTAGTTGATGGTGTCTACTCATTTTCCCTATGGACATGAAATCCTTTTTCCAGCCTTTTCCAGACTATTGGTACAGCACAACATAAAGTAGCATTGGCTTATGATGGTGAATATTTTGATCCAGTGTACGTTGCGTAGAAGATAAATGATAGACGTGCATAATTTGGCAGCTGTTATCCATGTGAACCACTTCAGAGATATGGAAAGATTGGATTGAGTGTTCATGTGTGAGGAGTCTGTATGTGTGTGAGAACATTCCATGAGATTAAGCAGAGGGTGTCTTATTCTACAAAGCTAAAAGCTTACTTTGTTAGCAGATGACATTTGTGAATAGAAATTCATGTTCCTAATGCACATATGTTGGTTCATTTTAGAATAATTTTCAAGTAGAAGCTGAATTGAATACATGTTGATGCTCATATATTCATTTATCAGAATAACTTATGTTTCAAATGATCTGAAATTGATCATTGAGAAATTCAACAGCTTGAATGTGTGGCTTTTTCCAGTGGCTCGGTTGTCCATTTCACCCCATCTTGTAAAATGAAACAGTAGGCCCACACCAGTTCAGACTTGTAGAAGTTTTTTACTTCTATTAGTAAAAGAAATTCTAGAATACAAATGATGATTTTATACACTGGTATACTAATTTTACTGAGGGAAATAGAATTGGTCCAGACTCTACGTGCTTGAAAAAGTGAACAACAGGTTGTAGGGCACATATTGTTGCCATTCAAATATATCACCTTTTTCCTGCCAAATATTCTTCTAGTTGGTATAGCATAGCACTGGTCTGTGCATTGCTGTACAGAGGTAACTGGTGGTTGCTGTGATGCTGACCACTGTGACACTGGTGTGCCAAACGTGGTGATGGTCACCCATGGTGGACAGTGTTTGCTGGAGCTTCCCAACGAAAACAAGCCTGGAAGCAGGAGTGGCATCCACTTTCAAAATGGCTTGCCTCGAGAAACTCTATGAACAATGCTCAGGCCTTTCGTTCATAGGGTCGCTATGAATTGTTTACGACTTGACAGCACCAAACAACAACAATCTTTTCATTAGCAATCAGATTTCCTAACCACTGTAGCACTCAAACTAAAACAAACAAACAAACAAACAAACAAAACAACAACAACAACAAACCAAAACCCTCATTGCCATGCAGTTGGCACTGGCTCATACGTGATCCTCCATTACATTTCTAAGGCTATAAATCACTTGGGAGGAGACTGTCTGCCTTTCTCACTTGTAGATGGGTCTTGGCAGATAGGAAAGAGAGTACCAGAAGAAAGTCTATCTGTATTTTATGGACTATTCAAGTGAATTTGACTGTGTGGATCACAACAAATTATGGCTAACATTAAGGTAATTGGAATCCCAGAACACTTGATTGTGTTTATGGGAAACACATACTTGAACCAGGAAGCAGTCCTTAGAACAGAGCAAGAAAAACACTCCATGGTTCAAAATCAAGAAAGGATTGTGTCTAGGATGTCTCCTGTCTTCATAGGTTTCCAATCTATATGCAGAAAAGATCATTCAGGAGGCTGGGCTTTATAAGGAGGAATATGGGATCAGAAGTAGAGGAAGATTCATCAACAACTTATATTATGCAGATGACACAGCCTAGCATGCTGAAACTGAGGAAGACCTGAAATGCTTGCTGCAGAAGGTCAAGGACTGTAGTCTTCAATATGGATCAAAGGTCAACGTCAAGAAGACAAAGATTCTCACCACTGGGCCAATTGGCAGCAAGCACCATGATGGAGAAGAAATTGGGATTGTTAACAGATACAGCTTGTTCGGTTCCACAATCAACACTTGGCACCAGCAGTCAGGAAATGAAAAGATGAATTGCACTGGGAAAATCTGCTGTCAGGGAAATTTACGGAGTATTGAGAAGCAACAATATCAATCTAGACACTAAGGTGCCCCTGACCCAGGCCATGGTCTTTACAATTACTTGCTATGCATCAGAGGGTTGGATAAAGACTAAGGATGACAGAAGAAAATGCCTTTGCATTGAGGTGCTGGAATAGAGTCTCGAACATAACATGGACTGCCAAGAAAACAAAGAGATCTGTCTTGGAGTGGGTGAAAACAAGTTTCTCCTTGGAGACTAGGATATTAGAGCTCCATTTCACATACTTTGGGCACGTGGCCAGTAGGGAATCGTCTTTGGAGAAGGACATCATGCTTGGAAGTGGAGAGGGACAGCACAGGAGAGGAAGATACTGGGTGAGATGGATTGACACAGTCACTGGGGAAATGGGGGGTAGATGTGTCAGATTCGGTGAGACTGACTTAGCATGGGCCAGGCTTCAGAGCTGTTTTAAACAGGGTCCCTATGAGTTGCAGGCGACTTGACAGCAAGTAAAAACAATAATTGCTGGTGAATTTGTACTAGAAGAGAGTTTCATCCTTGATGTTAGTAATACAACTATCTATGGATTAGATCTACAAATTAGCTGAGGGTGAATTTTATCGCTTTTCATTTTCATAACCAAAGACAGTGATTGCTGCCAAAAAATGTGCAGCAAATTTCCAAAAGGAAGCAATTTTTCTACTGTATCTTCCCATTTTCAATTCTCAGCTTTGCTCTTAGTTTTTCTGTGTCTTCAGTAATCAGTGTCTGTATGCAAAATAATCTTTGACTGTTCTCCTTTGCTATCTCATTTACTAAGAATTTGGACAGATTTAAAAATTATCCCAATTGCAATAATTTTCTTCTTAAAATCTTCCTTTCAAAGTAAAATAATGCTGATAAAGCTTACTTAGCATTTTAAAGATCAACATTGTCCCATGAAGGAAAAGAAAAGAACAAAACCACACAAATAGTTCTTAATTTTTGAAATGTAACAGAGGTTTATAGATTGGGGCTGTTCGCTTGTACTCTCAGGTAACCATGGCCACTTCTACAACCTCAAAAGACAAACTCATTGAAAGCAATCCTGGAAATCAAATACTGTTACTCTCATCCCACCTCAGTACAACAATTGTCAATTTTGTTGCCTTTCTGTGAAAAATTCTGGTAATACAGCAACTTTCCTGAGTAAAATCAGTAAGAGATGATGTCGTTGTTGTTATGTGCCATCAAGTTGCTTGTGGCTCATAGCGACTCTATATTCAAGAGCCCTAAATGCCGTTCTATTCTGTGCCAACCTTGCTGTCTCTGACACACTCATTCCCACCACCCCAATCACAGAATCGATCAATCTTATTGAGGGTCTTCCTCTCCTGCACCGCCCCTCCACTCTCCCAAACATGATGTCCCTCTCCAAGGACCAGTCCCTCCTTGCAACATGCCCAAAGTATGTCAGACAAAGCTTCAGAATCCTTGACTCCAAGGAGCATTCTGGCTTCACCCTCTCCAGGACAAACCTGTTTGTTCTCTTAGCAGTCCATGATATAGTCAACACTCTTCTCCAGCATCACAGCTCAAAGGCATCAATTCTCCTTCTATCACCCCTATTCACTGTCCAACTCTCTGATGCATAGCATATTATTGGGAAGACTATAGCCTGGATCAGGCACATCTTAGTCTCCAGCCTGACATTGTTGCTCTTCAGTACTCTTGAGTGGTCCCTCACAGCTGACTTTCCCAATTCATCTCTTGATTTCCTGGCTGCTGTGACTAAGAGTTTTGATTAAACTAAAACTGTTCATTATCTCAATATCTTCACCATCTATACTGATGCTGCCAATTGACCCAGTGGTAAGAATCTTTGTTTTCTTGATGTTGAGCTTCAATCCATATTGAAGACTGCAGTCCTTGACCTTGTGCAGCAAGTGCTTCGGGTCCTTCTCAGTTTCAGCAAGCAGGGTTGTGTCATCTGCATAACGCAGGTTGTTGATGACTCTTCCACCAATCCTGATGCCACTACAGATTGAAAAGGTATGGAGACAAAATACATCCCTGATGGAGCCCCCTCTTGATTTTGAACCATGTAGTGTCTCCTTGCTCTGTTCTGATGACTGCCTCTTGGTCCAAGTATAGGTTTTGCATTAGCACAAGCAAATGTTCTGGGATTCCCATTCTTCTCAGAGTCAGCCATAGCTTTCTGTGATCCACACAGTCAAAGGAATTTGCATAGTCAATGAAGGACACAACAAATACACAAACAAACCAATTGAGACAGACTAGGAAGAAGGATTGGCCATCCATTTTCAACGTGACAGGCCTTTGAAAACCCTATGTACAATAGACAGTAAGAGATATAACCAAGACTTAATGTATAAGGTCACCAAATTCTCTGTTCCTCTATCAATTACTAGAGTTTCTTGTTGTTGTTGGTGGTGGTGTTGTTGTTGTTGTTGTTAGGTGCCATCAAGTTGAGTACGACACATAGAGACCCTATGAACAACACTACTGACCCTTGTCATACCCAGTGAAGCCATTGCAGCAATCACCATGTTAATGAATCTGGTTAAGGGTCTTTCCTCTCCAAGGAATAGCCTTTCCTATCAACAAGGCTGAAGTATGTGAGGGGAAACTTTATTTCTTTGGCCCCAAACACCACTCTATCTTCACCCTCTCCAAGACTTTTTTGTTTGTTCTTTTGGCATTCCATGGGATGTTTAGTGCTCTTCTCCAACACCACAGCCCAAGGGCTTCAATTGTTCTTCATCATACTTATTCATTGTCCAGCTCTCAGATGCATAACAAGTGATCAGAAAACCCTTAGTCCTCAAACTGACTGCATTACTCCTCAGTAATTTGTAGAAGCCCCTAAATGCAGACTTGCCCAGTGCAATCAATCTCTTCCGCTAGCTTTTGCAGCACATATGCTGAAATTCGAACAATACAGGGAAGATTAGCATGGCCCCTGTGCCAGGTTGACACCCAATATGACTCTGATTTCTGACTGCTGATATCAAGGGTGTTAAATCGTAGATCCAAGTAAGATGATGTTGTGGATCCAATTAAGATGCCTGTAGGTCTAGTAGTAAGAATCTTTGTTTTCTTTATGTTGAGATGTAATCCATATTGAAGCCTATATTTTTTAACTTCTTCAACAAATACTTCTAGTCCTCTTCACTTTTGGCAAGCAAGGTTGTGCCAACTGAATAACACATGTTATTGATGAGTCTTCCTCTGAACTTGATGGCACCTTCTTTCTCATAGAGTCCAGCTTCTTTAATAATTTGATTAGAATACCGATTGAATAGATATGGAGAAAAAAAATCTAATCTTGACATACTTCCTTCTTGATTTTAAACTCCATAGTATTCAAAATTGGGAAGTGTATGTGCCAGGGATGTGTCCTATCTTTACAATTTCAATCTATATGCAGAACAAATTATTCAGAGGCTGGGCTGTATGAGGAGGAATGTGGCATCACGCCTAGAGGTTGACTTATCAACAACCTGTGTTATGCAGATGACAGAACCCTGTTTGCTGAAACTGCGGAGAACCTGAAGCATTTGCTGCAGAAGATCAAGTAATGTAGCCTTCAAAATGGATTGAAACTCAGAATCAAGAAAATGAAGATCCTCACCACTGGGCCCAATGGCAGCATTATGATATATTCTTTACTTCTTTTGCATAAAAATAGGTAGGTAAATAATGCAATTCACATAAATAATTTGTCCTGTTAAAATTAGTAGCAAACTATAATAAGTCTCAGGTCAATAGTCTCAAATGCTTGACACACCATGTAAGTTCATAATTTCTGATATCAATAGCTCCTACTTTTCTCAGCTTCTTAGCTCTTCTATGTCACTTGGGTTTGATGATTGACAAGAAGATCTTCTAGAAATTCAGACCCATTAGACTGTAGGTAGAAGGCTGGTTTTGGAGAAACTTCATGAGTGATGGGCCAGGATCCTGAAAACTGTCACTTATGGCATCTCTGGATGGTGACTGTGGGTGGTGCAGGCTGGTGGGGTAGAAACTGGTGAGCATCTAAAAGCTATGCACCAGGCAGGTGAACTTTTCCAAAAGAAAAGGCTATCTGCACTTAGGTCCCATGAGTTTATATAAGCCTCTATTAGGGTGGGGCTTGTTTCCCATTCTAACCTTCTCCATAATACAATGATTGCTTCAGCACAAAATAAACAGTTAATTATTGATGAGAAAAGACAATCATAAGCCTTAGACCTCCAGAGTATAATATCCATTAAGAATTCGTTATAACTTACTTATGGCCTTCAAGATGGAACTGACTCATAGCTGACCCTCCACTGGGTTTCTCAGGCTGTGTATTACACTGTGTACCTTCAATCCAGAACCTATCTGTAGCACATTATCTGGTAAATCTTCAAAGACAGTTTATGGAATGGGAGGAGATTGTCCATCCATTTCCCCAGGAGAAGCTGGTAGCCTCTAACTATACGTCTTCAGTATTGAAGTACAGCTTCTTGCCACTAGACTACCAGAGATCCCTATAAGTTACACTACATTGTCAATTTTTCTCTCAAGGAGAGGTTGATGGATTTTACCACCAGAGCTGAACAACCTTTGGGTTAGCCCTGCAAATCCCTATGGTCTGTGCCAACAGAGCTCCCTAACATGTATATGGATGATGTTGTTATATGCCTTCGAGTTGCTTGCAACTTGAAGCTACCCTATGTACAAAAGCCTAAACGCTGTTCTATCCTGAGCCAACACTGCTGTCTCCGACACACTCGTTCCCACCACTCCAATTACAGAATTGACCCATCTCATTGAGGGTCTTCCTCTCCTGTGCTGTCCCTCCACTCTCCCAAACATGATGTCCTTCTCCAAGGACCAGTCCCTCCTTGCAACATGCCTAAAGTATGTCAGACAAAGCCTCAGAATCCTTGACAACAAGGAGTACTCCGACTTTACCCTCTCCAGGACAAACCTGTTTGTTCTCCTAGCTGTTCATAGTATTTTCTTTCCATTACCACAGCTCAAAAGCATCAATTCTCTTTCTGTCATTCCTAGTCACTGTCCAGCTTTCTGATGTATAGCACGTTGTTGTGAAGACTATAGCCTCGATCAGGCTCATCTTAGTCTCCAGCCTGATGTCATTGCTCTTCAGTACTCTTGAGAGGTCCCTTCACAATTGACATTCCCAGTGCAATTCGTCTCCTGATTTCCTGGCTACTGTTACCAAGACTGTTGACTGTGGAGCCAAGTAAACTAAAACTGTTAATTATCTCAATCTCTTAACCATCCATACTAATGCTGCAATAGGCCTAGTGGTGAGAATCTTTGTTTCCTTTATGTTGAGCTTCAATCCGTATTGAAGGCTTCAGTCCTTGGCATTTTGCAGCAAGTGCTTCAGGTCCTCCCCAATTTCAGCAGGAAGGGTTGTGTCATCTGCATAACGCAAATTGTTGATGATTCTTCCACCAATCTCGATGCCACACTTCTCCTCATACAGCCCAGGGTCTTGGATGATCTGTTCTGCATACAGATTGAAAAGGTATGGGGACAAAATACATCCCTGATGGACCTCTTTCTTGATTTTGAACCATCCTCTCCCTGCTCTCTTCCGATGACTGCCTCTTGGTTCAAGTATAGGTTTCACATCAGCACAATCAAATGTTCTGGGATTCCCATTCTTCTCAGAGTCAGCCATAGCTTGTTGTGATCCACACATTCAAAAGCCTTTGCATAGTCAATGAAGCACAGATAGACATTCTTCTGGTATTCTCTTCTTTCTGCCAAGATCCATCTAACATTAATTATAATATCACTAGTACCATGACCTCTTCTAAATCCAGCCTGCACGTCTTGTTTTGTTGTTATGTGTCGTCGAGTAGTTTGCGACTCATAGCGACCCTATGTATAACAGCCCTAAACTGTGCTCTATCCTGTGCCAATCTCATTGCCTCTGACACACCCATCCCGATTACTCCAGTCATTGAATCAATGCACCTCATAGAGGGTCTTCCCCTCTTGCGCTGTGCCTCCACTCTGCGCAGCATGATGTCCCTCTCTAAAGACCTGTCTCTCCTTACAACATGTCCAAAGTATGTCAGATGAAGCCCCAGAAAACTTGCCTCCAAGGAGCAGCCTGGTTTAACCCTCTCCGGAATGAATCTGTTTGTTTTCTTGGCAGTCCATGGTACATTCAATACTCTTCTCCAGCACCACAGCTCAAAGTCGTCAATTCTCCTTCTATCCTCCCTAGTCATTGTCCAACTCTCTGAAGCATAACAAGTGTTTGCAAAAACCATGGCCTGTATCAGGTGCACCTTAGTCTCCAGAGAGACACTATTGCTCTTGATTACTTTAGAGAGGTCCCTAACCGCAGACTTTCCCATCGCAATACGTTTTTTGATTTCCTGGCTACTGGTGCCAAGAGCGTTGACCGTGGAGCCGAGCAAACTGAAGCTGTGAACAATCTCAATCTCTTCACCATCCATCCTGATGCTACCGATTTGTCCAGTGGTGAGAATTTTTGTCTTCTTGACATTGAGCCTCAGTCCCTATTGAAGGCTGCAGTCCTTGACCCTCTGCAGTAAGTGCATGAGGTCCTCCTCAGTTTCAGCAAACAAGGTTGTGTTATCTGCGGATTGTTAATCGATCGTCCACCAATCCTAACGCCACGCTTCTCCTCATAGAGCCCAGCCTCTTGGATAATCTGCTCTGCATACAGATTGAAAAGGTATGGAGATAGGACACATCCCTGACGTACACCCTTCCCAATTTTGAACCATGCAGTGTTGCCCTGCTCTGTTCTGACGACTGCCTCTTGGGCCAATTATAGGTTTCTCATTAGCACTATTAAATGTTCTGGGATTCCCATTCTTCTCAGAGTCAGCCACAGTTTTTTATGATCCACTCAGTCAAATGCCTTTGCATAATCACAGACACACAGATAGGCATTCTTCTGGTATTCTCTGCTTTCAGCTAAGATCCATCTAACATCAGCTACAATATCCCTATACCACGACCCCTTCTAAACCCAGCCTGGACTTCTGGCAGTTCATAGATAATACAATATCTTGCTGTTGTGTGCCATTAAGTTGGAATCAACAAACAGCTCACCCTCTGGTGAGTTTTCAGAAGTTATAAATCTTACAGGAGGAGATTGGCCATCTTTGTCATGAAGCAGTTGATGGATTTTAACCTTGTTCCTTTGAGTTGGCAGTGCAACTCCTTGCCACTAAGCCATCAATGCTCCCTATGAAAACAATACTAAATCTTAAAGAATTATCTGATTGTGTAAAAAAAAAATTTAAAAAAGTAAGATTAGAATGGTTGGCTTTTAGATCTTCAAAACATAGTGCATAAAAATTAATGTTTTTGGAAATCAAGAAGTCACCTAAGGTTTTTGTTAAAATGTACAAATAAATTTTTACCTAAGTTTTAATTTTATCTGTGGTTAAATAGATACTTGTAGAGAGCATATTTTTCATGTAAGCCTGATGAAATACCTGATTATGACTGTGGTCAAATATCTGACTATGAACATTATTCAAAGGAAATTAAGCAACAGATGAAGCAACGAATGTGAATTTGCAATGCTAGTGAGATGGACGCGGGGTGAATCTACAGCTGAGGCATCTTTGCTGTATTGGAAATCATCTGCAATCATTTCTTGAATATGCTTATAAAAGAAGATCCTTTGTTTATTTCACTCTTTTGTTTTCTGTTCTACCTTTGTTAAACACATAAATGATCTCTTGCTCTTGAAATGTAGAATTTGGTAGGATGTCAAGGAGATTATAGATGTATGTGGTTTAAGAGAAATGCCTATGAGTTCTTCTTTCTTTGAAATCTGGTGGTGTGGGATGAGCCAGCTTCTTGTAGACATTTGTGATTATTTATTACAAGAACTGTCCCCACACTTGGCTGTTTTCAATGTGCAGAATAAGGTGGATATTTATATTGAACACTTTTCATTTAAAAGGCAGGCAGAGCAATACAGTCAAAACAGTATTAATGGAGAAGACAGCTAAAGTTTACTTGTTTTTCAAGTAAAGATTACTAACAATGTAAGGGTTATAAGTAAGATAAAATTGCTTTTGTCATAGCATTTTTATCCTTTAGTTGTACTAGCTGTAGTCATTGTTTAAGTATTATTCAGCTAGAGTTGGCCTTTGTGATATATGTTTGTAAAATTTTAAATAGCAAATGAAAATTTAGAAAGCGTTTCCATCCATTTTATAGAATAATAGAAAGTTGTGCCTTTCTGATATAAAATCTACTTTCCACTGATATTTAGAAATGATATCATAGGGATTTAAGTGTCAGTTTAAAATGTGCAACTGAGTATGGAAAATACCTAGAAAGTCTTGTAATTGCTCAAATATACTTGTTTTTCATAATGTTGCCTAAGACTGGCCTTGAATCTCTGGTTCTGAGTAATCTCTGTTCATTGATTTTTCTGGGATTGACCAAAGTAAAGAACACTGTATTAATAGCTAGTAAGGTAAGTTTGGGTACATTATTGATTAACTCTATCATTCATATGCTGCCTTGAAAATATTTAGTTGCATGATTCATTCACTTTGCACATAATCAGTCTATGAATTATGTGACTAAGCAAGATAGGCCAACCGTGTGAATGATAAATTTAGTGAAAAGAGTTTTTCTGATGCATTTTATCTTTCCAAGTACATTATCAAAAATGAAGTGTTGCTTGTAATCCTAAGGAAATATATTGCAACTCTTGGCAGCCTACAACTAGAGTGTATTTTTATTCATAAGTGAACAGGGCAATACTTGCTTTTCAGCAAGTAATATGCTTCTTGCTATCTGAAAGACAAATTTGTTATATCTACAATAGAAAGTAAATAACATGTCTTACCATAAGTTTACATTCCTGGTAGCCATTACCATAATTGAGGGTATTGGAATGGTAGAAAATATCAGTGTACAGAAGAAGGGCTGCAGAGGATGCGACATGCAAAGAAAACTGAGCTTCTTGACAACCCAATGTTTTATGGTTCATGTATCTAAGAACAGGGACAAATTTCACCTGTTAATTTTTCTTTTCTATTGTATAAGGGCAGAAGCAATCTAAGCCATTGTCAAACCAAGACAAAACAGAAGAAAAAACAAAACAAAACAAAACAAAGCACCTAACAGGAAGTCAAGAGAGCTACTTGATTTTCTTAATTTCATAAATATCAAATTAGTGAAAAATGAAAGCTGATTGTGTGACTTGATTTGTGCTTTTAAATAAACTTGATGACTTTATTTTTTTTAATGAGAATTTCACAAAAGGATATAGTAAAGAGGTCATCTGCAGAACACTGTAAAGTATTAATTACAAGTAATTTTTCAGAAGTGACAATTGAATGTGTATCATAGTATAATTATGCTCCATAAGGTTTTCAGTGGCTGATGTTTTGTTTTTAATAGATCACTCTTCATTTCTTTAAAGTTTCTCTAAGCAAACTCAAACCATAAACATTTTGGTTAACAGTCGAACATGTTAACCATTTGTAGTAACCAGGATGTTGGAATTGACTCTGTAACAACGGCTGTTGTTGTGTACTATTGAGTTTGAATAGACACATAGCTGACCATCCAGCACATTTTTTGAGGCAGTAAATTGCTTTGGAGGAGACTGCCCATTTTTCTTCTGTGGAGTACCTAATGGATTCAAATCACATACATTTAGGTTGTCAGTCCCATTCCTTGCCATTAGCACAGGAGAAAACCCCCAGATGAGATAGATTGATATAGTAACTGGATTAATGGGTGGGTATAGGTGCATCAGAATCAGTGAAACTGGCTCTAGACAGGGCAGATATCAGAGCTATTGTATTTTGGGTCATTATTAGTTGCAGGTGACTTGATAGCACATAACAAAAACAGCAGGCCACCAGAGCTCCCTCTATAGCACCTAGTTGGATGGAACTTTTTTTTTTATTTTTATTTTTTTTGTTTTATTTTTGGATGGAACTTTTAAGAAGAGTGAGTGTACAGTAATTGGTTAAAATACAATTCCTGTTTATAGACAAAAATCTAGAAACAATAAATAATATTTGTTTAGTAGTATTCCCAGTTATTTTAATTATCTCATTAAACTCTCATGTGCTTCCTGGGAAGCGTGTACATTTGTTATCTACATTTTAGAATTAGAAGATTAAGACAGAAGAGGTTTTATAATATATCTAAGCATCCGTAGCTGAAAAATAATTGAGTAGATACTTAAACTTCAGGGAATGTATGAGAAGCATTCATGTTTCTCATTACAACATTAAACTTCCTCCAGGATAAAAGCAATTGTTTAAATAACAATGACTCAGTTATCTGAGTATATATGTATTTGAAACTCGTTAACATAAATATAATTTTTCTTTTAGCAAGACAAAAAAATGGTGTTAATTTTTAGCTTAAAGTATCGTGAGGATTACTAATTTATTTTGCACTGCTAATTCAAAGACAATGCCTCTCTAACAATTTATGTCAACCAGCAGTTCCTTAGGAGTAAGATGGGTAATCTTCTCTCTTGTGATCGATTATCAAGCCTCTGAAAATTCACTTGAGGGTTAGTATGACTTGGCTCTAAATCAATTGCAATTAGTTTGATTTGTTTGTTTTCTTTTTTAAAATTAACTTTCATACATATTTTTAAAGGAAACTTCAGTTATTATTTTAGAAGTCTATAATATAATAATTAGTATATATTCCAGAATGTTTCATAATAATTAATACTTATTACATAAATTGATAATATATCCTATATTTCAATGATCGTTGCCCAATTTATCTTGTACAGGACATTTCATTTTGTCTAGGGTTTATTGCTCCAAATGATGTTCCTATTCATTAACTTAATTTTGCCATGAGGATGGGTGGGAATATGCCAACAGATGTGTTACTCTCCACAGGAGATTGGCTAGTTTCCCATTAAATTGCACAAATTCAGTGGCAGATTTTGCAAATCACACCATCAGCAAAGAATGTAATGCATACCCTTTGGAGCTAGGGATTCATCCAGATTTCCAGGAGAGCAGAACCAGATGATTCAGAGAACTTGAGACCTACCATGATACAGAGCTGACTTTGCAACTGCTACCCCACAGAACCAGAGCTAGAAACCTTCACCCAAGTTTATTTGACAACTGGATAGAGGAGCAAGGAAACACGGTAAATGACAAGACTAACAGCTTCAGTTTGCTTGGCTCTACAATCAACACTCTTGGTAGCAGGAGGCAGGAAATTAATGAAACAAATTGCATTGTGAAAGTCTGCTGTCAAAGTTCTCTCCAAGGTACTGAGGAGCAATGATATCAATCTGGAGACTAAGATGTGTCTGACACAGACCATGGTCTTTGCCATTACTTGCTGTGCATCAGAAAGCTGGACAATGACTAGAGATGATAGAAGGAGAGTTAATGCCTTTGAGCTTTGGTGCTGGAGAAGAGTTTTGAATATACCATGGGCTGCTGGAGAACAAACAAGTTCATCCCAGAAAGGGTGAAGCCAGGCTGCTCCTTGGAGACAAGCATTCTGAAGCTCTATCTAACACATCCTGGACATGTTGCGAGACGGGATCAGTCCTTAGAGAGGGACGCCATGCTTGAGAGGATGGAGGGACAGTACAGGAGAGGAAGACCCTTATGAGATGGATTGATTCTATTACTGCGATAATGGGGATAGGTGTGTCAGAGACAATAAGATTGGCAAGAGATAGAGCAGAGTTTAGGGCTGTTGTACAGAGGGTCCCTATGAATCACAGGCAACTTGAGAGCACATAACAACAACCATGAATATGCTTCTTTGTCATCTTTGGACCATCCCAGTGATTTTCATACCCAGTAGAGTTGTAAGATAGGTGTCAGAATTAGAAAAAGGAGGTGCTAGTGCATGTATGATATGTGTGAGTTCATGAGAATTTGTTTTATGCTGTAGATGATGATGATGATGATGATGATGATGATGACAGGGAAAGTTGCCCCTGTGGAGTTAGTAGAGCTCAAATATTGCTGTCCCTACACTAATCTCACTCTTTTGACAGTTGGTGTCAGAAGTGGGATTCTAAAAAAAAAACAAAAACAACAACAACAACAAAAGTGGGATTCTTTGTATTGGCTCTAGATTCATGAAAGTGTGGGATTCTGTAAGAGTAAGTAGTTAAGGGATTTAGGAAATACAGTTAAAATGGCTACTTTTTCTGCTATTAAGATAGAAAGAAAGATTGAATTGTTTTTGTCCTTAAGGACAGAGGCCAGAAGCAGGAAGCCATATGCATATGAATGAAATCAGTTAAGGATAAAGAATGAAGATGAAATTGGGAATTTCTTTAAAAGTTTATGTGTTAAGGTTTTTGTTGATTTAACTTTATGACTATTTCTGTTTCTCCTATGCAATAATGTTAGATATATTGTAAAAAATGATTCATGTTCTTACTGATTTAACTAGGGTATTGATGTTTTGTCTCTGTTCCTTTCATGTAGTAATGTTAAGGTGTATGGTATAAATGAATACTTGATATTACAGATCTAGAAAGTGTGTAACTACTGGTTATGCTAAAAGGAATACTTAGTCCTAAGAAAGGCTTGTTAAACTTAATTGAATTTGATAGTGGGTGCTGAGGCTTAGTCGGGAGAAAGATTAAGTCCCACCCAGTACTTGGAGTAAATTTGCATTTGAATGGATTTTTAGATGCACATTTGACTCTTGATTGTAGAGATTTATATTTTGAAAGAGTCAGGAAGGATAAAAGGAGGGGGGGGAAAAGAAAGATATGTTGACTTTTAAAATTGAAACAAGTTGTTTGACTTCTGAGGCAGCATAAAGATGTAACCTCAAAGAGCCACCTTCCAGGACATGAAGTTAAAGGGGGATGAAAAGTATGCTCAATCTGGTGAACACCTAGATCCAATGGAGTGGAAGTAGAAGGGATTCAGTTATGAAGAGATAGGTTGAGCTTGAACATATACCTTTGGTATTGTCCATCCCAGCATGCATAGTTGTATGGCTAAGCAAAAAAAAGATTGCAGGCTTAAGGACCAGGGAGTCATGAGGCCCCTTATCTTCATGACTTGAGTCCATGTGAGGGCTAAGGTTGAGTGAATAGATCAGTCAGTATGGAATGTAAGAAGTATGGAATCCTAAGTTGTACTTGATGCCTATTTAGACACATAGACTGATAGCTAGGTATGAGTTGACAAAAACCCAATGGGATGGGGAGAAGTCCATCAACTACTCATGTGTAAGTAACAATTGAGGCCAAAGAAAATGAAAACAAATCCACAGAAATGAAAATAATATCTTGAGTCTTTTCCACCTGAATTTCAAAATCATGTTAAGAATATATTTGAAGCATTGAACACTAGTGATTGAAGACTAGATGAGTTGTGGGATGACATCACTGATAACATTCATGAAGAGAGCAAAAGGTCATTTCAAAAAAGAAGAGAAAGGATAAATTAAAATCGATGTCAGAAGAGTCTGAGAATTGCACTAGAGCATTGAGAAGCCCAAATAAGTAGAAAAGATGCTGAAGTAAACAAGCTGAACAGAAAATTGCAAATGGCAGTTAAGAGAACAAAGCAAAGTAGTGTAATGGAACATGCAGAAAACTGAAATTGAAGAATACAAAGGAAAGAACTTACTTTGCTTTCTCAAGCTGAGAGAACTATAAAACAAATTTAAGTTTGAGCTGCATTATTAAAAGATTGCTATCTCAGGAACATCCATTTTGGTCTTTTCTTCCTCTTCTGTCTTTGTAATGACCTTTTACACTCTTCCTGAATGATATCTTTGACATCCTCCCACAACTCATCTGGTCTTCGCTC
>NW_006399773.1:6394748-6400014 GCF_000299155.1 Elephantulus edwardii
AAAGATCATTACAAAGGCTGAAAAAGAAAAGACCAAGATGGATGTCACATGAGACTCTGAGTACTGCATTAGAGTGCCAAGAAGCACATACTTTGGGCATGTTGCTGTGAGAAGCTATTCCTTGGACAGGAAAATCATACTTAGAAAGGTCAAGAGTATGTAAAAAAAGGAACAACTTTAACCAGGCGGATTGACACAGCGATTGCCACACTTGGCTCTAGCATATCAGGAATGTGAGGGTGGCAAAGGATAGGGCAGGGTGGTTCAGATCTGCTGTTTATAGATTCCCTCTGGGTCATACTCGACTCAACAGCACCTAAGAATAACAACATTCAATATTGATGCTAAGAAATTCAAGAACCTAGATTCCGTACAATGAGTGAAGCATCAGTATTAGATAAAGACTCCACAACCTGTATTATACAGATGATGCAATCTTGCTTGCATAAAGTGAAGTAGATGAAGGACTTACTGAAAAAGATAGAAGACTATAGCCTTCAATATAGATTACATCTCACTATCAACAAATCTGAAATCCCTACCATTGATTCAAGAGAAAATATGACAGATAAAGAAAATGTTGAATTTATCAATTATTTAATTTTATTTGGATTCACAATAAATGTTCATATTAACAGTAGTCAAGAAATCAAAAGACCGCTCCAAAGTACTACACAACAATAATGTAAATTTGAAGACTAAGGTGTGTCTGATCCAAGCCATAGTATATTCCATTTTTCTTATACAACTGAAATTTTTACTATGTATAAGGATTACCAAGGAAGATTTGATGCATGTGCTCTGGTATTGAAGAAGAGAGTTGACTACACCATAGATTGCCAAAAGAAACAAACAAACAAAAACCTGACTTGAAGAGAGTTCAAAGAGGATGATCCTTACAGGCATGGGTAGTAGTGAAACTTTGTCTTACTAACTTTGGACATATTGTCAATGGGTTTCACTCCTTGGAGAAAGATATCATGGTAGGAAAGATGTACGGTTAGTGTACAGGGGTAGATTCTCAAAGAGATGTTGTAACACAGTTACTGTAACAATGGGCTGGAGCGTGATGGAAATTGTAAGCATAGAGCAGAACAGGGCAAAATTCAGATTTGTTGTTCATAAGGTTGTTATGGTTGATTAGGTAGCACCTAACAACAAATGCAAAATGCAAATGAAACCAATTCGTTCATAAACTCTTTACTTCATTCATCCAGCCAGCTATCATACTGAGCGTCAAGTTCGGGCAAGTGATAAATATGGAGTCTTGTTTTGTAATAACTCACTGTGGAAAGGAAGAAACAAACATCTAGCAAATAATTATATTATGTCTTTAATAAAGTTACATATGAGAGATACAGGACTTTCAATCCATTATTTTAGCAGTATAAATACCCAGCCTCTGAGTTTATTTTACATACATACTCCTGACAAGGTGGGGAAACCATTAAAAAGAATTGAAAGGTAGTCCAGGAGAAATAACACAGCGAATTGGATTTGCATATCTCATACCAGCCTCATTAAACTTCCATCATGTTCAACAACTGACCCTACCTAACATGTGATTTTCCTTCTTTTCCTCTATATAGTAGGAATCCTATTCCTTACTGTGCTTTGCACTCATTCTCATACATACTGTTGTGTGTGTTCTTCTGACCTTAGCAAATCCTTTGGGATAACTGTGTATCCTTCATCAAGGCTTTGTGAAACTAAGCACCACCTCTTAATTACTTATTTCCCTAAAAACAAAACATACTTACACAAATCCAACACATTTACATTAATTTAGGTGGGAATTTTAGACAATCTCAACATGGCTTCACCTCAAAGAAATACATTTCCCAAGGCATCTCATGATTATAGTTTCATTTACTGAAAGAATGTTTTCCATGATTAGTGTCTATGATCTTAACCCAACCTAACATCGTACTTACGCTTTTGCCTACAACTGAGCTTTGAGTTGACATCTTCATTGAGCTGTTCACAACAGTTCTTGCCTGTTCTCCTTAGAGGCTATAGCTAATTTGGAAGCCATTAGTATGTATACATAATTTACATTGTTCAGTTGAATGTGAACTATTTAACGGAGTCTAAATAGAATCATCTGTTATTCTGCATCCATTAAACAGCTATGTTTGCTTTTTCTAGGACTGTGTTAAAGTCTCCTTAGTTTTGCTTTAGCTACATAATCATATCTCAGTAATAGATTATGAATGCTGTTACTCATTAGCTTCATCTTCCAGATCATTGATATATGCTAAGTTGTTGTGTGTGTGTTTGTGTGTGCATGTTCACACAGACAGTAGTACAAAGAGCTGATGCCCTATACGCTAGAGACATATTCATTAAAGTTACTGCAATGTGCACGCAAGTTACTGATGGAATAATAACTGTTAATTTATATTGTTTTCATCAGTATGCAGCCAAAATCCTCAAGGCACCTACTCAGAATAAGATATGGTATCTAGGTGTTATATGCATGTCTATTTTGCATAATATAGAAAACTCCTAAAATTTATTTAATTTGCATTGCAAAACTAAGCAAAGTATTATTTATTCTATAAGATTCTTAGAATTTATTAATCTTTATTCAATAACTTCTCATTCATTCTTTCATATTTTATTCATGAAACAAATATTTACTGTATATCTAGTATATTTCACTCACTGTGTCAAATGCTGATAATTCAGTGGTAAACAGGAGAATATGGTCTCTACCTTCTGATTTTAAGTAACAGACCAAAAGCTAGAAAACTTTAAATCAGGCTAAGTACAGATAAAACAGTATATGCTTGAACTCTTTTCATAGAAAGTTATCTTCCTATATAGCAATTAGTACAAGCTTCATTAAAAAGATGACATTAAGGTAAAATGGAAAGATCAAAAGGAGCTAAGTGAGGAGATTCATATTCCTGGAAGAGGAAATAGCACGTGAAATGATGATTATTTGAGAAAGAGCTTTTTATATCAGAGGAACGAGAAGAAAATAAAGATACTAGGTAGCAACTGTTGTTGTCGTTGAGTCAAGTACAACTCACATCAACTCTATGAGATATGAGTAGCTGACCTGAACCGTACCCTGTCCTGTACGATTCTCAACATCTCTGATGCACGAAAGCCCATTGCCAAAGTCACTGTGTCAGTCCATCTCATTGAGGGTCTTTTCTCCTTCATTGACTACCCGTCTTTCCAAACATGATGTCCAATTTAAAGGAATACCCTTGCCTACCTACTTGTCCAAAGTACAAAGCTTTGGCATTTTTGCCCCCAAGTAGCACACTGGATACCTTTTTTTTTCCAGACACATTTGTTTGTTGTTTTGGCAGTCCATGGGATATTCAGCCCTCTTTACCAGCACCACAAGATATCAGTTCTTCTTCTGTCATTCTTATTCATTGTCCAGATTTCTGATGTATGGCAGGTGATTGAGAAGAATATGACCTGAATTAAATAAACCTTAGTCTTCAAGCTGACATCATTGCTCTTCAGCATTGTGGAGAGGTCCCTGGTAATGGACTTGCCAAAACCAGTATGTCTCTTGATTTTCTGACTTTTGGTACTATGGATATTGATTTTTGACCCAAGCAAGATAAAAATCATTGCCCTCTTCGATCCTTTCTCCGTCTATCATAATGTTAACTCTTGTTCCTGGGCTAAGGACCGTTGTAATAAGTGCATAATAAAAGAAAAACTGACTTCTTCCATAGTTGGTAAAAATCAAACAAAAAGCACCTATGAATTTATTGGTTAAGAGTTTATTGGTTTTTTTGTATGACAATTAGATATCCAGTAGAAGCTGAACTGACAATTCTGCAAGATATAAAAAAAAACCCCTCATATTACTTTTGAAAACAATTTTGTTTTATGGCAGGGAATTCTGTGAAATCACAGGTTTCCTGCAGAGAGCAGAGTGGGTTACATATTGGAATGAATCAGGAATTGTGAGCATTAACCTTCAAATCAATTGTGTAAGATCCTATAAGCACTAGGAGCTAAAATTGAAAACTAAATGATAAATGTTTATTTTTGAAAAATGTAGTCACCCTCACTAAGGATGTCAGTTAACTAGTATTTTTTTATTGGGAAAAAAATCAATGCATAATGCTTATGCATAAATATAAGTAAATATTATATAAAAACCCTAACCTATTTGAAAACATGACTTTATTAGAAAGGGTTTTTTATTTTCATTTCTATATCATGACAAGATTGCAAAGATTAGAAATAGGTTGCTTGGAGGTATTTGATAAAGTGGCTTAGTACTTTGCATATTCATTATCAGGGTGAACCAATAGTAACATAAAAGTTAAGGGTGTATTACTAAAGGATAACCTTTTTCAATATTAGGTCAGTTAGTGGACTTCAGTAGGTAGCTATGACACTTCTTATGTTTTGAAAAAATGACTATGGGAAAATGGCTTAATAAGCGTTTTAAATTTAGGACTGTGGCTTGGAAAAAATGGATGGCAAGCATTGTATGTTTTAATCTTATGGAGAATTGTTTTTATCAATAGATGGAAAGTTTGAATGTTCAATAATTGGACTTTTACCTTTAAAGGGTCTTATAATGGAACTCGGACCCATTGTTTTGATGGAGCTCTGCTTTGCTACACTGTATATATAGAAACCATTCATTATCTATTTGGATTTGGGCATAATTTAAGCCATAAGTGTCATTGTATCAAACTGTTTTGATTAAATAATTTTTATACACCCCCCAAGAGTTTATCATTCAAAATTACTTTCCTAGTCATTTTATTTTGTCTTTGCTATGCGAATAGGTACAAAAAAGAGAATAGGGTGTGGTAATCTATCTACAAGACAATTGACTAGCATGGTCATTTAATTCAGCAGCACAATTTGAGAATCTCACTACCAGCAACAAAAAAGAGAATTGAGCATGACCTTCAAGGCCAGATATTCTTGTGTCAGTCACATCTTTAGGAAAGTAGCAGCAGCTGCAGCAGAAAGCTAGAGACCTGACATGAGACAGAGCTGACCTTGAGACTGCTACCACACAAAACAAGAGCAAAGGGAAGACTGTTTATGTTGTGGAGATGAATGGGATCTTCTAAGACTCAAATCCCTATGCACATCCAAAATCTTCTCCAACAGGGTAAAAAGGGAGGCCACTGACTGGGAAAAGTATTCGGTAATAACATATCAGATAAGGGACTTATATTCAGAATTTATGAAATACTTGAGCACCACAACAAGATAAAGGTAAACCAATAGAAAAATGGGCACAGGATATGAACAGGCACTT
>NW_006399773.1:6401458-6410812 GCF_000299155.1 Elephantulus edwardii
AAAAAAAATAAAAAAACCAAGAGCAAAGAACCTTCATCCAAGCTTGTTGGAGGCCTGGGAGGAAAGACCTATAATTGGCAGGACTAAGAGCTTTGTAACACTGGCCAAAAGCTGAAAGTTTTTGATAGTTTAAGCTTTAAACATCAGTTAAATGTATTAACAAACTTATCAACACAAAAATGCAAAGAAATATCTTTTAATACTCTTTTCCAATAAGAGAAACATTAAATTATTGAGACATAATTTAAACTTCCAATATAGAGAATTCTAAAATTTTGACCTGTATATACATTAAAATATTTTGTGAAATTAGTAAGTTTACTTTAGAAATTTGGGTATGATACTGTAACAAAACTACTATAATGAAATAACAAAATTTTTAGAAGCTGCATAAATATTCTCAAAAATTAATAGAATTCTGTTATTTTTCTTCTTTTTGGAGGTTTGTGGGTGTTTTGTTCAGTTTCTCTATAGATATTTTTTCTTTAAATGCATCCTTCATTATACATTCATATGTTTAAATCACCCTTAGGAAGATTTGATATTGGGTTTTTTTTGGTAGATACTAAAATATTTAACATTTAGAACGGTGCATTTGTTATGATTTTTTTGTCTCATATAGTTGTTTGCCTATCCATAAAATTTGCTCATTTATATATAATTGTTTGATGTTGACTCATATGCTCTTTAATTCTGACTTATATATTATAAACATTATAAATGGAGGTAAGCTTTCATTTGTAAAGATAATTTTGTATAGAATATTATGTGCCATTTGTTACAACTCTTTTTCACACTTTTAAGGATGGCAAGAGTATAAGTTGAATGATACCATATTAATAGCTCTTAAAAAGCCTATAAATTATAATTACAGAATGAATTTTGAAAGAAATTTGCTTTCATTCTGAGTTTGTTTTTAATAATTTTAGGGAAAAAAGAACTAGACTCATAGAAAATATTTGAAAGTAGGACAGAGAATTTCCATAAATATTTCTTTCCTCCCTTCAAAGTTTCAAAATTTAAAACAACAACAAAACCACAACAAGCCAACGGCAATTCATTGCCATAGAGTTACTAACATCTTATATTGTTATATTTCTTATATTGTTAGTAACTAATTCATACTTCAGTCCAGTTTTGGTGATGTTACGTTTTTCTTTCCCTGAGTCTCAGCTTGTATGTTATATCGCATGTGATCATTGTATTCCCTTTCTCTCCTCCTGTCTGTAATGTTTTCTAAGACTTTCCTTATAGTTAATGACCCTGCCACTTTTGAGGAGAACTGGTTGGGCATTTTGCAGAATGCTTCCAAGTGGACTTCTTTTGTTTTTCTCATGAACTGTGTTTTGTATCTTATTAATGTAAGAGTATATGTAAGATTATATCTGATTTATGTTTGATTTTACAAGTTATGTAAAGAATAACCATCATGGCTGTCAGGCCAGAAAGGTGTAGTTCCATTCCACAGTTCCACATTGTGTGTCAAAGTATATGATTTATTAGCGTTGATGTTTCCTTTTATTATCTGGGTGAGGTGGTGTTTGTCATATTTCTTCAGAAATAGAGATGACAGTGGTATACAACGACAATAGCAATTAAAAGTTAGACAAGCCACAAATTTCCAAGAAATTTCATGACACCGCATGTAAGCAAAACATTTGTCAAAGACAAGTGTTTTATTATTTCTTGTCCTTTTCATTGTAGACCATCATAAAATTCCATGAGAAGCACATCTATAAGAGATCCAAATTTCTCTTTATACAAATAAAGGATTTTCATTGCATTTAAGATCTTTGAGAATTACCACTTCTTTATGTCTTCAAATTCTTTGAGACTTATTTCACCTTCTTGTTTTTTTTTTCCTACCAGTGTCATTCCCCTTCCCAAGTTTCCTTTGCTTCTGCTTCTTTTGATTACTGTTTCTATATCCATAGAACCAGGAATGTAATAGCAATCATTAGTTTTCTTGCTTTGTTTACTAGGAAGATTATTTTAATATAATTAATCTTTTACCTTATAAGTTCTATTGTTCCAGTTTCTTATCAAATGGAAAGATATAATTTGCTAATTAATTACAGCATTATGTTGTTGTTGTTATGTGCCATTGAGTCCCTTGCGACTCATAGTGACCCTGCTCTATCCTGTGCCAACCTCACTGTCTCTGATACACCTACTTCCATTACTCCAATCACTTAATAAATCCATCGCATCAAGGTTTTTCCTCTCATGTGTGGTCCCTCCACCCTCCCAAGAATGACATCCCTGTCTAAGGACTGGTTCCTCCTTGCAAAATTCCCAAAGTATGTCAGGGGAAGCTTCAGAATCCTTGCCTCCAAGGAGTAGCCTGGTTTCACCCTATCCAGGACAAACCTGTTCTCCTAGCAGTTCATGGATTAAACTCAGATCAATGGATTAGAGTTGTGAGTCTACTGATCAACCTACGGAGAGTTAATCTTTAATATGATGTTGAAAGTCAGTAAATGGGAAAGAATTTCTTTTTTTACAAACAACAACTGGTAAAACCGGATATATATTTGAAGAAATATGAAACAGAATCCTTAACTGAATTACACACACACACACACACACACACAAAAAAACAAAAACCCAAGATGAGTTAAAATCTAAACGTAAAACAGAAAATTTAAAGATCACTGATGAAAAATTAGGGACACTCTTAGGAGTTTTTTTTAATAGTTTAAATAAAGCATAATTTAAAATATTTATAAAATATAAATAAAATTACGATAAACTAAATGAATGAGACCTCCTAAAATTAAAATAAAAACAAAAAAAGCCCCTATTTTCACCAAAACACTTTTTAGAAGGGTGAAAATAAAATTAACTTATTGGTTAAAATTTAGTAAAAGGCACATCTGATAAAAGTCTAATATCTAAAATGTATGGAAAATTTAAGCATCTTAATAGCAAAGAGGTAAAGAATACAATTTTTCCAAATGAATAGAAGATTAAAATAGATAATGTCACCAAAGAAGACTTTCTAGTAGTCAAGAAACATCTAATACATGCTTGCAATCAGTCGCCATTGTGGTTGTTGTTAAGTGCTGTAGAGTTGGGTGTGACTCATAGCAACCCTATGAACAATAGCTCTGAACCCTCCTGTATCCTTACCCTTATCATCCCAGCCACACATAGTCTTGAAAATCAGCATAGTCTTGCAAATTAGCATCAGGTGTTGGACTAGGTTAAGAGAAAGAGTGCTTCCCATGCCATGCATTAAGACTTGAGGCTAGCAAGTCTTTTTTTTTTTGTTTGTTTTTTTTTAATTTTTATTTTGTGTGCGTGTACCGTCAAATCAGATCTGACTGGTACAGGAGGATATTGCGCCTCCTTCTCCGGCAGAGCATCTGGTGGATTCGAACCGTGTTCCTCTGGGATTGCAGTGCAGCTTCTTGCCACTAGGCCACCAGAGCTCCCCTGAGGCTAGCAAGTCTTGTGGCATCTACATCCTGATGAGAGTAAGACCCTCAGGGTGGAGAGATTGTTGCATTGCTGTGGAGAAATTGTGGCAAGGTGTGACCTGAGGCTTCTTGCATTTCTCCTGGCCACAATTAAAAGTTTGGCTGTTCTTGCCAGATGTTTGAAGGAGAAGCTGACTTTTAACTGCTCTGAGTCAAACTTTACTGGATGATTTGATTATAACTATTCCAAGTAAAATCTTGCTGGATGATTTAGATTTGACAGCTGAACTGAAACCAGAGCCTGGACTTATTGAGGAATTGGGCCTCAAGACTGCTGGGATAAATTTGGAGTTGTACTGTGAGATATTTGTTTCCTCCCCCAATTTCCAACTCGCTTCTCTAACAAACTCCATTCTCAGTACCCCAACTGTCAGTCTTTGAGTCAGCAACAAACACATGAACCTTTTGTTGTTGGTGTAGCTCTAGAGGCAACATGGGGCTGGGCTACGACCTCTTTATCTGTTTTCTACTCTGGGGCAGTGAGGGGCTGTGCAATTATTTCGCTCTCTGGTTCTTTCTTGGTCCTGTGCCCCAATGTTCTGTTTCCTCCTCTTTAAACAGTGAAAAGAGGAAGATCTTCAAGAGATGAATTGAGACAGTGACTGCAACAATGAGTTTAAATGCTACACAAACTGTGAGGTTGGTACAGGCTTGAACAGTGTTTTGTCTGTTGTACACCCATTACTCCAATCACTGAATAAATCCATCTCCTCAAGGATTTTCCTCTCATGTGTGGTCCCTCCACCCTCCCATAACATCCCTTTCCAAGGACTGGTTCCTCCTTGCAAAATTCCCAAAGTATGTCAGGGGAAGCTTCAGAATCCTTGCCTCCAAGGAGTAGCCTGGTTTCACCCTCTCCAGGACAAACCTGTTCTCCTAGCAGTTCATGGTATATTAAACTCAGATCAATGGATTAGAGTTGTGAGTCTACTGATTAAAGCATCAACCTACGGAGAGTTAATCTTTAATATGATGTTGAAAGTCAGTAAATGGGAAAGAATTTGAGTCAGACACAACTCTTCAATTCCTACCAACTAATGGGGGTGTGTTATTGTTTCGCGGAATATTTTGCACATTTGTTCTTCATGTCCATTACATATTTGGTATCGATAGATAGATCGATAGATGCCTGTCTTCTTTGTTAATTGTCCTTGTTAATCTAGCAATCTATTCCAGATGCTTATACTCTCATCTCTAAACTCTCTCATACATTCTTCAGTGTGTCAACGTTTCATTACAGAAATTAATATACCCCCAGACATATATATGCATAAACAGTCTCAGTTATTTATGGTGCCTTAATCTACTGTACATGAATGTATATTTAAGCTCTAATTATAAGGATGTGATTTTTATGGAGTAAATCTTATTAATTATTAGTAGCCTTATCCCCATAACCCTTTCTTCTTTGAAGTTGTTGGACATTTTTCTTGGTGTATCTCATATTACCTCATTTGGATAGAAAATTTTAAATACTATTCATTTTATTCCCTTAAAAACATTCTTAACTAAGATTATATTAATGATGAGCCCATTATGTTTTAGAATTATAATAAAATCAAATATTTCAAGGAGAAAGGGTAAATTAAATAATGCAAGAAGAGCAAATAACTTGACTTTTTAAACACAATTATTTATAAGTATTCATATGATATAAATGAATAATGTTCACTTTCAATATGCATCAATTATATATAGTCATGTTGATTTATCAAAAGTTTTGTTAAAAATACAAAGAAAATGAAATCTTTCTGACTTTATTATGCAAAAGCCATCAAGCCTTGTCAAACTAAGACAATCATTTTGATTATTTTTGGTTGTTTGGAGGATAAGTAAAATCCACCCAGACTGAAAAATTGCTCTTGGGAGGCAAGCAATTTGAGTTTTGTAATGAGGTATGCTTCCTTAGAAGGTGATTATAATGGAGTCTGAGGGGATAAAGATGAAAGCTTCAGTATAGAATGTTTTCTTTCTTAAAGTCTTTTATATCAGAAAGCTCAAGAAATGTGGTCAAATAATGTATGAGTTTGAAATATTCCTCAGTGAGTTGCTTCAGATGCTGATGGGGCTACCTGTTTAAGACATGAATATCACTACTCCTTGAAATACTTTGTATCAAAAGTTAATTCACAGCTGACAGTTATCAGGTCATGTTGAACGATCCAGTGAAGATCAAAACTAGTATATAAAGTGCTGTACTCTTGTTATTTCTACTGCCGATAAAGAGGCTTTGCACCCAGTTATGCACATGGAAAATTACTTGTATGTTTTCATAAATAAAGAACATTATATCTCCCAGCTATACTTACACTGTAAACCCTAAATATATTTTTCTTTCAGAATGTATTTCCAAAGAGGACTAGTTTTGATTGAACTTTTCTTTTAAAGAGGTGGTTTTCTATCAGAGAATCACCAAGGTAGTAAGACTGTAGGGAAGCTATTCATGAGTCAGTATGATACTATTTAAACTGTAGATTTTTTTAAAAATAGAAAACATAAACACTGCATTTCCATCAGAAATTTTGGGAAAGGGTTTTGCTGTTGTAGTTTAGTATTATTGAGTTGACTACTAATAACTGTGGACACCAGATCTGAACCTCACCCTATGCTGCCATCCTTACCATCCCTTGATTTGGTCTGGCCCATCCTGTCAGTCTATCTTGTTGAGTGTCTTCCTCTTTCTCTGACCTTCTACCTTTCTCAGTATGATTTTATTTTCTGAAGATTAGTCGCTTCTGACAACATGTCCAAACTTTGTGAGACAAAATGTTACCATTATTGCCTCGCAAGAGAATTCTGTTTTCATGTCCTTCAGGGCGAACTTGTTTGTTCTTCTGTAAGTTCATAGGATAGTCAGTTCTCTTCTCTAACACCCCAATCAAAAGGCATTGATTCTTCCGTCATCCTTATTAACTGTCAAAATTTCAATGCATAGGAAGTAAATGAAAATACCATGGCTTGAGTCAGTCCACATTAGTCTTTCAACTGATGTCCTTGATCTGTAGCGCTTTGGAGAGTTCCTTGACAGCAGACTTTCTCAATGCAACCTGTCTTTTGATTTCTTGGATCTGTTATCCTGAGTGTTGTTACCAAGTCTCATGACCAGCCAGGATCCTGTGGAACAGCTGGTGGAAATCTGAGAAAATTAATGATAGTCTCCTGTGTGATTAAAGCCCCAGAAACCTTATCAATTATGCATTGATTCTGACTTAATGACAATGAATTGGAGTATTTTTGTTTATTATTAAATAGCAGTATCACCTCTTCTTTGACGTTTTAAAATAACGTTAAATAAGTATCTCTCAGAGAGAGTGAAACCAAGTTTCTCCTTGAAAGATAGGATTTTGAAGCTCCATCTCATATAATATGGGCACATGGCCAGAAGAGACCAGTCCTTGGAGAAGGACATCATGCTTGTGAGGGTGGAGGGGTAGCGCAGGAGATGAAAACTCTAGATGAGATGGATTGATAAATTAACCGGGATAATGGAGGTTGGTGTGTTGGAGTCAGTGAGACTGGCTCAGGATAGGACAGGCTTAAGAGCTGCTGTACAAAGAGTTGCTATGGGTCATAGGCAACTTGAAGGCACAACAACAACAGATACCAGTACAGAAACTCTGGTGGCGTAGTGGTAAGTAGTTGCACTGTCAACTCAAAAGCATGTTCTTTGAATCCGCCAACCCTCTGTGGGAGAAAGATGGGCAATCTCCTCCTCTATGATTTCCAGCCTCTGGGAACCAACTGGACAGTCATTTATGAGTTGTTTCCAACTTGATGGCACACCTCACTGAATATACTTAGGAAGTGTGATAAAATAGATACTCAGTGAAAATCTCAGGCATAAAGGGAAGCTTTGAGTATAATATTGCAGTTGTTTTTGTTGTTGGCTACCATAGAGTTGGAACCAACCTATAGCTGACCCTCCAGCAGGCTTCCAGAGGCAATTAATTGCAAGAGAGAAGATTGTCCATCTTTCTCTTGCTGAGCAGCTGGTGGCCTCAAACCATGTACCTTTGGGATTGCAGCACCGCTTTTTTGCCACCAGGCCACCAGCACTCCCTATAATAATGCAGTGTGATATTCATATTGTCCTCTGGCCTTGCTTATTTTATATCATAGTCAATATGCCCAGGATTAGGAATTCAAAAGCATAAACAAGTAAATGGTGAAGATATATGTTACAGAACCATTCAGAAAGCATAATTTCCATCAGCAGGGAAAAGAACATTTTAAAACATGGGACTTTCCTCCTGTGCAAAATACAGCCTCTGAAAACTCACTGAAAAGTCAGATATGAGTTGATCCTAACTCCTAAACAATGAGTTTGTATTTCTTTTTAGACTCTTGAGGTGTTGTAAAGAATGTACAGCAAATGTTGTAAAGTGTCTTACAATCAGTGACTTTGTTGTATTGTCATATTTCCCAGCTGATGTTACCAAGAGGAAAAAATAACTGTATTTACATCATTACTAAGTTTCTGGTTTTTTAACTTATGAATGTGAATTTAGCATTACAAATGTGTGAGTTTAAAGGGATTTGAGAGTAGATAAGAAGTTTCCTAGTTTTCCATTCAATGTACAATCAGAAAAGATGCATAACAATTTAGATCCTATTGTAATTTATACCATTGGTCACAGTGTGGTCCCCAGAGATCAACAGCAGCACCTGGGACTTTGTTACAAATATAAATTACTGGGCTCCAAACCAGGTCAGCTGAATGATTAGTCTCTGGTTTCTGAAGCTACAACTCATAGATGAAATGTGAATTTCTTCAAATAATTTACCTATCTCTATAGATTAGGGACTTGGTGACAGAAATGAAGCTGGAGATAAAATGATAAAATTTTGTACAAGCAATGATTTATTCATTGAAAATATCTTTTATTTAAAAAAAACACACATGATGACTGTACACATTAACCTATTTGATGGACCACACAAGAAGCATATTGATTCTATCTGTGGAAAGAATGTTTTGACTGTAGACTATGGCTACCCATGTGAAATTCAACTAGAAGTAAAGAAAAGGAAAATGAATCCACACGATAAGCTTTTTAAAAGTAGAATCTGGTGTTGGAGATTGGTGGAGGAGAAAGATTAGGTTTCATGCAGTATTCTGAGGAAAGCTGGATTTGAATGGATTTGGGGACTCACATTAGACTTTTGATTGAAGAGATTCACATTGGAAAGAAGGGCAAGCAGGAAATGAGAGAAGGTATAAAGGAAGAGAATGTCTTTTAAGACTAGAATGAGCTATTTGCCTTCTGAGGAAGAGTAGAGTTGGTGCCCATCAGAGCCCAATTCTAAGATTCGAGGTTGGATCGTGCCCACTCAATCACCTGGATCTACAGGAGGGAAACTGGGAGGAATAGAACAATGGACAAACAGGTTGAATGTTGATGTGTTCTGTCAGTGCTGTCCACCTAGCATGCACAGATGTGTGGGTGAGCAGGAAATGGTTGTTGACTTGATGAGTAAAGAGTCATGAGAACTGCTGATTTGTTGACTTGGCCCCATGTAGGGGTTAGGGGTGAGTGAAAGGCCAACGTGTCTAAAATGCAGGGAGAAATGTGGCTGCTGAGCTTGAGGTTGATGCTCATTTGAATCTAGACACAGATGGATGGGGATATGTTGTCTAGAACCCAACCAGAGGAAGAGCAAATGATTCATGCTGTGAGCCATGTTAAATTATTGTTACTTGAAGACTTTCTCTTGACTAGACTTTACTTGTGGATGAAGATGCTCAAAGTTTCCAAGTCCAACAGGGGATCCTTCAGCAAAAGGGACATGCTTGTTCCCTTAGAGTACTGGTTTGATGTTGTTGTTGTTGTTATGTACCATCGAGTTGTTTGCGACTCAGTGACCCTATGTA
>NW_006399773.1:6411362-6466150 GCF_000299155.1 Elephantulus edwardii
TGAAGAAAGCAAAAGATTATTACAAAGATAGAAGGGAAAAAAAGACCAAAATGAAAGCCAGAAGAGACTCTGAATATTGTAAAAGATTGCTGAGAAGCCAAAATAAAAGAAATCAGAACGTTAAAGAGTTAAAAAGATTTCAAAGGGAAGCTCATTAAAACAAGGCAAAGTATTACAAAAAAATGTTCAAAATTATAAAGTCAGAAAAAAGTAAAGAACTTGCTTTGTTTTTCTCAAGCTGAGGAATATGAACAAATTCAAGCCTCTAGCTTCAATACTGGAAGATGTTATGAGAAGAATTTTGTGTGGTACACAAAGCACCGAAAGAAAATGGAAAGAATACAGAGTCACTGTACCAAAAAGAGTTGCTGACTCAGAACCATTTTAGGAAATAGCAGATGATTAAAAAACAGTGGTAATAAAGGAAGAAGTTCAAAATGGTCTAAGCATTTGTGGAAGACCAGTTGACACATTTCAACAAACAGATGCGGCCTTGGACATACTCACCAGGCTGTGCCAAAAAATACAGAGGACAGTTAACCTTTCTAACTTACTGGCAGAAATCCATATTTATTCTCAGTCCCCAAAAAGGTGATCCAACAGAATGTGTAAATTAGCAGATAATATCATTACTATCACATGCAAGAAAATATTACTGAATATATGAAAAAAATGGCTAGAACAGTACATCAACAGGGAACTGTGAAAGATACAAACCAGACTTAGAAGAGGTCATGGTACCAGGGATATTATTGCTGATGACAGATGGATCTTAACTGAAAGTGGAAGTCACCAGAGGGATGTAAATTTCTGCTTTGTCAACTATGCAAAGGTATTTAACTGTGTGGATCACAATATATTGTGCCTAGCATTGAAAAGAATGGGCATCTCAGAATACTTGATAGGGCTCGTGTGAAATTTATACCTAGACCAAGAAGCTGTTGTTCAAACAGAACAAGGGAACGCAGCATGGTTCAAAACCAAGATCAAGAAAACAAAAACTCTTTCCACTGGGCCAATAGGCAATATCATGATAGATGGAGAAAAAATTAAGATGTTCAATGATTTTATCTTGCTTGGGCCCACAGTCAACATTTTTGGCATGAACAGTCAGGAAATCAAAAGATGAGCTGTGTTAGGGAAATCTACTGTCAAGTACCTTTCCAGAGTGCTAAAGAGCAATGATGTCAGTTTGAAGACTGAGCCAAGCAATGACCTCAATTTCTGTCAATGGTTGAATGAGCGTATATTGTTGCTATTGTGTAGCTTCAAGCCATAACTGACCCTCCAGTGGGTTTTCAAAGGCAGTAAATCGTGCAGGGGGAGATTGTTTCTTTTTTCCCCTGCAGAGGAGAGGGTGGATTCGAAGCACATGCCTGTGGGTTGGCAGTGCAACTCTTCACCACGGGGCCACCAGAGCATCCTAGAGTGAGTGTATAAATATAAATAGTATAAATTATTCTTCATCTATTAACATAGAAAAAACAAATTTTCATGCTTAAATAAAATTAGAAGACAGCCTATCCTTTTTATTTGCTAGATTTATTTGTCTAGTAATCAATTAAGCAATCAGAGTTATTCAGTGGTGTTCTCACACTATTCTGATACACAGTAAATTTTGAGAAGCATTTTTTCATGTCACTTGAGTAGTCTCCCTTTGTCCAATGTAAGTATTGTTCTTTTGTTTGTTCTCTTCATGATCAGGCTTTTCTACCTCATTAGACTTTTAAATGTTGAACAATATTTTATTCTATTATCTTTATTATTTCTCTTTACTTTGTTTGAACCTATTCCATTGTCATCTAGTCTGTATGGAGTTTATGCTAGTCCAAAAGCACCTTTTCTTGGGCAGTTGGAATCCATCTGCAGTTACTTGGGAGAAAGATGAACGATTTCCTCCCATGAGAGTGACCACCTTAGAAACCTGCTGGAGGGTCAGCAATAAGTTAGTTCTGACACAATGACAATGAGTTCATTAGTAAATATAACTGATACTATGTCATGAAATAGAATGCTAATTTTAAACTATGCACAAATGTGCGCTTTTGGGAAAACAAGTCATTAATATAAATTATTAATTTATCACTCACATCCCTTAAAAATTGTTAGACTTGAATGAATGGAAATCCAAAATCTCTGTAAATCATTAAAATTAATAAAAATTTTTAAAAAATTGTTAAACTTCTTAGATTAGACACAATTTGCAGGCAACCTCTCCCATAACACATGTTGTTGTTGTTATGTGCCGTCGAGTAGTTTCCGACTCATAGCGACCCTATGCACAACAGCCCTAAACCCTGCTCTATCCTGCGCCAACCGCACCGCCTCTGACACACCCATCCCAATTACCCCAGTCACCGAATCAATCCATCTCATAGAGGGTCTTCCCCTCCTGCGCTGTCCCTCCACCCTCCCAAGCATGATGTCCCTCTCCAAGGACCCGTCCCTCCTGGCAACATGTCCAAAGTATGTCAGACGAAGCCCCAGAATCCTTGCCTCCAAGGAGTAGCTTGCTTTAATCCTCCCCAAGATGAATCTGTTTGTTTTCCTGGCAGTCCATGGTACATTCAGTACCCTTCTCCAGCACCACAGCTCAAAAGCATCCACTCTCCTTCTGTCCTCCCTAGTCATTGTCCAACTCTCTGATGCATAACAAGCGATTGCAAATACCATGGCCTGTATCAGACGCGCCTCAGTCTCCAGAGAGACACTGTTGAATACCCACTGAATACCCATAACAAATACACTTGGATAAACTCTAGTTGGATGAATGCTGTATCATTGATGTTTTTGTGGCATAGATAATGGAAGATTAAACTATTCTATCTGTAAAAGTAAGAGAAGCAGTTCTACTTTCATTTTTGTTATATAATCAATAACTTATAGTTTGTTTGAATACCAATAAGGACTCCAATCTCCTTATAAAAAATAATAGAAAACTCAATTTTTCCCATGAGAGATCAGTCCTTGGAAAAGTCCACTTAAGCACAGAAGAGATGGTGAAGATAGTGCAAGATAGGGTAGAGCTTTGTTCTATTGTATGTAAGGTCGTTAAAAACAATGTATATGAATTTTGTAAAGAAACCAGTATAAAAAAATTATATTAGAAAAGTATGGAGTGAAGGGTTTATTCAAAATAGATTTTCTAGCCATTACTTGTCCTTTTCATGCAGATGAGAGCAAAAATGTGAATAGGGCATGTTTCCACAAGGCTATTTGTAAATCTCACCAATCTACAAGGGATCTAGTCTCACCAACCCACATGGGATTGGTTAGTCTCACTATATTACATTGAGTAGATAAAACAGACAGACAAAAACCTCATTGCCAGCAAAGAAAATAAAGCAAGAGCATGCAACTTGTCCTCAGGACCAGACAACTTCTGTAGTAGCCACAGCTGAGAAGCAGAGCTCTGACGCGAGACAGAGTGGATATTGGGACAGCCTCCTCTCATGGACAAAACCAGAGCTAAGCTAAGAACCTTCACCCAAGTTTGTACAATAAGTTGGCAGAGGTAGATGTTCATTATTGGTGAGACTAAGAATTTTGTAACACGGCCTAAAGCTTTGAGACTCGAGGCTGAGGTTCCTGTGAGCACACGTCAGAAACTGTCCTGACCGTATTCTGCAATTAAACAAGATTATAACTTTTTTACTTCCCCAACATGGTTCTGCGTGGAATGTGAGACACTGCATGACAATTTGGACCTAGTAAAACAGTAATTTTGGGTTTGAGATGAGAAGAAATAAGTATGTGTGGTGAGGAACATGTCTGACCTCACAGCAATTGGTTTTGTGTGGTTGATGCTGTTGACAGAGACAGTTCCTCTTTGTGAAGTTGGTAAAGGTCAGGTATAGCATCCCGTGTGGCCCTAGCTCTTTTTACAAAGAAAACAGCCAGCTTCACAGTACTGAACAACTTTATTTTATACATTTATCATCATCATCATCACTATTTTAGCAAACTAACAAAGTAAAACTTATAATAGTGTTAATACAGTGCTGTTACTCACAAAGTAACATTCAAGTTTGTTGCTGGATCACTTAAGACCTTCTATGATATCATCCATTCTGTCCTGTGGGCCTTGCCTCTTGAAACTTTCTCTTTTATTACCATGGTTCCCAGGCAGCATTGTCTGCATCTTGGTTTCTTCATAACACATCTCACAATGATGTAACTCGATAATTAATCATGTAATTAATTATTCAAGATGTATCACTTGTCTTCATATAAATTTCATGGGTAGAGATAAGGCCTGCTCATTCACTAACCCCAGTGTCTTAAGCAAAATTATAGCAAGCAAAAGCTAATCTATAGCAAAATTTTTAAAACTTTTTGGCCTCTTTCATTGTTGAACAAAATATAGTCACTCAAATGATGTTTGATAAAAATCTTAATGAAATGTATATTGTTATTGTTGTTATTAAGTTAGTATCTGCTTTTTAGTTAGAACCAACTCATAATTGACTGTCCAACAGGCTTTTGGAGGCTGTAAATCTCATGGGCAGAAACTGTCCATCTTACTCCCTTGGAACAGTTGGTAGATTCAAGCCACCTTCCTTTGTGTTGACAATGCAACCTTCTTACTACTAGACCACTAGTATTCAACCGAATTTACAAAGAGTAATAAATCTGTTTATAACATGAAGTAGGCTTTTGGATGATTTAATATTTGTTTAGTATCGAAAAGATGGCAATGACATTCAGAATAAATCCTTACATTCATTGAAATTACATTCAAAGAGCTAATATAAAACTTCTTGTTTTCATACCTGACCCTCCAGGAGGGTCAGTAAATCACATGGGTGATTTTCAAGGGCATTAAGTTACATGGGAGGAGACTAGCTAACTTTCCCCTGAAAAGCAGCTGGTGGATTCTAACTCTATGTCTTTGGTTTGGCAGTGTAACTTCTTATCACTAACCACCAGACTTCCCTTATCTAAACTTACCTGTAATCTGAATTTAAATAATATATTTAACAATAATAGCTGTAAGTACTTTCTGACATGACAGACACAATTCTCAGAAATTTATAATTAATACATTTCAACTTAAAAATAATTTTTAATAACTAACATAAATTCTTCTTTACAGGTTAGGAAATTTAGATATGAGAAGGCCAAAAAATTTTCCCTTGGTCGTATAGCTTCTAAGAATTGGCATTGCTATGTGAATTCAAGAATTTAAAATTCAGAATTTGTTCTTTTTAACTTTTAAGTTCCTGTTCTTTGCCTATCAAGCATTATTTACACTTTTCCCTCTCTTTCTGATTGATAAAATAGCTCAATTTAATTTGAGAATTGACATGTTTCTTCATGCTAGTACTTACAGGAGAGATAGTCTCTCCCATTCTCCATAGGAATGAAAGCAAAATCAGCCCAATGCATCATGATATTCTTGTTTGCCTTGTTGAAAGTGATTTAGGCATAGACACACTCCAAAACTGTGATGGAAGAGATACAATCATGTAAGTCTCCAGGAGATCTTCTGAGAAGACTCCTACCAAGCATTATTGTACCTGTTTAGATGTTGTTCTGGGCTTTGTTTGCTATCCTGTCAAAGCCGACTTCTAACTGACCCTCAGCCAGGTTGTCAGAGGCTGTAAGTCTCCTGGAGGAGATAGCCCTTCCTTTTCCTGCAGAGCAGCTGCTGGATTTGAATCACGAGCATTTTGGATTTTCAGCACAGCTTTTCATCTCAGGCCACCAGAGCTCCCTTACCTAGATGTGATACCTAGAAATTCTACAACCATCTTTTCTTTTTTTAAAAAAAAATATTAGTTTATGTACAAAATTCTGATAAATTATTTTGCAGACTAGATTCTTCCAATTTACCTCACACTTAACCCATCAAATTGTACAACCCCCTGATTAATCCCCCCAACCCCGCACATCCTCATCCCTCTGCTTCCACTCTCCCCCTCCTTTGATCCTCATATTCATTTTATAATAATCTACAACCATTTTTTGAACTTCAATTCTGATTGACAAGTTATAAGCTAAAATTGTTGTTGTTGCTGTTGCTGTTATGTGCCGTCGAGTCGCTAAAATATACAATTTTAAAATTATATTCCATTTGAATTGTTATTATGTATCATGGAGCCAGAATCAACACATAGCTGATCTCTAAAGGGATTTCAGAGGCAGTAAATTGCAGATTTTCCATCTTTCTCCCTTGGAGCAGTTGGTGAATTCAAACAACACACCTCTGTGTAAGCCGCATAATTTCTTACTGCTGTTCCACTCTATCAGTTAAACTCAATTCTACTTGAGCAGATGAACTATAATCCAAAAAATATACAACTTAAAAAATTAAAAACTCTGGTGTCCTAGTGGTAAGAAGCTGTGCTGCAATCCCAAAGGCATACAGTTCAAATCCACCAGCCGCTCCAGGAGAGGGTGGACAATCTCCTCCTCTGAGCTTTACTGTCTCTGAAGACCTGCTGGAGGGTCACATATGGGTCAGTTTTGACTCTGTGGTACGTAACATTTCACTGCAGTCACATTAGAACTTACTCATAGCTGACTCCTTAGGACTTTTTCAGAGGCTATGAATCACCTGAGGGAGATTGTCCCTCTTTCTCCCTCAAAGGAGCTGGTGGTCCCAAATCATGTACCTTTAGATGAGCAGCACAACTCTATTCACTAGGCCACCAGAGAGGAAATTGATATATTGAATCTGAAACGGTTTGCAATATTCCCATACTGAGTTTCTGCTGTGACAAGGCTGTTGAGTTTTCCTGACTCCAGAGGCATTCTGCTTTGTGAGCTGTTTTTATTTGAGACACTAATATTTCCTCTGGAAAAAAAATCTTCCACTCCTGAGTTATGAACTTGAAGCAACCAAACAATGTGTAAAGTTAAAATAGTTTGGATTTGCATTTTAAGCTATACTTTCCACTTTTAAATAAGCATATTTTCCACAGTATCTAAGACACTCTTTGAGCTTAGAATTTGGTTCACTCTAGGAAGACACTTTTCAGCCAATTAATAGATTATTGTTGTTATGTTCCATTTAGTCAATCTTGGCTAATAGCTGACCGTTTGGTTGGCGTTCAGAGGCAGTTAATTGCATCAAAGGTGGTTATTCATCTTTCTCCCTCAGAGCTGCTGGTAGATGTTTTTTGATTGGCAGTGCATTTCCTAAACACTATAGTTATCTCAAAATAAAGATGAGAAGGTAAGATTGAGGAACAAAGAAATTAAATTGATGGAAATAGAATAACCAAAATGGAAATAATGAGAGAGCTGACATAGTGTAAATAAATAAAACAATATCACTGAGCATTACATATCAAATATAACTCAACTCATTACTGTCTAGTTTGAATCAACTTGTTTAATTTTATGTTGTTGTTGTGAGGTGATGTTGAATCAAAACCAATTCATATCTGACCCTTTGGTGGCTTTTTAGAGGCTGTAAACAATATGTGAGGAGATTTTCTATCTTTCTCTCATCAGTCATAGTGTAGACATTGTTAAATGCGAACCTAATTTGCTGTGTAAACTTTCACCAAAAATATAATTGAAAAAAAAAAAATAGTTCCATTTGCAAATTCTCACTAGATAGGTTTAATTACATTCTTAATATGTATAGATCCATTTATAACAGAAGAATGATTTGATTTTAAATTTGTTTCAATGAAATCACTCGAACAGATGTTTATGTTTTAGATTTTCAAGTTATACACTGTTGAATATCCATTCATGTATAATCTTACTAAAAAATTCATTGCTAATCATTGGAACAGATTCACAGCTGGACCTTCTAGACTGTAATCACGTTGTGTTATTGTTGATTGCTTCAAGTTGAGTACAATTCACAGAGACCCTATGAACAAAAGGCCTCAAGCCCCTCTAACACTATCAACACTTATCAACGTTTATAGTGTTTCTGGAGGCAAGTTAGGAAGTGGATGCCACTCCCACATGAAAGGAGATTTTTTTACCTTTCTACCATGGAGCCACTAGTGCATCTGAACCATCAGAGAGGGTGGCCTTTGAGTTAACATTGCAACTCCCTAAGATCCATTCCAACCAAAAGCTATGTTATGGTTGGTTTTGTGTATAAAATAGTATAATCCAATTTATATAGTTACTATTCGTTGCTGTTGTTGTTGTTGTTATGTGCCGTCAAGTCACTTGTGACTAATAGCAACCCTATGCATAACAGCCCTAAACTGTTCTGTCCTGTGCCAATCACACTGTCTCTGATACACCCATCCTGATTACCCCAGTCACTGAATCAATACACCTCATAGAGGGCCTTCCCATCCTGTGCTGTCCCTCCACCCTCCTAAGCATGATGTCCCTCTCCAATGACCAGTCTTTACTTACAACATGTCCAAAGTATGTTAGACGGAGCCTCAGGATCCTTGCCTCCAAGGAGCTGCCCGTTTTAACTCTTTCCAGAATGAATCTGTTTGTTTTCCTAGCCGTCCATGGTACCCTCAATACTTCTCTCCAGCACCACAGCTCAAAGGCATCAATTCTCCTTCTATCCTCCCTGGTCATTGTCCAACTCTCTGATGCATAACAAAGACTATGGCCTATATCAGATGCACCTTAGTCTCCAGAGAGACATCATTGCTCTTCAGAACTTTGGAAAGGTCCCTAACAGCAGACTTTGTATCACAGTATGTCTTTTAATTTCCTGGCCATTTGGGCCAAGAGTGTTGATTGTGGAGCCAAGCAAACTAAAGCTGTGAACAATCTCAATCTCTTCACCTTCTATCCTGACACTTGCAATTGGTCCAATGGTGAGAATCTTTGTCTTCTTGACTTTGAGCTTCAATTCATATTGAAGACTGCAGTCCTTGACCCTCTGCCGCAAATGCTTCAGGTCCTCCTCAGTCTCAGCAAGCAGGGTTGTGTCATGGGCATAACGCAGATTGTTGATTGATCTTCCGCCAATCTTGACCCCACATTTCTCCTCATAGAGCTCAGCCTCCTGGATAATCTGTTCTGCATACAGGTTGAAAAGGTATGGAGACAGGACACATCCCTGGCACACGCCCTTCCCAATTTTGAACCATGCAATGTTTCCTTGCTCTGTTCTGATGACTGCCTCTTGGTACAAGTATAAGTTTCCCATTAGCACAATCTGGGATTCCCATTCTCCTCAGAGTCAGCCACAGTTTGTTATGATTCACACAGTCAAACGCCTTTGCATAGTCAATAAAACACAGATATACATTCCTCTGGTACTCCCTGCTTTCAGCCAAGATCCATCTAACATTCACTACAATATCCCTAGTACCACGACCCCTTCTAAACCTAGCCTGGACTTCTGGCAGTTCTCTACTGCTGTGCTATTCCAGTCGTTTTTGGATAATCTTCAGTAGATTCTTGCTTGTATGTGAAATCAATGATTTTTTTTCTACAGTTTCCACACTCTTTTGGGTCACCCTTTTTTGGGATGGGAACGAATATAGATCTCTTCCAGTCAGTTGGCCAAGTGGTTCTCCAGATTTCTTGGCACAACTTGGTGAGCATGTCCAGGGCAGCGTCTGTTAGCGGAAATATGCCAATTGGTATGGTATACCATCTATTCCATCTATTAAGAATGACATTTATTTGTCAAAAGCTTAGTTTTAATTTTCCATTGATTGTTGTTATATGCTGTTGAGTTGACTGCTACTCATAGTGACCCTATGAACAAATGGGTCTGAACCTGGCCCTGCCTGTGCCATCCTCAGTATCTCCAATATACTTGAGCCAAATGTTACATTCTGTCAATTCATCTAGTAGAAGCTCTTCCTCTCTTATGATGACCTCCACCTTTCCAAGCACAATGTCCTTCTCCAAGAACTGAGTCCTCGTAACAACATGACTAAAGTATATGAGAAAACAATTCACCGTCCTTGCTTCCAAGAAGTACTCTGGTTGCACTTTCTCTAAGACAGACCTGTTTGTTCTTCTAGCAGTCTGTAGGATATTCAGTACTCTTTTCTAGCACCACATTGCAGAAGTACCAGTTTTCTTAAATCATCCATAGTCATTATCTAACTTTCAGACGCATAGCAAGTAATCAAAAAATAACTATGGCTTGCATCAGGTACGCTTTAATCTCTAAGCTAATATGAGTGCTCTTCAGTACTTTGGAGAGTTCTCTAACAACAATATTCCCCAGTGTAGTACATCTTTGATCCCATGAATGCTGGTACCAAGGGTGTGGATTATAGACCCAAATAAGATTACGTTGTTGTAGTTGTTGCTATGTGCCATCAAGTCACCCATGGCTCACAGTGAACCTAGTTACAATAGCTTTGAACCCTCTCCTATCTTGAGATAGTATCACTGACTCCAACACACCTAATCCCATTGCCCCAGTTACCATGCCAATGCATCTCATCCAGTGTCTTCCTTTCTTGTGTTGTCCCTCCACCCTTCCAAGTACAATGTCCTTCTCCAAAGACTTGTCATGCCTGGCCACATGCTCAAAGTACGTGAGACAGAGCTTCAAAACTATTGCCTCCAAGGAAAAGCTTGGTTTCACCCTCTCCAAGACATACCTATTTTTTTTCTTTGTGATCCATGGTATGTTCAATATTATTCTCCAGTACCACTACTCAAAGACACTAATTCTTCCTTTGTCATCCTTAGTCATTGTCAGGCTCTTGATGCATAACTAGTAATTGTGAAGATCATGGCCTGGGTCAGGCACACCTTAGTCTCCAGACTGACATCATTGTTCTTTAGTACTTTGGGGAGGTCCTTGACAGCATACTTTCCTAATACAATTCATCTTTTGATATCCTGACTGTTGATACCAAAAGTGCTGATTGTGGAGCTGAACAAGCTGAAATTGTTAACTGCCTCAATCTCTGTCCATCATGCCACTTGGCCCAATGGTAACAATCTTTGTCTTATTGATATTAAGCTTCAATACATATTGAAGACTACAGCCCAACCTTCTGCAGCAAGTGCTTCAGGTCCTCCTCAGTTTCAGAAACCAAGGATGTGTCATTTGCATATCACAGATTGTTGATGAGTCACTCAAGTAAATGGATTGACAGAGAGACTTTAGAAAAGGTTTGAGTGTGTTAGAGATGGTGATGATGGCACAAGACAGGACAGCATTTATATTTGTTTTTCATAGGGTTTTTCATAGGCTATGAGTCATGTTCGACACAATGGCACCTAACAACATTAGTTTCTGTGCTTCAAATTGTAACAAGTCTTTAAAAATATGTTTTCCCTAAGACTTATTAATTTTTTTTAAATATTTTATTATTTTTTCTTTCAAAACTATAAGCTTAGTGATTCTCTCTGATAATTCTTGAGGGAGGAATGCTGCAGGGAATGAGATTGATCGCCCATCAATTCTGCCAATGTGCTGTTTAGCCAAGTTGGTGAAGCATATATGTCATCATAGAAACCAATAATATGTGCCACACAACCTGTTCTGCTGTGCTGCTGCTACTACTACTTCTTCTTATTATTAGATAGCCCAAGGTACTACCATGTAAATTAATAGACAAAAATATTATCGTCAATAATCTATGTGATCAAAGAATTTGAATGATAGTATCCCAAGTATCTGAATTTCAGATTTAGGCCTTATGCATACAAAATAATTTTAGCGTAAAACAAAAGAGTGCTTCCATTTTGGACCTATCAACACAATGGCATTTAAATGAGATTTGTAATTACCAATGGCAGTATCATGTGTCTCACATCACTCTCTGAACACCTCATTTTATTCAGCTGTATTTTCACCTCCTTTTAATCTCTTCATCGGCCATATGTCATGCTTTATTTACTTGTTGTTAAATGCCCTCAAGTCATTTGTGGCTCATAGTAACCTTATGAACAATAGATTTTCACCTTGCCTTCACTTACATCATCCTTATAGTCTTTCAAGGTTTGATTCCATTGCCATAGTCACTGTGTCAATCGATCTTGTTGAGGGTCTTCATCTCTTTGTCTAACCCTCCAATTTCCACCGACTTATGCCTTTTTAAAAGCACTGACTTCTTCTGACAGTGTATCCAAAATATCTTTTCATTATGATTCTGGAAAACCAGTTAGAAAATAGAAATATTAAATCATTGCTAATCTAGGTTAATTATTTTGCTTATGAAGATGTTATTATTTAAGACTTACAGCTCAACATCAAAAAGACAAAAATCCTTATTAGTGGACCAAGCAGCAATATTGTAACAAATGAAGGAAAGACTGAAGTTGTCAACAATTTCATTTTACATGAAACCACAATCAACACCCATTGTTCCAGCAATCAAGACATCAAAGACATGTTGCGTTGAGCACATAAGTCTGCTATCAAAGACTTTTTAAAAATGCCAAAGAACAAGGATGTAAAAAATAAGATGTTCTTGATCAAAGTTATGGTATTTCATATGCATGTACAATTTGGACAACGAGCAAACAGCAATGAAAAAGAGTTAATGGTTTTGGATGGACATTCAGAAGAACAAACAGATCTGTCTTGGAGGAATTGCAACCAAGGTGCTCCTTGGAGGCAGAGGTGGTCTCTTGTCTTTGAAATTTGGTCTCACATATTTTGGGCATGCCAAGAGATACCAGTTCTTGGAATGTCATGCTGGAAATAAGAGACTGTCATCAAAAGAGAGGAAGACCTTCAATGAAGTGGGTTAACACAGTAACTGTAATCGTGGTGTAAGGACTTTTGAAAATGGCTTTTCTAGCCATTGCCTTAGCTATCTCTGGGGGCATGGTCTCCAGATACCTCAAGTGAAGATACATGGTTAACTGCTTTATCAGTTTCTTCAACATAATTAATTGGTGTGAGTTTAACATAAAAAGAGAGCTGGCCACACCGAGGAGAGATTGCAGCAAGGTAGATAGTCTGACTGACAGAGACCTAGATGGAGCCCAAAGAACTGAGTTGGGACTGCTATGAGATGACACTTGCTGCACAATTGAAGAAAACAGAAGTTTGTGTTGCTGGATGGAACATGAAATTTTGTTGTGTAATATCCTTTGCCTTCCCTCTTACAACTTGTTTCCCTAATAAACTCTACAACTTTTTCAACAAATGTTGGACTCAGTGATTAATGGAAGGAAATGGAGTAGCATGAGAGCTTATGTCTTCACAAGGCAAAGATTTAATATACTGAATGTTTTTGGTGGGGTAAACTCTCCTTAGTAGAGTTAGTGGAAGTCGGACTAAGTCTTCCTCACATTGTCCTTGCTCCCCATGTCATCCTTGCTTTTGAGAGTAACAAAGGGCTTGAGCTTAACAGTGCCTAACAATAACAATGTGACTGTCAGGTTTTAAAAGGAAAGGTCTGTGTTTCCTATTTATTCCTGTCTTACAGTGGTTGTACTTTACTCAATGACCTCATTGTGATTAGATGGTAGTAGAAATGTGCTGAACTCCTGCAGCTTGTAATAAGATTTTAAAAATGCTTAAATTGTGTTTATTCTGTATTTAAGTATTCAAATTCACTTAAATACAGAGGGTTAGATACATTTCCACAAAGACTTTAGTTTTTAGTATGCTATCTTATGATGATGACTATCTATAATTAAAAATTAAATTGCTCCTAGGGATGGGAATCTAAGGGAGGGAGAAATAATATTTTAAACACTAGATACATTAATTTTGGTAATGATAACAATAATTGTAAAATATAGATGAACTCAGTCTACTTTTCACCAATGTAAATAAAGGCACTAAGAAGTACATAGGGAGATCTGGTCGCCTAGTGGCAAGAAGCTGCAATCCTGAAGGCACATGGTTTGAATTCACCAGCTGCTCCAGGAGAAAGTCTTCTAATGTGCAGTTAACTGCCTCTGACAATCCACCGGAGGGTCATCTATGAGTCAGTTCCTACTCGATGGTACACAGTACCTAGTAGGTAAGAAGTTCCAACCCAAAGGCAGGCTCCTTATATTTTAGTGAGTTTATAAAAAATAGGGGAGCTCTGGTGGCCTAGTGGTAAGGAGCTGCAACTACAATCCCAGAGGTGCATGGTTCGAATCCACCAGATGCTCTGCCGGGGAAGGAGGAACAATCTCCTCCTGTACCAGTCAGATGTGATTTGACGGTACACACACACACACACAAAAATAAAAAATAGAATTTTGCAACAATAAAGACAACCAAAAATAGTTGTTTAGCTCTATATTTTTGGTTCATATATCCATAGAAAAGCAAATGAAAGAAAATGCATGCTCATGTTTGTGTGTGTGTGTGTATATATATCTCTATATCTATATATACACACAAACACAGAAACTATGTATATATATATACACACATATATACATCTCTATACCTATATATACATTCATATCGATATATATGCATGTGTGTATGTGTATATATGTATGTGCATATATATGTAAGTGTGTACGCGTGTTTATATAGTTGTTTACCTTTAATTTGGAACCAATACACAGCTGACACTCCAGTGGGTTTTCAGAGGCAGTTAATCACATGAGAAGAAATTACCCATCTTTCATATACACTTACATTGTGTGTACTGCATGTATATAATCCACATATATAATCAACTTAATAGAAGACATAATTATGGAACCTTTCTAAGTGTATACAAATAACTCATAAGACTGATTTGTTGGGTCTTGTACCTTTGTCAATTTGGCATAAGCTAGGTCATAGAGATAATATCTGACACCTTGATTTGGTGAGTAGTTCGTAGAGTCTTGATATTTTGTGAGCAGCCAGTTAAGGTGCAGCTCTTGATCTCCAAGCAGTACTGGTGGCATAGTGTGTAGTGTGCTGTACTGCCACCCTAAAGGACTTTTGATCCGGTGTCTAAAGTCCACAAGTATTTCTGTGGAAGAAAGATGAGAGTCTCCTCCATTTAAGATTTAAAGCCTTGGAAACCTGACGGTTCACTGTGAGTTGGGATTTATGTAGACTGGTGGGTATTTATGATTGATCTCTACTCTGATGAAGCAGAGGGAATAAGGAATAAATTCTCCACAGGAGTCACAGCTTCTTCCATCCTGAAACTGTAAGTACTAGATGGTTCCAACTACTGTTTCCAACAGTTCTGGTTAGAGATACAAGGAAAGGTTCACATAGATTGAGAGAAACATAGAATAAAACCAAAATTTTTTAAAAACCCTAGGCCAGTATAAACTTGGGGGCCTCTCCAAGACTATTACTCGAAGATACCATTTGTGCTTGGAAATAAAGCTATTTATAGATGGGACTCATTTCAGCTAAGTAATGAATCCTCTTCTTAAATAAACAATATCATCCATAAGGTAATGTACTCCCTTAAAAAATTAACTTTATGAGACCCAATGGTCAACAGTTACATAATAGTAAAGAAGAAATTGTAAAGAAGGGAAAGGAGGCTAGATCAATGGAAGAAGAACACATGGAATGGCAATAATGAGAAGAATGACACATTGTAAAAATTCTAACCAACATTGCAAAAACAGTTTGTATAAAATGGTGAAAGGGGAACTTAATTTATAAACTTTTATCTAAAATATCTAAGCAACAAAATATTTAAAAATCAGCTGCTCTTATTCACATGCAACTTGCCATTTATTCTGTTTACTTTTATTATGTATAAGTAGATAAAACCCAAAGTCAAACCACTACTACTAAGTGTATTCTGACTCCTCCCAACCCTCCATCAGACTCTGACACTGCAAGTCTTGTGGGAGGAGATTGCTCGCCTTTCTCTAGTGTGACAGCTGGTGCACTCAGCCTACTGACATTTAGATTAGCAGACTTTATCTATCTATCTATCTATCTATCTATCTATCTATCTATCTATCTATCATCTATCTATTATTTATCTATCATTATATATATATAATTGTACTGTACCAGGATGTCTATTTATACACTGAGTATAATTAAAGATAATAAAAATAGGATGGACCGTTCACATATGGTAAATATTTTTAACTTATGGAAACAAATATATTGTTTGAAATATCCAAAGTTAAATAATGTTTTCAATATTTCTGAAATTACTGATAACATTCCATTTGTGTGTCACAAAATATTGTAACTTAATATGAACCATTGTATATAAGGCTGTTTTCTGATTATTATATCAATGGAATTATTTAAAAAGGAAAAACTTAAAATCTTGAAAATGAAAAGATCTTTATTTGTAAATATACATAATGGAATTTTAATTTGATGTACATAAGATTGCTTTTATGCATGTTTTTTGACTCTGGCGCTGGCAGCTGGCAAAGATTGTTGAATATAGACTTCCAGAATAACAAATCTGTCTTGAAGGCAGTACAAACAGGGTGTTCCTTAGAGGTAAGGAAGTGAAAAGTTTATCTCACTTATTTTGGGTATATTTTTGTGATAAATCAGTCCGTGGAGATACACATCATGCTGAGAAAGGTCAGTGAACGAGAGGAAGACCGTCAATGAGACAGATAGATACAATGACTAATACAATGAACTTGACCATGAGATTGTGATGATTGTGCAGGATTGCACAGGGTTCAAATCGGTTGTTCTTGAGATTGTTTTGCTATAGTCAAGTTAATGGCACCTAACAATCACCACAACAATGTTATTTTAATGTAATTAGTAAGGTGTGTCTGATTCAGGTCATAGTTTTTCCAATAACTTAGCCATGCATCCAAGACCTGGACAATTAATAACGATAATGGAAAAAGAATTGATACTTTTGAGCTGTGGTGTTGGAGAAGAGCACTGACTATCCCATGGATGGCCAAAAAATATGTTTTGGAGAGGGAGAGTTCAGCCTGAGTGCCCGTTAGAGGCAAGAATTGTGAGATTTCGCCTCACATACTTTGGACATGTTGCTTGAAGGTTCTATTTCTCAGGGAGGGACAGGATATTGGGAAGGCTAGAGGATAGGCGAGGGAGAGGAAGAGCCTAAACTGGGTGCATTGACAAGATAACTGCTGTAATGGGCTCTTGTGTGTCAGAAAGTGTGAGGACAGTGCAGGACAGAACAAGGTTCAGATCTTTTATTCTTAAGATCGCTATGAGTCATACTCAATTTTATGTCACCTAACAAGAAGAAACAAATATTCATAATACATTTTACTCAAAGTTAGCAAAAACATCTTCTTGTTTCCCTTTTTATACAGTCCTCTGAAGCTGATGTCTCTCTAACAAGGTTCTTTTTTATTCTTTTCATATTGGTACCTGTTTTTGAGGAGGTCTTGAGGAGGTTACCTATGACATATTACCAAATCTCACTGCTGTGACTTTCCGTTTTAAGGCTAGAAACCATAAAGGGAGGAAATTCGCCGTATTTCTCCAGAGGAGCTGCTGGTGGGGGCAGACCTCTGAAGATACAGCCTTTTATTTAATATCACATCTTCCTGTGGACTAAGCTGCTAGAACTCCCTCATGATGTAGTATGAAGTAAATATAATTTACAGAATAAATTGAATGAAAAGGAAAACATCACTGCAATAATTTTGCTCTACCCAGATTTATAGAATATTTAGGAAATATTTGTCAGTGTATTTCACAAGAATTTGGCTTGCCCCTTTTGATATGAAATTTGCAGATTAGCTTTTGAGTGGAAATATAAAAGACATCTTATGGAATAGTTAGACATCAGTTTATTTGAGCTTTTGTTGCTAAGTGTGATTAGACATTCACAATGTTAGTGCTTTTGAAATCACTCTAGGTGGAGTGCCACTAAACCTTATAGATAGATTTTTAACTTTATGTGCGCATTATGTGAGGTAGCTTAATGAAGAAGGAGGGAATATAAGAAAGAATAATATGCACTTTAATAAATCATATATCCTTGTGCTATTTAAATGTTTCTTCAAGGTTGATTGAAACTTTAACCTCAGTCTCAATAAAAAAGAAAAGCTTCAAATTTGCCAGACCTTGAATTTTTACAACACTGTGCTGAATTATGCAGTGATCAGTCAATTATTCATCTCCCTCGGCCTGAGATAGCTGTGCTTTGAAAAGCATGAAAAAATGGGGCTACAGAATGTGATGCTGTGTCAACACATTTCACTCAGGATTGCTTACAAGACAAATTTTTGTTTCAACATTGATTCTAGTTTTCTTGATGTTTGCTTCTAATAAGGTACCTGTTACAAATCAATTTCAGTTTGCATGCTTTAGTTTCTGATTCAGGATGATACACTCCCAAAATGACATTACTGCTTTTTCCATAGATTTCTACACCCGTGTAAGAAATAGAGATCTTTCACATTTCAAGGTAATCTTACTACACTACTGCGAAGCAAACCTACTTTCCTGCTAATGGAATGAGCAAGAATGGATGAACTAGTTTTAAACTCCCGAAGAGATTTAGCTGAAATAGTTGGAATTCTTAAAATAACATTTCATCAACAAAACACATAGAAAGAAGAGTGTACAGACGTAATTGTGCTGGCCACAAAGACATGCCTTGAAAAAGGATAGATTCCATTTTGAAAACTGAGGAGGAGGGAAATATTACAGCAATGATCAAGGGTGAGAGAATTTGAATCCTAAACTGGGGCAGTGGGGGTTGATATATCAGAACTGGTGAGACTGGTTCAGGACAGGGAAGGGTTCAAAGTAACACATAACAACATGAACATACTATGACAGGTTTGGAAGGAGGAGTGGCATCAACTGCCAAAAAACATGCCTCCAGAAACTATGAACTTTGATAAATGTTCATAGTTGTAGAGAGGCTTCATGCCTTCTGTTCATAGAGTTGCTATGAGCTGTGCAATTAACAACAACAACATGCTTAAATCAAGGTTGTGAGTCATCAACTTTTTAATCTAGAGCAAATAAGTTTAATACTCTGAGCATCACATTCCTCGTTATAATAGAACAAAGATCTACAGGATAGTTATAGACTATATAATATTGAAAGCACAATATTGGGCCCAAAATGAGCACTCAACAACCTATACATATTTTATTAACTCATAATCAGGATTGAGAAGGGAGAGAATAGTAATATTTTAGCCCCAAATTATGTCCTGGTGAATTTGATAAAATACTCTATGCCCAATGGGTATTAATCACACTGCTCTTTCTCTTTTGGTTATTTGTATTTTAAATGAACGTGTTTGAAGCTGAAAGGATGTATCTTGGCTACCTGTAATGCCATAGAATCAACTCTATTTACACCAAAGTAATCATCCTTTTCTGACTTTTAGGTTTTTCTTTTTGTCATTTGTTTGGTGGTGTTTTTTATGTATTCCCCACCCCCAACACAACTAGAGAGTTGAGAGACCCAACAGGAATAATGAAATCCAAATTTCAGTTGATTTCCTATCTGAATTGAATACACCTGCTCCTTACTTATCCACTATCTCTTCACCTACATGCACATTAACAACAAAACTAAAACATCTATTCTCCAACTACCTTGCACATGGAGGCAAGAATAATGCTGGATGTGAGAATTACAGTTACATGTTAACTTGGCTGGATCATCATATGCAGTGGTTCTGACAATTGTGTAATAAAGAAAATTTTCTTTTTCCTAATGATGACATTTAGTAGTATGTGACTGTATCATTTGGCAACTATGTCACAATTACATCTGGCAATTAAGAGACCCTTTAAAATTTAACCAAATCCAAACCCCACATCCATCAAGTCCATTCCGAGTTACAGCAACCTTCTATCGAGTTGCCAAGGTTATAAATCTTTTTTTAAAATTTTTATTATTTTTGTGTGTGTGTACCGTCAAATCAGATCTGACTGGTACAGGAGGAAATTGTCCCTCCTTCCCCGGCAGAGCATCAAGGTTATAAATCTTAACAGAAACAGACAGCCCATAGTTTTTACTTGGAATAGCTGGTAGATTTGAACCGCTCACTTTTCAGTTGACAATCTGATATGACATCCTCAAAAGTCTTATTTATTAGTTCAATGTAATATACAACTTCAAAATTATTGTTGTTATGTGCTGGCAAGTCGCCTGCGACCCAAAGAGACCTTGTGTACAGGGCTTTGAACACTGCCCTGCTCTGATCCAGTCTCATTAATTCTGACACACAAACTCCCATTGTCCCAGTTAATGTATCAATCCATCTCATCCTGGGTCTCTCTCTCCTGTGCTGTCTGTCTACCCTTCTGAGCATGATGTCCTTCTCCGAGGACCAATCTCTCCTGGTTGCTTACTCAAAGTAAGTCCAGGAAAGACTTAATTGTTTTCTTAGCAGACTGGTGTGTTCAAGACTCTTCTCCAGTACTGGCATCGATTCTTTACTGTCATTCTTAGACATTGTCCAGCTCTTTGATGTATAAACAAGCAATTGTGATGACCATGACCTGGATTAGGCACATTTTAGTCTCTACTCTGACATCATTGCTTTTCAGTACTCAGTACAGTGTAATTTGTCTTTTGATTTTCTGACTACTGGTGTTACAAGTGTTTATTGTAGAAAATTAGAAAAGAAAAAAGAATATTAAGTGATCACCATTAATAAAACAAAATTAGCCTGTATGTTCCTAAAAATACTTGTATTTGACAAATACAGCTTTAAAAGTATTGTAAGTTTATCTTATCAGATGCAGGAGACATTGTGTAGCCTAGAGATATGTTGTGGTGGTGGTTGTGGTTGTGGTTATTGTTGCTATGTGCCATCAAATCACCTGCAACTCACAGCCACTTTATGTACAACAGCTCTGAACCCTGCTCTATCCTGAGCTAACCTTACTATCTCCAACACGCCCACGCCTATTCTCCCAGTCACTGAGTCAATACTTAGTATTGAGGGTCTTCTCCTCTTGTGCTGTCCCTTTATAATAAAATAAAACAATATTTGGTATCTAAGGGTGTGAGACTAAATACAAACCATAATCCATACAGATATGGTGTTGATAAACAAAATACAAATGGCTTATTAGCTATTGAATATCAGCTTATACACATCATCATTTTCAAAAGTGCATTTCTATCTTGAGGAACACTGAGTAAAAATTAGTGGAGCCTGGGTTAATGAATCGAAAATCAAATAAACCTGGGCATATTCTCCATTTGTTTGTTGTTGTTTAACACTTTTTTAAAGGCCCATCTCATTTATTTAAATAACATCTTAGAGCATTTAAATTGGAAAATCTTAATGATCATAATGTGATTGATCTAGATTTTAATTCCGCATTTACCCAGATTCAAAAATTAGTTATGATCAATTTCTACATCTTTTTCTAAGCATTGATCACTTAGTGTTCAACATTGACTAAGATTAAGAGGATTATTTTACACTACCCTGAACTCTATCTGGAAACAGGAACAACAAATGTTAAAGAAGTACAATTCCACATGGAGAGAGAATATGATAGAAAGAAAGGCTCTGACACTGGGAAGACTCCTAGTCATGTCTAGGCTCTGCTCCTTCCTAACGTTGGCCAAACACTGGACCAAAACACATCTCATTTTGCTAATCTGGATCATGATACTCAACCTCAAATTGGGAGGATATTTTGTAGAATATTTCTTACGGTATTTAGCATCTAATATATTCTCAAACACGACACATACTGACCAACTCATAATAAGTGATTCTTCCTAAATACTCTGAATTATTGTTTATCTATTCTTGTTAAGTACTACTGAATGACTGCCAACTCATAGCTGATCCTTCTGCAGGTTTCCAGAGGCTGTAAATCACATGGGAGGAGCATATTCATTTTTCTTTGCAGAGTAGCTGATATATTTGCCTTTGGATTGGCAGCACACCTTATTATCCACTGTTGCTATTATTATGTGCTTTCAAATCAGAACCAACTCGTAGCTGACCCTCCAGTGGATTTTCAGAGGTTGTTAATTCCATCAGAAAAGATTGTCCTGCTTTTTCCTACTGTTACCCAGTAGGTCACCAGAAATGAATATATGTGAAATTACCTGTTGCGTTTCTAGCATTTAACAGAGTGGCATCTTTGATGAATGCCAATGGTTGTAGAGTGTCTTCAGGCCTTTTGTTCATAGGCTTGCTATGAGTCGTGCTCAACTCAAAGGCAATCAACAAAAACAAACAACAACAACATTATTAGTCCTATATGTAATGTAAACTAACATAGTTCCTCTATAATCTCTTTTATTTTTCCTTATTTCTTTAAACAACTTCATATCTACCCATTTATCTACTTAATACATATGTAAATAATTTGAGATCTATAAATAATTTGAGATCCCCTGCTAAAAAAAGCTTGGAAGCAGGAGTGGCTTCCACTTCTGTAAATTTCTTGCCTCAGAAACCCTATGAACATGGCGAAAGGATGAAAGTCACGCAACTGTTGAGGACTTTCATTCATAGGGTCACTATAAGTTGCCTACGACTTGACAGCACTTAACAACAACAACAACAATAGAAATCCATAAATATACATATATATAATTTGATAATTTGATCTAGATATAATTTGATATATATCAAATACACTGCCACAGAGTCAATGCTGATTCCTAATGAGTGACACTTTGTCAGGTTTCTGAGACAGTAAATCCTGATGGGAAAGGATTGTTCATGTTTCTCCCTTGGAGTTGCTAGTGGATTTGAACCACAGCAGAGACTCAACTTTTTGGTTAGGAACAGCTTAGATCTGTTGTACATGGATCAGAATGAGTTTGCATTGACTCTAAGGCATTTGATGACACTATTTTATGCTGGGCCTTGGTAGAGTAATAGTGTGCTATAGTATGGACAACTAACTATAGTTGGACTGCTAACTAAAAGTGCAGTAGTTCTAATCTACCATTTATTCTGCAAGAGAAGGATTAATATTCTCCCACAGAAATGATTTAACAGCCTCACAGACCTGATAGAGGATCACAATCAGTCAGAATCTACTTGATGGTAGAAGGTGGTACAAAGAAGGACCTCTGGTTGCCGAGTGGGTAGTTGCTTCTCTGATAATGAACAGGTTTGTAGGCAAGGTTTGAATCAGCAGCAAATCTGTAGGAGAAAGATTTGACAGTTTGTTTCTCTAAAGATTACAGTCTTGGAAACCTTATGAGGAAGTTAAACTCATATAAATTGGAGTAGATTCTATCGCAATACATTTAGATTCATTTTGGGATAAGAGAACAGTTATTGCTTCTTTTATGTATTCAACTGATGATAAGTATCATAATCAAGGATGATTTAGGCAGAATATTAAATGATCCAGGAGATATTAAAAGAAGATGGAAGGAATATACTGAGTCATTGTATCAAAAGGAATTGGTATATACAGAAGAATTTAATGAAATAACATTTGAGCAAGAGCCTATGGTGATGAAGGAAGAAGTACAAGCTGCTTTGAAGGAAATAGCAAAAAAATAAGGCCCCAGGTACAGATGGTATGCCAATTGACATATTTCAGCTAACAAATGCTTCCCTGGATGTGCTCACCAAGTTGTGCCAAGAAATCTGGAGAACAACCACTTGGCCAACTGACTGGAAGATATCTATATTTGTTTCCATCCCAAAGAAGGGTGACCTAACAGAGTGTGGAAACTACAGAACAATATAATTGATTTCACATGCAAGCAAGATTCTACTGAAGATTATCCAAAAATGACTGGAACAGCACATCAGCAGAGAACTGCCAGAAGTCCAGGCTGGGCTTAGAAGGGGTCGTGGTACTAGAGATATTGTAGCTGATATTAGATGGATCTTAGCTGAAAGCAAGGAATACCAGAAGAATGTCTATCTGTGTTTCATTGATTATGCAAAGGCATTTGACTGTGTGTATCATAACTGTGGCTGACTCTGAGAAGAATGGGAATCCCAGAACATTTAATCATGCTAATGCAAAACCTATACTTGGACCAAGAGGCAGTCGTCAGAACAGAGCTGGGCAACACTGCATGGTTCCAAATTGGGAAGGTTATACACCAGGGATGTGTCCTATCTTCATAACTTTTCAACTTGTATGCAGAGCAGATTATCCAGGAGGCTAGGCTTTATGAGGAGAAGTGTGATGTCAGGATTGGTGGAAGATCTATTAACAATCTGCGTTATGCAGATGACACAACCCTGCTTGCTGAAACTGAGGAAGACCTCATGCACTTGCTCCAGAGGGTCAAGGACTGCAGCCTTCAGTATGGACTGAGGCTCAATGTCAAGAAGACAAGGATTCTCACCACTGGACCAATTGGTAGCATCAGGATGGATGGCAAAGAGATTGAGATTACTCACATCTTCAGTTTGCTCGGCTCCATGGTCAACACTCTTGGCACCAGCAGCCAGGAAATAAAAAAACGTATTGCGATGGGAAAATCTGCTGTTAGGGACTTCTCTAAAGTACTCAAGAGCAAAAGTGTCTCTCTGGAGACTAAGGTGGGTCAGATACAGGCCATGGTCTTTGCAATCACTTGTTATGCATCAGAAAGTTGGACAATGACTAGGGAGGATAGAAGGAGAATTGATGCCTTTGAGCTGTGGTGCTGGAGAAGAGTATTGAATGTACCATGGACTGCCAAGAAAACAAACAGATTCATTCTGGAGAGGGTTAAACAAGGCTGCTCCTTGGAGGCAAGGATTCTGGGGCTTCGTCTGACATACTTTGGACATGTTGTAAGGAGTGACAGGTCCTTGAAGAGAGACATCATGGTTGGTAGGGTGGAGGGACTGTGCAGGAGGGGAAGACCCTCTATGAGGTGGATTGATTCAGTGACTGGGGTAATCGGGATGGGTGTGTCAGAGGCAATGCGATTGGCACAGGATAGAGCGGAGTTTAGGGCTGTTGTACATAGGGTCGCTATGAGTCGCAAACAACTAGACATCACATAACAACATCAATAACTGTTGATAAGAGGTCAAACAAGTAGGGAAAAGAGTAAAGTGTATATAATTCATTAGAGAGAATATTCTATTTCTTTGTTTATCACTATTTCACCTTGTTCTTAATTGATCTAATTTTTTAAAGTGATATACTCCAATCTAATTTTTAAAAGCTATATATTCTGTCATGCTAAGCTAAAGATAGATTAAAACAAGTTAGAGTAACAGACTGATATGAAGTTAAGATGAAATTGGAATGACGGCTAATGTAAAATATTCAATATATATAATTTGTGGACTTGCTAAAAATAGGCCAAAAATTTTACTCTAAGCTTTGTTTGTTGTTGTTGTTGTTAAGTGTTGTCAAGTCGAACACCTTCATAGAGACCCTATGAACAAAAGACCTTAACCCTGTTCTATAACTATTGTTTCTCTAAATTCATAGAGTTTCCAAAGGTATGTTGTTTAGGAAGTGGATGCCACTCCTAATTCCAAGCCTGTTTTAATCTGGAAGCTCCACGAAACCATGTGCAACCATGATGGAATTTGAGACACCAATGGCACAGTGTTCAGTATCACAGCAATCCCACATTTCCTCGGTACAGCCGATTTACAGCAGTGCTGTACCACTTAGGAGAATATTCATTTCAAACACAAATTAACACCAAGCCCAAGGGTCCAACCAAATTCTTTTAAAAACCCAGGCCAGCACAACAGGCCTTGATTGGCTCTAACAAGAGGCTGCCAGTCCACAGCTCATTGCCACCCAAAATCATGAAATTCAATAAGCTGAAACATGGTGGTGAACAAAATAAAACAAACTATCCACAGTCAACCTTCAGCCAAAACAAGATATCACCTTTCAAAATCCTAGAGCTATACACATGCTTTGTCTAGCTAATGTAATAAAGAGAAAAATGAAGGTTTATTTACATTATTCATAAGACAAAAATAAGAAAAAGGATGAAGTGAAAAACATTTATTCCTGTTAGATAGATAAGAGAAAAACTTGGATAAACTATATGTAGATGATATTAGCTTGAAATAATTGGGCAGGTTGTGGGTGGCATATTTGTAGGTCAGGAAAAGTTTTTAGAGTTTTGTATCCTAATATATAGCGAAAATGTATGATGAAATAAGTATCTGTCCATAAATCAGTCAGAAAGTTAACTTTAACTTCAGCATCATAAGTATAATCATATAATCCCAAAGGGGAGATTTCTGAACACGCTTCTGTAAACTCTAAAGCCAATATCAAATATCTTAAAATATCAAGATTTATCTTTTTATCTAGGAAAGCATTTTAGTCTCAGAATGAAATACTACCTTTTCTCTAATCATACCAGAGGTAATAGCACAGTTGCTAAAAGGCCTTCTTCTACTAAAGTCAGTACAAGTGATGAGGCCATTATAATTTAGGGTGTGTTCATCCCTTTGTAAGAGGTAATTCCACATGAGATGACTGTAATAGATACAGCAGGCAGTGATGTACTAGACAATAATAGAGTATAATATAGCATTGTATGACTGTAGACCTAAGAATGACAGTCCTGGGCCAAACAGCTTAGTACGATCAATTTGATTTATACATAAGGGCTGATGCAAACCAAGGCACATGAACATCATGAAATCCATTTAGTCCTACATGCAGTGATGGAGGCCTGGAAAATAGTCATTTTCTTTCCATCTTTTCTTGCTGTTCAATTTTGGTTGAGTGCCATATAATGTTCTGAAATAAACTGTCAACACACACTGTCGTTGCTCATTGGCAAAAAAGCTCTGCTGCTCTTTGGATGGCTGACAAAGTGTCTATGGCATCGACACAGAGTCTTTATAAATGTACAATTAGATGTAGATCATACTATAGTGAAATGCTTCTAACAGTACTGTGCATCCTTACCTTTACATCTTTGATTTTATTTAAATTCAGTTCAGCAGATATTTATTGCATGGTTTATACACAAGTGCTGAGCTGAGTGCTAAGATACAAGAATGAATAATACATGGCTTCTACCCTTGAGAAAATAACAGTATAATGGGTAAAACGGGTAGAAATTTATCAATTACAATAAAATATGATAAATACTTTTAGTTGTTGTTGTTGTTATGTGCCGTCGAGTTGTTTGCGACTCATAGCGACCCTATGCACAACAGCCCTAAACCCTGCTCTATCCTGCACCAACCGCACTTCCTCTGACACACCCATCCCGATTACCCCAGTCACCGAATCAATCCATCTCATAGAGGGTCTTCCCCTCCTGCGCTGTCCCTCCACCCTCCCAAGCATGATGTCCCTCTCCAAGGACCCGTCCCTCCTGGCAACATGTCCAAAGTATGTCAGACGAAGCCCCAGAATCCTTGCCTCCAAGGAGTAGCTTGGTTTAATCCTCTCCAAGATGAATCTATTTGTTTTCCTGGCAGTCCCTGGTACATTCAGTACCCTTCTCCAGCACCACAGCTCAAATATTTTTAGACTGATAAAAAAATGTGTGGTGGAGCCATAGAAGGAAATAATTAACTTTTTCTAAGACAGTTAGTGATGAGGTTACTTTTGAACTGGGAGCTCTGGGTAAGAAATTGTACCGCCAACTCAAAGGCAAAAGTTCAAATCCACCCATTGCTGACCTTCTAGTGAGTTTTCTCAGTCTTTAAATTGCAAAGGAGGGGATTGCTCCTGGAGACTCACGGACAGATTCAAACCACTGGCTTTTGGATTGACAGCCCAACTCCCTACCATCTAGACCACCAGAAGCTCCCCAGTTTGTGCGATAAACAGACACAAGCCAAGTCAGAAGCACTTTTGATGGCTCCTCAGTAGTCTTGCATTTCATTTTTCTCTCTTCTCCTTGATGAATTCTTCTACACAAGTCATCTCTGACGTGATCAATAATATAGCGGCTTCCCCACTGCAGACTTCACATATCATGCCTACACCTTGTACTTTATCCTTCTTGTCTCTAAGTGTTTCTGTTTACTGCTGTGGTATGAGGATGGGGGACATCTGCCTTTGCAATTGTGTAGTCACAAACTGGAAATTCAGAGGACTTAATGCACTGTGGTTTGAAACTGATCAATGGGAGTGAGGAGAGAGTAGATAAAGTATATTCCCTTTTTCATCAGAATACACTTCCTTTAGTTCATTCTCAAACCAAATTAACCCAATCCTATTACTTCCAGATCAATTTGAACTTATGGTGCCCTTCGAGTGTAGGACAGAACTCCTCCCCATCCCCGAACCCATAAGGTAACAATGGCTGTAAATCTTCACAGAAGCAGATTATTACATCTTTCTCTGACAGAGTGCTTGGTAGGTTAAACTAACAAACTTTTGTTTAGCATCTAAGAACTTAACTGTTGTGTCATTACTCACTACTGTTTAGAACCAATTAATCACTGACCAGCCACTGGGATTTGAAGACTTAAAAAACACAAAAGAGAAAAACACACATACACACACACACACACACACACACACACACACACACACACACACGAAGAGATATCTCGTCTTTCTTCCATGGGCCCACTCATGGATTCTAACCACTGGAGAGACATAGTCTTTGGGATAGCTGTGCAAATTACTTCAGACTACACTAGACCTCTGTATTCATTCGTATAGATTAAAAATGGCTGATATATCCAACAAAAATTCTTTTTAATAGCAGTGGGGTAGGTTTTAATCATCAACCCTTCAACTTTATTTTCTTTCTCCTCTTCTCTCAATTTCTAAGGCACTCACTCTTTCTTTTCCTGGAATTCTAGTTCTTCTTGGGAGAGTACCAAAAGATTCACCTAAAGCAGAACCCAGACTGCATCAAATTGAGAGAGCTACTCCAGTCAGTACACAAAAATCAAAGGACAATTTAAACAGGTAACATTAAATATAAAGAACAAGGTTTTGGAGTGTGTCAACAAAATAGTGGATAAGAGGAGAAAAGAGACTTATTTACATGCCTATGGTATGAGAAGGTATGATCTTGGCTTATTGAATGGCACAGAAGTCTATACTGTGTCCTGCTGGTGGATCTTGCTATGGAAAAGATCCCTCTGGAATTTACCAGAAATCTATTCTGCAAGGTATGAGAGAAGTTACTCATACAGAGATGTCTTAAGAAAAGCAGCTCACTGCAAAACTTCCCAAGGGAGAAAACTTCTGACTGTGGAATGCTACCTGCCATCACGCTTCATAGAATTTAGTTGCTAAGTAGAGGTCCACATTGTGGAAGGTCAATGCTGGAGAATCTGCATGTAATACAGGATTCTCGTAGATTTCTATAGTAGTGTTGGGCTCTCCATTTTACAGCCTTAGCAGGGGAAAAAGCCTGCTCTGCAGAAGCTGGACAGCATGAGACACATGGGCTGTAGGAACTTATCTAGAAAGTCTTGGAATCAGGAAACAGAGCTCATCCCTTTTGTAGTTCCATGCCAGAATCTATGACTGAAAAAGATTACCATCATTCCAGCTGACCAACTCAAAGTACATTTAAAGGGACCACATTTATTTTCACTGAACATCCTTGAAACTGAGGCCTGGTGGCCTAGTGGCGAGAAGCTGCACCACAATACCAAAGGCGCACAGTTCAAATCTATCAGCTGCTCCTCGGGAGAAGGATGGACAATCTCCTCCCATGTAATTCCTGCCTCTGAAAACCCACCAGAGTGTCAGCTATGGGTGGGCTCCAACTCTATGGTACACAGCTGCAACAAGTTGAAATTGAAGGCTTGTTAACTGGCACACCATCCAAGAGAACCATTTGGAAGCATATTATGCGTGAGAATATAAAAGAGTGAGCCAATGCGAAAGAAAAGTTGAAAAGTTGACAACTACAAAGGGAATCAAGGAAAGAAGGGTCCTTGATAAACCAAGGAGATCTTAGAAAACTTCCATTAAAATTAAAAAAAAGAAGAAGAAAAGAAAATTGGAGGGAAAAAAGGAAAGGTTAACACAGGGAGAGGATCATTCTTCAATGGTTACCCATTTGGAAAGAGGAGTTTTGTTATGCTTTGAGGAGTCATGTTAGTTTTTAGTGTGATAATCACTTTTGAGATATAAACACAGCTAACTAGTCACATAAAACACAAGGGTAAATGGGGAGGATTGAAACTATGTGGAGACAGATTGCTAAAGAACTAAGAAACAAAATTGAAGACCATAACCCAGAGATGAGAAAGAAATATTTCTCCAAGAATCAGTACCCTGAATTCAAAACCTTTTAGCCTCTTAGTTTTAAGATGTTTTAGATGTATATTTTCAAAATAAGAAAATGAATACACTAAGGATGTGTCCTGTTTCCATACTTTTCAATCTACATGTGGAACAGATCATTCGGGGAACTAGACTTTATGAGCAGGAATGTGGCATCAGGGTTGGAAGAAGGATAAACAACCTGCGTTATGTACACAATTCAACCTTGCTTTCTGAAACTTAGGAGAACCTGAAGCATTTATTGTGGAAGTCAAAGACTAGAGTCTTCATTATCGATTGAAGCTCAACATCAAGAAAACAAAGGTTATTCCACTGGGCCAATTCGCAGCACCATGATTGATGGGGAAGAGACTGAGACTATTAACAATTTCAGCTTACTCAGTTCCACAGTCAACGCTGGGCACCAGCAGTTAACAAATCAAAAGACAAATTGCATTAGGAAAATCTGCTGTCAGGGACCTCTCCAGAGGGCTGAAGAGCAACAATTTCAGTCTGGAGACGAAGGTGTGCCTGGTTCAGGCCACACACATTGCAATTACTTGCAATGTATCAGGTAACTGGACAATGACGAAGGATGATGGAAGAATCAATGCTTTTGAGTTGTGGTAACAGAGAAGAGTATTAAACATTCTGTGGTTTTCCAGGAGAATAAACACAGCTGTCCTGGAGAGAGTGAAACCACTACAATACAGGCCAAACATACAAAATATCTTTTCTAAAATTATTTTTATTTGAACCACCTGAACAATCTAATGCATGAAATGGTACAGTAGGACATAAATTTGAGACTCAGAAATGCAACATCAGTGAAATATAACAAAATGATAGCCCATTCTGCGGAGAATGGCTTCAAGGAAAAGTGTGTGGGATACATATCAGGCCTCAAGTAAAAGTACACCAGCGAATTCTTACTAAGACAAATGAGAAACAACGAGAATTGATACATATCCAGGCAACTATATTAAATCCATAAAATAACACCATTGATAACATAAAAGTTAAGAACTATATTAAAGAATTTTGAGGAATTTCCCTTCTAGGTAATTGTTGCTGTTGTTGTTGTTTACCATTGAGTGGGAACCAACCTATAACTGGCGCTCTAGTGGGTTTTCAGAGGTGGTTAATCACACGACGGGAGATTGCCCATGCTTGTCCCAGGGAGCAGCTGGTGGCCTTAAACCGCGTGCTTTCAGGATGGTAGCTCAACTTCTTGTCTTTAGGCCACTGGGGCTCCCATCTAGGTAATTAGAACATTATACTTTTTAAAAGAAAAATGGTTATAGAGTAGGAAAAAATGAGGAGCAATAATAACCAAGTGTAATGTAGGAATTTTGAGTAGGAAAAGACATGAGTAGAAACAATAAAATTCCACTGACTTCTGTAACTTAGCTAATAACATTCTACTAATGATAATGTCCAAGCAGCTCTGGCGACACAGTGTTTATGTGCTTAAGTGCTTGGCTGTCAGCAGAAATGTCGGAGATTTGAACACACCCGTTGCTCTGTGGAACAATCTGCTTTAAAACATATTTATGGCCTTTCAAACTCTTTGAGGTAAATTTGATTCTGTCCTATAATGTTAACTCAAAATTGGAATCCGCTAGACGCCAAAACTATACAATAATCATATATGCCTCTAAAGCCACTCATATTTGTAATATTTTGTTATGGCAACTAAGAGAAAGTTCTGTTTTTGTTTTGATTTTAATGCAATCTGATATCTGTGGCTTCCTCTAGACTACTTGAGTTAAAATTCCTACTGAAGAGGACAGAAACAGCATTCTCAGCACATTTCTTGGACAACTACTTTGAATCTTAAGGTTAGAAACAACTCACAAATGGGTGCTCCGGAATAGCTCTTGCTCTAATCCTGTGTACAACATAAAGAGACCAGGCCATCGCAGAAGTAAGTTCGATACAGGAATGGCCACTCTATTGTCACCATTTGGGATGGTATACAGCAGATGACATATAATCCTGCATTACAGGCTATTAGTCATCTCTTACTGTGCCTTCACCAGTAACATTGTAAAACACATGTGCTCTAACAAAAGAGTTTATCTGCCCAGAATCTTCTTGATATTTTAACTTAGGTAAATACCTAGCTGCAATCATATATGAAGGTAACATACACTTTCAATAGAAGAGTGTGGTTCTGAAAGATACCTTCTAAAGATTCTGTATGGAATTGAAATGTTGGATTTTGCAAAGTGAGATCCAAATCAATCACAAGCCTAATACTTAACACAGCTGATACATCCGTCCTTTGCCAGAATGGTGTGCCATTCATACTGTTAAATGAACATTTTCATTTCCCAGAGGAGTGATCGGCTGTCCATCCTGATAACATGGAGCATTGTTCCCAGGCTATTTACATCAATGCTGCTTCCTTACAACAGACCTGCTTCATTGGCTTACATAAATTAAGGGATGCTTTTAAATAAACTAGAAAAGAACGCATCATCGTGCTACTTGTGATTAATCACATAGATTGCATGACAATCCTGAGAAGATGCATCAGAATATAAGAGGAATATTATGAACACCAACTTTAATAATATATAGCATACATTTAAATAGCCTTATTTGGAAAAGATCCATATTGACTATATGCATCAAAAGCATGATTTAGAGAAGTTTTGCTAGTGCATTACAATTATATGAGCAGAAGCAGGAAACCAGATCTGTAGTTTCAATCATCAAATGAGTCCTAGTATAAAATGCAGATCTTTAAAAGTGGACTCTTTAGAGAGGTGTTTATGTGAATTTTAGTGCACATTTAGAGGGTTGCAGAAGCCGATGTGGGATTTTTTTTTCTATTACCCTAAAACATATTAAATAAACTTAGTAGAAATTTTCTTAATGCAGTAACTATTGTAAATACATAACAAAGCTCTACGTGGGGGAAAAAAAAGGATTTTTTTTTCATCAATCTTTTTCTATTTCTTGTGGTTGTATTGGAACCAATCTGGTAACAAGCAAAAATTCCCCAGAGAAAAGTTCTAAAATGGAAATTCCTCAAGGAAAAAGTGTGATAAATATTTGTACGTTTTTCCCGTGTGCATAAATTAAATGTGAAGCTGCAAGGGAATTTTCTTTCTTTCTTTCTATTTATCTTGCTTTAATTCTCCAAGGTGCACACTATGAAACACAAACTGTAAGGATGTGTGTGCCCATGAAGACACACCCAAAGCAAGCATACACAGGGAAATAAAACGAAAGCTTTAACCAATCCTCATTACTCAGGTAGTTAAAGAGCAAGCTCAATCGCAGCACCGCCATGCTGTAAATCCTCAAGGCTGACAGAGAACTGGTTATGACAGCTTTCACATTATCTTATTGCAGAATCGAGGCAGTAGTCACAGCTGGCTCATATGTCAAAATGTGTCAGGACTTAAATGGTAAAACAGGAGTGCAACAGCAATTGGCTTTTCAATCAATAACACAATCAATATATTTCACAGATATTTTCCCATATCTAAATTACTCTGCAGAGATGAGGGAGCCTGACTGAGTGTTTATAAATCAATAAAACACACAGCTAAAGGACATCTGCTCCTGTTCTTGTTCTTCAAGGTGCTGTTCGCCTTTTCTTCTCAGCTCTCTTCTTATTTAAGAATGTACTTTTGAGGACAAACAGCCCTCTTGTGCACACAAATCAGCTTACTGTTGCATTTTGTGCACATGATGGTTTTTAATAATTTTGTGCTTGAACATTCAACTAAGTGTGAGGACAGCTTTTCTCAGCTTAGAATGCTTTGACTGTTAGGATTAATAAAGCTGCTTTCAAATTTCAAGTAATAGATGCTACATAAACTTCAAATAAATAATACCAAAGTACAGCATCCAGACTCACGAGTTGAAATAATAACCCAGAACATTATTTTTTTCCTCCTTACATGGAACAATATTCTTGCTAAAAATTATGTATTATATTTGCGCAGATATGCCATGAATGAGATAAATGCTGTACTCTACAAATCTATCTCTTTCGTGGAAAGATATGATGGGGGAGAAATCTACAATTTAATGCAAATATCTAATGCTGACATATGATTTTATTTCCATTCTGTATATCAAAATGAGGTGAAGTATGAAGCATGGCTGAACAAAAGCTGTGGAATTCTGAGTTAAAGCTGCCACACTCTATCAATAGCCTCTATAACACAAAATAATATTATGTTTCACACTGTCAGTGTTTCCTTAAAAATAGACGGCCATATTGTATTACAAGTGGAATTCAAATTAAATACATCAATCCATGTATTTTTTTTTCCTACAGCTTATGCTGCTGAGTGAAACATTTTCCTGGTAGCTCTACTAAAACACAGATGCAGAAGAGTCATGGTAAGAGCATTTCTTCTAGGTACATTTTTGAGACAGAATTAAAAAATGAGATGCCAAAATGGAAGATATTTCCCTTAACAAAATACATCTTTTAACCATCCTCCCCCCTCCCCCTTTAAAGCTGAAGGAATAAATATTATATGGCATTCTCTGACAATTTGAATCTACCAATGAATCTTCAGGAGAAACCCAGACTGTCTCCTCCAGTATAATTTACAGCCTCCAAAACCTTGCTGGAGGGCCAGCCAAGAGTTGGTTTTGCCTCCATGGGAATGGCTTAAGTTGAACTGAGGAGTTTAAGTTATTCCAATTGCCAGAGTCAGTGGCTTGACTCAGATGTTGGGAATGTCTTATGGATACTGGAGGAATTTTTGTTTTTAGCCAATGCTGTCTTCTCACTAGTATTTATCATCTCACTAGTAATTAACTCTACTACTAACCTAAATGTTACCAGTTCAAATTCACCTAGTGAATATAATTTCACCAAGATTACAGCCAAGAAACTCTATGAAGCAGTTCTAATCTGCAACACAGGGAATTGCCAGGAGTTGGAAACAAATTGAAGACAATTGATTTTGATATAAAAAAATATTAACTTCTTTATTACAGTGCAATTTTCCTAGCCAGGTCTTATTCTTTCATATGGTTTAATATCCCACTAATTCTATCGTTACATTTTGTTTTTAGATACTATCGAGTCATCTCTGACTCATAGTGACCCTATGAAGAGACTGAAACCTATCGCACTTCATCTTCCCAGTCTTCCCTGTGTTGCCATCACTATGCCAATCCTCCTTGTGGAGGGTCTTCCTATTCTTCTTATTCTTCCTCTACTTTTGCTAGTTTGATGTCCTTTTCCAAAGCAGGACCCTTCTTATAATATGACCAAAATATGCTGGACAAAGCATTTTCACCTATGCTTCTCAGAAGCACCTGGCTGCACTTCTAAGAGAGATTTGTCTCATTTCTTTGCCATCTATAGTATATTGTGAGATCTTGTCAATACTACAATACAAAAACATGAAATATCAGTCACAAAAGGACAAATACTGCATCAATCCATTATTGTAATAAAAGGGTCACGATGGGAGAGGGAAGAAGAGCAGGATAAGTATGGAAAAAAATACTGCACTAGAATGAGTGAAAGGAAGGACATTCTGAAAGGAATAGATGATTAGAAACCATGTGTGTATGACATTTAATTGTCCTACAGGGAAGTTGGGAGAGGGTAGTGAGTGAGAGAGGAACGTGTGCATCAATGGACAAATAAGGGAAAAAATACAGGGAAAAACACAATTCTTTCATCTGTGTACCATGGTACTGAAAAAAATACCATGTCTTAAGTAAGATGAACTTGAATCTTTACTGACATCCTTACAGTTTGCATCATAGCAAAGTTGGACTATATCCCAATACTTCAATTTTGTCAAAATTGTATGCCTTTCTTAAAAATTCTGGAAAATTCTTCAACCTATTGTGAACTCATTGATTATTCTGGTGGTTTCAAGGTCCACTGAAAACACTAACCCTTTTGTGAAATTCTCCATTTGAATTGGCTGCTTCTAATTTTTTTTCCTCACAATTTTATGGTAATTTTAACTTGAATCACCACCAATTTCTCACATATATATTTATACATATATGTTGTTTTAATCACATGGGAGGTGATGGCATATGTATATGTATATGTATATACACATACACACCTGTCTGTCTATCTGAATTGTATTTGACTCAATGACACCTAACCAAATATGCACACCACACACACACACACACACACACACACACACATATGAGGAGAAGGATGAGTCATCTCTTCTTCCCTATGATTAATGGCCTCTGAAAACCCTCCAGAAGGTGAGCCATGGATTGGTTCCAACTCAAGAGTACACAACCACACCCCCCCCACACACACACCAATTTTAAAGCTCTTACCCACACAACAACAATAACAACTTCTCTATCATTAATACAATAGGCAAGGAGCACTGATAAAAATAATGTTCATATAATCTTACAAATTTTTAATCATCAATGTTTACAGACCATCAGAGATGTTAAATGTGAGCTCTTCACTTTTTATTCCTCAGTTTGAATCTTAAGCATCCATTTCTAATCTATTCAGCTCAGATTATAAGAAAGGGCTTGATACTCATTACCTTGTACATAAAAGTTTATCATGTCAGTTAAGAGGAATAATGTTAGCATAAAAGGATGAATTTTTACTTTTGAAGACTTGCTTCAGTACAAAGAACAGTACATACTTTTCTAAATAGTAATATTTTATTTCTTGAGTCTTCCTATATAGATATTAAAAGTTATTTGAATATTTGTATTTTAAAATATAGTTACAAGTAAATCTTCCTGTGTGGATTCAATTTACAATAATATTGCAAATGATTTCTTAAAGATAGATCAACTAATTAGTAAAATTTGACTGACTATGGAATAGTAACAATGAAAAACAGTCACTATTCTTGAGTTCTTACTGTGTACCAGACACTTTTTATATTTCAGTCAAAGTCAGATATAACCTCATTTTAGATAATTACTTCTTTTGATGGGAGTCTGTTTACATAGTGGCTATTTTGAGCTTTAGCACTCTGCTAAATATGTATGTGCAAAAATGGAGCCACAAAAGAGCACTGAGGATGTGTGCTCAGAACTGAGGATTCTGAATATCCTTTAACACCTTCTACCAACATATGGGAAATGAAGCAGAGTGAGACAAAAATATGTGCTTGACAGGTAAGCAGTAATCTGTACTGGATGCAAGACAGGAGGCACAGAAGTAAAATAGCCAAGCATTTGAGATGCATGGGGAAAAATGTCAATAAAAGTCTCTGTAAACATAACTTATCATGGAAGTCCCCCTGTCTTTCCAGTAGTCAATGTTCAAATCCCAATTCACTCCTACCATCTTCTCACTGCATTCATATTTCTTGTGGTAGCAATTATCTCAGAAACAGATTAAATAAATGTGGATTGAAAGCCAATGCTCTCAGATCATTGAGAGAGATTTAGACAGACAATGTTTTGTGAATTAATCTTGAAGAACTCAGGTGCAATTGAAACACTTGGACTGCTCCTGAAGACAACAACAGATAAAAGCTTTTATAAACTTTGTGAAGCATACCAAGGACTCAATTTGGTATCTCATTATCAGAAAATTTGATACAAAGTGAAATAGTTCAGAGGGCTCAAAAATATTAATTGATAATAATGAAGAAGAAAGGTGATTGACTAAGGGTAGATTAAATTTGATTCAAAGACAACAAATACATGAAAGTTATATGTAGCAACAAAGAAGAACTGTTTTGTTGACAGTCATGCAAATAAGCATTGACCCATATGTTCAATGTCTAAAATAAACTTAGTGCACTTTGTTCACATTTCCTGTCAGATTGGGTTTTATAACAAGGTACATTTTACTGAAACTCAGGGAATACTTGTTGAAGGAAAGAGTTTATCATCTTTTAACCTGCTGATTACTAGAACACAAGAGTATGGTTGAATGGAAAGCAATAGCATTTATATTTTAATTTGGGTCAATAAACATTTGAGGAAACCAAATGTAACTTTCACGGTCTAATAATTCTTGAAAACTCTTTGGAAAGCTGCTTTGAGATGCTTCTTGAATATACTTGAATATATAAATTGTTTTTACAAACATATTTTAATTATATATTGATTATATAGAGAAGTACAGAATCTCTTTTCTACCTAATATAGAGATTAACATTTATTGAACTCATTTCAGATTTTAGAAAATAAGCATTAAAAATGCACTTGTCACACTTTAGATTTTAGTCTACATCTTTTCCTCTTAAATAAAAAGGGCCCAATACCCTGTATTTTATATGTATCTAACCTAGTGTTGAGTTACTGCACTACCAACCTGAAGACATACATGCTTTTTGAATCCACTAGCTGCTTTGTGAGTGAAAACCAGGCAGTGTCCTCCCATGAAACTTACAATATGTGAAAAACCTGCTGGAAGGTCAGCTGTGGGTTGGTTCTGACTCAACAGCTTATACCAACAACTATAGAATTATTTCTGTCCTTGATAATTCATTATCCAATATAATAGGAAAAGCAAAAATAGAAAAAATAACTAGCTAGAATCTAATAAAATTTAAAAAAATCCCTGTTCATATAATTTATATTATTATGCACTGTTGAGTCAACTAGAGTTCATAGCGACCCTGTGAACAACAGATCAGAATCTCGCCCTATACTGACCCATTCTCTCTCTCTCTCTCTCTTTTTTTTATTTTAATGAAAGTTTACAGAGACTTTGGATTTCCATTCATTCATTGTTGCACTTTTCTCCCTGTCCACCCCTCCCCTCTCAATTTGCTTTTCTTTTTGAAAAGGAAAAGAAAAAATTATTTTATTGTTATTCAATACCCCCGCCAAGTCCACTCCACTATGCTAACTTCGTTCTGGACTCCTGTTATAACAATAATATCTAATCATATATCTCTTTCTCTTAACCAAAAAAGTGAAAAGACAAATTATCAACTGGGAGAATATCTTAGGAAACCATACATATGATCATTCAGTAGAAATCCAAATCTACTCATAATTGTTCCTATAACAATGTGTGGATTTTAGAGCAAAACAAACAAAAACCTGGAGATGGAACTGAGAGAAACCCTAAAAGAATATAAGCCACTAGATGCAGGTTTCTGTTCAAAATGTGTGAATCTGTATATATCCAGTTTAATATCTACTTCACTTCCTGAAACTGAGAGACCATACTCTCAGTTACTTTTGTAATAGAAGAAACTCGTCACCAAGAGGAGATCTATTTGTGAGTCCCTGGAGCTGCACTGAGCAATCAAGAGCTTTCATGACTGTTATGAGTCAAATGGGACCCTATGGAACAGTATAGAACTAACTTACAGGGTTTTCAAGACTATCAATTTTACGAAAGAGACTTGTACATCTTTCTCCTGTCAGGAGCCCTAACAGTGAGGAAGGTGAGGTGGAATTTTTCCCTCCTCTGTTGAGTCATTATTTTATTCGCCTCCTCTTTACTCTGATGATAGGAGGTGGTGACATAGTTCACATGGAGTTGTGCAAAGACTGTACCTCTCTGTTGGCTGGAATTCACTGGTAGTTTCAAGGGAGAAAGCCAAGTAATCTCTTCCCATGCCTTTTTATAGCCATGGAAACCCAAGCTCTGAGTTGGTTCCAACTGGATGACAATGAGTTTGAGGTTTGAGTTTTTAATTATTATTATCTTGTTCAGATGAGGAAGAGATTAACAACCCATGTAGTTGTTGTTGTTGTTGTTATGTGCCGTCGAGTTGCTTGCGACTCATAGCGACCCTTATCCCAGTCACTGAATAAATCCACCTCATAGAGGGCCTTCCTCTCCTGCGCTGTCTCTCCACCCTCCCAAGCATGATGTCCCTCTCTAAGGATCGGTCTCTCCTCACAATATGTCCAAAGTATATTGGATGGAGCCTCAGAATCCTTACTTCCAAGGAGCCATCCGGTTTAACCCTTTCCAGGACAACTCTGTTTGTTTTCCTAGCAGTCCATGGTATTCTCAATACTCTTCTCCAGCACCACAGCTCAAAGGCATCAATTCTCCTTTTATCCTCCTTGGTCATTGTCCAACTCTCTGATGCATGACAAGTGATTGCGAAGACCATGGCCTGTATCAGACGCACCTTAGTCTCCAGAGAGACACCATTGCTCCTCAGTCCTTTAGAGAGGTCCCTAACCCATAGTGATAGCAAATGACCACAAGTCTCCTTAAAAGGATGGGATTAGCTTGTTTGCATAATTTCCCAGAAACTTACAGGAAAGTAACACCCAGATGGTGGAGAACCTTGTAGATTGGAGCTGGTCAGGCTGACAGAGAAGCAGCCAGATAGGGAATACCTTCCTTCTGTATGGGGCAATATATGTTGAGATGTTCCCAGAACTTGTGGCATGATGCTTACGACCACGTGAACATCCAAGACGGCAAGCAGCACTTAGTATGGAATCGTATTTTAAGTCTAAAACCACAATTGATCCTTGAATGCCCTGACCTCAATTTACACATTGATAATGAATTGAGAGTTATAGGGAGTAAGGCAAGTGCCTTTGCGGGAAAACAAAGTAGTCATGTGATCAGAAGAGAAGGATCACATGGTGGTTGCCAAAAACATGAATTTTAGAAGTGTCCCCTTCTGTGGTCAATAAAAGCCATTGAGAGAGCTGCATAACATTGGTGTAGAGAATTTATGTCCCCAGGGGATGTGGATTTAGACTAATCAATGCCTGTGGCAATAGTGGCACTCAGCAGGGTATCCATTTGCCACTTTGTAACTTAAAATAGAAGTTCTTTGAAGAACCCATTAGGCCTCTTAATTAAACTAGCTGCCTGGGGACTATAAGGGAATTGGAAGTTCCACACAATGCCTTCTTCAGACCCAAAGATTGCATATTTTGAGAGGTGATAAGTGTGTCTTGGTCACTCTGAAAATTGTACAGAACACTGAAGGAGATAGGAACTACTTTGGTAATGCTTTATGTTATGGTTTTATTATACGTAGACAAGTAGGTTATTTTTATTTATAACTATGAGCTAAATGATCAGCAAAATTCTTTCCCATAAAGATAGACACTTTTTTGACATCTGAAGTCTGTGAAAAAAACAAATTGAACAACAAGCAGGTGGAGGAGAAACAAAATCATTTCCAGTTGAGTTGATTCTGACCTATTGCGACTCTCCATTGTGTTTCTGAGGCTGTAAATCTTTTCCTATATGGCTGTGAAACAAAGACTGCTGGGTTTAACTGGCCTTCTGGTCCAGTGTGTATACAATGCAGTAGACCACTGTGGCTTCATAATGAAGAAAAAAAAATGGAGATACTGTCTTTATTTTTAGCTTATTGTGCTGATCTCATCATTTATGAAGAACATATTCGTTAAGGTATAAAAAGCAGTAGCATTGCGTTGACAACCACTGCTGGAAAGTTTAAGTAAAGTCTACACACTTAAATTCACTTTTTTAAGTCCAAGCAACTCTCTGGGTAGCCAAGTAGTCTAGAAGAGAGAAAATTACCAAGACACTGATGGTGTATGGTAAGAGGTGGGTCATCCTGGGAGGCCAAGTTTAGTTCCTGATGTAGCTATAAAACTGTGGCAGTTATGACAAGTATGTGGAATGCACAGTAGGGATGTATAGGCCAAAAGCTGCAGATAAAATGCAGTAAAGACTCAGAGCTCGTGCTTTTATTGCTGTTGTTATGTGTCATTGAGTCACCTGCTACCCATAGCGATCCTATGCTATGTACAACAGCTCTGAACCCTGCCCAGTCCTGACCCAGTCTCAACTAATTCTGACACATCAACTCCCATTGTCCCAGTTATTGTTTCAATTCACCTCATCCAGGGTCTTCCTCTCCTGCACTGTCCCTCCACCCTTCCAAGCATGATGCCTTTCTCCAAGGACCAGTCTCTCCTGGCCATGGGACCAAAATATATGAGACAGAGCTTCAAAATCCTAGCCTCGAATAAGAAACTTGGTTTCACCCTCTTCAAGACAGACTTATTTGTTTTCTTGGTGGTCCATGGTATGTTCAAGACTCTTCTACTGCCATCCTTAGTCTTTGTCCAGATTTCTGAAGCATAACAAGTAACTGTAAAGACCATGGCCTGGATCAGTCACACCTTAGTCTCTAGACTGACATTGTTGTTTTTCAGCACTCTGGAGAGGTCCCTGAAAGCAGATTTTCCCAGTTCACCTCTTGATTTCCTGACTGCTGGTGCCAGGAATGTTGATTGTGGAGCCGAACAAACTGTGATTGTTTAAAAACCTCAGTCTCTTCTCCACCTATCATGGTGCTGCTGATTGGCCCAGTGGTGAAAATCTTTGTCTTCTTGATGTTGAGCTTCAATCCATACTGAAGACTACAGTAGAACATACTACTTTAGTGTAACCTATTATGTGGCCATCACAAATTTCTTTTATGGTACATAGCATAAGGCTAACAGGTGGCAATTAATGGCCATTGGAAGTGGTTCAAAAGATTCTAGAGCCTTTTGTAAGGGTGAATCCATTAAAGGAGGGCTGATGTTCAAGCAATGGATTTAATGGAATTAAGTAAAATGTATAAAGAAACATTTTGCCTGTCTTCCCAAGAAATTGTGAATGCTACGAAAGAATCAGTGACTGTTTCTTGACAATATCAAGGAATCAACCTATTCTTGATTAACCTAATAATTTTCAGAAAGTTAGCAGAAGTTGTTAGGCGTACTTGGTACTAACTGTGGGACAATAACGATTTTTAATGCCTTGCATGTGGATGCCTTGCATGTCCTACCATGCCTTGAATAAATATTTATTATCGATGCCCTTGGAGGACAATATGAGAATATCATCAATAAAATGCCTCACCTCTTGTCCAAGAGAAAGATTGGTGTGGTTAAAACTTTGATTGCAAAGATTTATCTAATAGTTGCTGAGTTATCCATGGGTAGCATGGTATGTTTTGTAGCTAGGTGCTGTCAAGTTGAGGGGGGCTCATAATCACCCTGCAAAAAATGAATCTGAACTTTTTCTTATCAGATGTAATTCTCATCATCTCTGAAGTATTAGGGCCCATTGTTAGAGTCACAGTGTCAACCCACCTCTGTAAGGGTCTTTCATTCTTTCAATGACACTCCACCTTTCCAAGCATGATATTCCTCTCCAAGGACTGACTCCTCCTAACAACACACCCGAAGTATGTGAGATGAAGCTTCCTCATCTTTGTGTTTAAGGAGTTTCCTGGTTGCACTTTGCCCAAGGTACACTTGTTTGTTCTTTTGGCAGTTCATAGGATATTCAATACTCTTCTCCTACATTGTAGCTTCTTTGTCATTCTTATTTATTAATTTATTCAATTTTTAACTTTTATTTGCATATTATACAATTTGATGGCTTGAATCAAGAGCAACTTAGCTTTAAACTGAAATCCTTAAATTGTCAGTAAGTGCAAAGACCATAGCAATTTGGAAAGGTCCTTGACAGCAGATTTTATCAATGCAATACCTGATTTATTGACTGCTGGTACCAAAAGTGTTGATTTGGGGTCCAAGCATGGTTTAGGTGTATCGAATTACTTTAGAGGTGAAGGCAAAATGCATGTGGAAATATGTACTAAAGAAAGTACTTCAGCCAAATACGTAACAGGAAATATTTACTCGTTACTGATTGAATAGAGTCAGTAGCATCTATAATATTGAGTATAAAGTGTACTTATTTGATAGAATCAGTAATATCTATAAGAATATTGAGTACAGAAACCGTAAAGGATGGAACTAAATCATTAAAATTGTGGTAATATACCATGCACTGCCAGTCATCATTTCTATGTTGCTATTGTTGTTATCTGCTCTCAAATAGGAACTGACTCATAGCTGACCCTCCCCTGGGTTTTCAGAGGCTATGAAGCACATGGAGGAGATTGACCATCTTTCTCCATGGAGTGGTGTTTGGAAGATGAAAAATCAGGCTACTAAAAAGAGAAAAGAGGGTAGTCACCAGATCACTAATGTTCCCCCTCTCTCTTCACAGTGCTGTCTGGTTCAATTCATAACTCACCCTCCAGAAGGTTTTCAGATACTGTAAATTGCACAGAAGGAAACTGTCCATTTTTCTCTGAAGGAGTAGTAGCTGGTAGATTAAATCCACTGGAAACATTCTTTTGAGTGAGGAATATACCTCTTTAGGAACTGTACCAGTAGAAGTCCCTCTTCATTAATTGTTCTTGTTATGTGCCATTAAGACACTTGCTTAACAGCCTTGAATCTTGCCCTATCTTGAGCTAGTCTTACTTTCTCTGACACATCTGCCCCATTACCACAGTTACAGTGTCTCTCCGTCTCATCCAAGGTCGTCTTCTCCTGTGGTGTCTCTCCATCCTTTCACACATGATGTCCTCCTCTAAGGATCTGTCTCTTCTGGTAACATGCCCAAAATATGTGAGCTGAAGTTTTAAGATCCTTGCCTTCAGGGAGCAACTTGGTTTCACACTCTCTAGAACAGACCTGTTTGTTCTTTGGTAATCCATGCTATGTTGACTATTCTTATTTAGCACCAATACTCAAAGGCATTGATTCTTCTATCAACCTTTGTCATTGTCCAGTTCTCTGATGTTTAGCAATTAATTATAAACAGTATAGCCTGGATCAGGTGTGCATTAGTTTTTCAGTTTTCTCAGCCTGAGAAATTCTTCCCTTTTTATTCTCCAGTTCCAGTGTTGCACATTCCATGATAGTACTTTGCTTTGTCTTCTCGAGCTGCACTTTGAAATCTTCTGTTCAGCTCTTTTACTTCTGCTTATTTTCCCTTTGCTTTAGATTCTTGACACTCTGGTGTAATTAAAAATTCTTAATAAGTGCACATGCCATTATACACCAAAGCAAACTAGAAAATATATTATGGACACTATAAAATCTTTTAGTAGACATATGCTAAGCTTTGAAAAACTGTTACTCTTTTCAGACAATCTCAATTTTAAAAGATAAAGGACAAGATAGTGTCTGGAGTAGATGTTTGTACTAATAGTAGCTGTGCCAATTAAGCTAAGGCATAGTACTTATGAAAATATGTAAATATACACAAAAATGAAAATATAATTTTCATTTCCATGAAACAAATATTCCTAAAATTTACAATTGAAAAATTAAACATTACATCTCAAGGAGAGATGTTAATTTTGTCATCAGCAGTCTTTTATATGGCCCCAAATAGGTATTGACAGAGTGTAAATAACTAGCCATTTGCTAGTTCAAAATATTCAATTTAGACATTTTCAATTTGTATGATTGTAGTTTAAAAATAATAGTCATTATTATGGCCCTAACCCTTTATAAGATGGTCTTTAAAAAAAGGCAATAATATATGGGTAATTGGGAGTGAAATTACACCTATACACTTTGTAGTGAGTTTTAACATAAGAATTAAAGCAAAAATTATATTTAGATTAGTGAGAAAATTTCATGAATGAAGACACTCATTTTAGTGATAAAAGCAAATGAACTTTATTTTGTGATATATTATGTGTATCCATAATGGATTTGCTCTACCGTTTAAAGTTCTCAATCTTCAGAGAAGCTGCATACATGAGAGTTGATTGGAATAGTGAGATGATAAGGGATGAATGATTATTTTTTTATCGTTTATCTCTCCTCTCCCACTCCTCATTTTGAAAAACTACCTTTTTAAAATATTTCATGAATGAAAAATTTTCAAATTCTGTGAGCTCTTATTTTGACACTACCATTGTTTTTGTTTGCTCCTGAATATAGAGAAATCATTAACCTAATCTAGTAAAGTCTCAAGAGCTCGCTCTCTTCTGTTGAATGAAAGCACTAAGGTTTAAAGTAATTCCCTGGGTGACCTTACAATTGCCCTTTTGCTCATCCAGTCTTTGTCTTCTTGTCTTCTAGTAAAGGCACAGTTGGGATTTTATATAGGACTCTTTTTGTCTTTCCACTCTCCTTCCTAAAATATTTTAACTATAGATATTTATTCACCTCAATGGAAATCAATCATATAATCACTCATCTAGATTATTTTTCAACTTCAGAGAAGCTTATCATCCCACTAAAGCTTACTTAAAACAAAAATACACGTAAATATGTAAGCTTATTTAAGAAAACTTTAATTGGTTAGGTTGAATTCTTCCTAATTCATTGCAAAGAATAATTTGTTGCTAAATAACCTCAAGGAAATAGACCAAAAGAAATCATTTCATTCACATTAGAAAAAGTTCTTTCACCTCTCAGCTATTTATTTCTCTTTTTAAATACAAGATAGAATTAAAGCCATTGACTACATAATAACTTTTAAAAATCAATAAATCATTATTATTACTACCTTGTTTTCTATAATTTGAAGTAATATATTTCACTTAGAAAATGTGAATGGTTATATAATAGAGTTCCTTGCTAAAGAGTGAAGTGTATTGTAATTATGATAATGGTTAAAACAATTTGCTTCTTTCTTTTTCTCTAGCTCAATGAAACTATACAGGCTGTTCTGGGATTCACAGGGCTAGATATTTTTGTGATGAAAAAGCATGCTACAATTTTGACTTTGACCATGAAATTTGTTCTACTCTTCTGAAAAAAACATCACTAACCTGTAAAGGGATTTTAACAACATGTCTTTCAAAGTCAAACAATGTAATTCTTATACAGAGAAGGATGCATTGACTGGTAATGAGGTGTGAGAAGTTTCAAATAGCTTAGTGTGGGACCAAGGTTAATATAATTATGGACCACAAACTCCAAGAAATCATTCACTCTCTTACGTCTGAACTACCAGCCTGTAATAAAAGGTGGTCTTTCAGTCTTCAGTGCACTGATTTAAAATGATCTATTGATCTGGACCAAAAGAAAGATGAATATACCGAGGAACTGAGACTGCCTCCAAGTGATAATGAGCAGAACTGAAGGAATGTAGCTATGGGATAGGGATCTTCTTTCTACAAAAGGCTGTGGCAAAAGCAGGGACTTGACAGAACAATGAGGAAGATTCGAACAGGAATGTCATTCTTGTGGTCCCTGAGAAAATGTATAAAAGGATGTCAAGAGTTACAGAGAAGAATCATGCAAGTGAATAAAAGATTGGTTCTTTGCCCTTGCAGGCTGAAGCAGGAGTCAAAAAGGATCACAGGACTTTGGAAACGGTGGAATTCACTTGCTTTTATGTGAGTGTGTGTGTGTGTGTGTGTGTGTGTGTGTTGTGTGTGTACACATTTATATCCTGGATCAATGAAAATGTAGCAAATATTTCTCTCACAAGCATTTTTATATTTATTCACATTAATAAAGAGCAATGCTTAAATAGATACTTGAGTGGTCTATATGCACATTTTCAACTTATTACTTATCTTAATCATATTACTTATATGTGCACATATATTTTATAGATAATTTGCTTTTGAGTAATTATACATCAGTTAAAAAAAAACACCCAGATAAAGTTCTATATTATAAAGAAGCTAGCTATAGAAAACATATGCTTAATAAATATATGTCCTTTATGCTCTTGAAGCAGACGAAATATTGATAGGACAATTTTATTTGCTTTTATTCATATTACACATCCTGTTATTTAGTTATTTGGATGTTTTGGATTTAAGAACTGTATCACATTGTTCAGTGGCAATTTTCAAAGCTTACAAAGAAGAAATATTTAAAAACCTTTATTCTCTTTCTAACACATTTTTTCTAAGGAGAAAGACCTCAAAAAATATGATGGACCCAGTCACTGTAATAACACACTCAAACACAACAATTGTGAGGCTGGCATAGAATCAAGCAATATTTCATTCTACACTGTACCTAAGTGGTTTTGTGTTGGAGCCAAGTCAACAGGAGGATCTAACGATGTGAAATAATAGATATTGTGAAAATTTTCGGTTTTGGTTGTTCACATTGAGTCATTCATGAACACATTTAGATAGTTTCAAAGTTAAAAATTAAAGTAAGTACAATTAAGAATTTTATTTGATCCATGCCACATGCCTGCCTCACTAATCTATCAAACTTTTCTCTGCAATGCTTTTTTTTTAAAAAAAAGAAAATAATATTATTGTGGTTTTGATGGAAATTTACATAGCAATCCAAGAGCTTATTTGGCAATTTCTCTACAATTTGTTCAGTGACATTAATAACATTTTTACAATTACTAGTAATTTGTTCAGTGACATTAATAGTGTTATTTTTATACCTTTTCACTTATTGTATTCTGTGTGTTCCATTTCCAATACTCTAACTACCATGTTCCTTTATTTTCTCTGCTTTAGAAATATTGTTGACCTTTTGTCTCCAATGAATGTGTATTGGTTTTGTTTGGTTTTTAAAATAATGTACCTACTTACAGATAATGTACAATGTTTTCTGTGCTTCTTTGTTATTTTACTAAAAGTCTAACCAAAAGGATTGTTTCAGCTCAGAATTTTAAGGAGTAACCCAAGATGATAGTTTCAGGGAATCTTCTGGCTTTAACTAATCCACTAGATCAGGGCTTTTTAAAAATTTAAGTTCTGTTCTGTAGTTTTTTCCTTGTCAATCAAGGCTCATCTGCGCTGTGGCTCTGACTGATGTGGTCGGTAGTGGAAAGTGGACACCATTTACCTTTTTCTGTTGTTGGGGTAGATAGATCTGTAGCTCATTTTTGCTCTAATACCTTCCCTGAGATTTTGACTTCCTTCTTTGTCTTTTGCTCCTTATACTAGATATCAAGGATTGTTTCTTAGGTAGAAATTCTTGAGCTTTTAAGGCCCCATGTACTACACACTTACTAAGATCCGGAACATGACCTTTGTGAATAACATTATGCCAATTGCCTGTTTTGGCTCATTAGACTAAGGCCTAAGCTTTTAGAAAACAAACGAACAAGAAACAACAACGACAAACATAAACCCAGTCCCTTAGTTGTTTGGATGTTTCTAGAAGGTATCTGTAGTTGTGTCCCCTATACATAGGAAATTACACTGCTAAGACCTAAAGGCCACACATCTCTACTAGTTCAAATCAACCAAAAGCTCTGTAGGATAAAGATGGGTAATCTTTTCCCATGCAATTTACAGCCTTCAATAATCCATTGGAAGATCAGCTATTAATAAGTTCTGAATCAACAGCAATTAGTTTTTGGGAAAATGTACAAAATTGCCAGTTCACTCATCCTGGTTCTTCCTCTTAGAATTTTTTCATAAGAATTGAACTAAAATGTGAGATTTTTTTAATGTCTGGAAAACAAAACACCCACCAGAATATGTGCTCTTAAAAAAAAAAGAGGAAAAAAAAGAAAAAGGGGGGGGGGAAGAATACATATTCTGCTTAGATACAAAACTATAATTGGAAATGTATGAGATATCAATTAAATGGTTGAAGGAGCATATTTGGTTTAATAGAAAGACATGACAAAAACTCAGGAACACTTGTTTATAAATGCTGACTTTGCTCAAAACTTAGCTAAGCATTTAACCTCTGAAACTATAAACTCTCTTCTGTGAAAATGAAGATAATAAGAATTTGTTGTTGTTGTTGTGTACTGTCGAGTTGGAACCAACCCATAGCTGGTCCTTTGGTGGGTTTTCAGACGCAGTTAATCACAAGGAATGAGATTGCTAATTCTTCTCTCCATGGAGCAGCTGGTGGATTTGAACCGCCTGTCTTAAGGATTTGAGCACAGCTTCTTGCAACGAGGCAACTAGTGCTCCCGGATAATATATCATAAGGCCTAATTAAAATTATAAATTTATTATACCAATCACTATACCAATAAGGCACAGAGTTATACCCAAAATAACTGTTCAACCCTGAAACATTTCAGGAAGTACATATTACAAAGACCAATGGTAATTAAGAAAGACGGTCAAGCTTTACTGAAGGCATTGACACAAGTGAGGCCCAGGAGTTGATAAAATACCAATTAATATATCTCAACAAACAGATATACTCATTAGTCTATGTCAAGAAATTTGGAAGACTGACTGACTAGAAGAGATCCGTATTTATTCCCATTCCCAAGAAAGATGATCATATAGAGTGGAAATTATTGAACAATAACGTACATAAGTAAAATAGTATTGAAAATCATTTAAAACCTATTGGAATAGTACATCAACAGGGAACTACCAGAAACTCAAACTGGATTCAGAAGAGACAGTGGCACAAGAAATATCATTGCTGATACCGTATGGATATTGGCAGAAACTAAAGAAGATTAGAAAGTTCTTTGCTTATGTTTTTTTTTTAAATTATGTAAACGCATTTGACTTTAGGCCATAATAAATTGTGGTGCGGGAGAAGAGTATTGAATATACCATACACTGCTAAGAAAACAAACAAATTATTTCCTGGAGAGGGTGAAACCAAGATTCTCCTTGGAGACATGGATTCTTGATCTCCGTATGACATACTTTGGGAATGTCACAAGGAGGGACCAGTCCTTGAAGAGGCACATCATGATTGGGAGGGTGGGAGGACAACACAAGAAAGGAAGGCCCTTAAGGAGATAGATTGACTCAGTGCCTGGGGTAATGAGGGTGATGTGTTGGAGACAGTAAAATTGGTTCACAATAGAGCAGGGTTCAGAGTTGTTGTACACAGGGCACATAACAACAATATAACAAATTATGGCTAACTTTGAGGGAAAAAATGGGAATCTCAGAACAATTAACTGTACTCTTATGAAAACTGTACATAGACAAATGATAGGTTGTCAGAATCGAGTAAGAGAACACTGTTTAAAATCACAAAGTTATTAATTAGAGCTATGTCATTTCAGAGCTATATCTTTTCTCAATACACATTCAGTTTGAATTCTTAGCAAATCAATTCAGAAGCTGAACTATATAGAGAAGAATGTGGCATCAGGGATGGAAGAAGATGCACCATCAACTTGCATTATGCCAGTGACATAACCTTGCTGCCAGAAACTGGAGAAGACATGAAGCACTCACTGCCAAAGATCAAAGACTATAGCTCTCAACATTACATCTTAACAGCAATAAAACAAAATCCATTCTGCTGGGCCAATAGGCAACATCATGATGCATAGATAAAAGATCGAAGCTGTCAATGACTGCATTTTACTTGGATCATCAATCAACACCCATGGTAGTAGCAGTCAAGAAATTAAAAGACATATTGGGGAAATCTGCTATCAAGAATCTCTTCAAAATGCTAGAGAGCAAGTATTTCAATTTAAAGATTGAGTGTACCTGATCTAAGCCATTGCTATTACTGTTGGTTGCGATGTATTTTAGAGTCTAAACAAGTGACTCATAGCTCACCCTTCAGTGGATTTCTGAGGCAGTAAACTGCTTGGGGAGGAGATTGTTCACCTTTCTCTCACTGATCAGGTGGTAGATAGATGTAAGCCATATGCCTTTGGTCTGGCAGGGTGAGCTACAGGAGCTCCTCTACAATGCTTAGGAGCAAGGATTTGAGATTAAAGGCTAAGTGTGCCTGATCCAAACCATGGTATTTTCAATTGCTTCCTATGCTTCTGGAAGTTTGAGTATTCAGTAAGGAAGACAGAAAAAGAATTGATGCCTTGAATTTTGGTCTTGGCAAAGAGAATTGAGTATTTCATAGGCTGTCAAGAAACCAAACATATTTGTCTTAGAAGATGTGTAACTAGAGATAGTGCTACCCTGAGTAGAAACTGATTCATAACTGACCCTCCAGGAAGTTTTTAGAGGTCTTCGGAGTAAATCACACAGGAAGCGATTGCCCGTCTTTCTCGTGTGGAGTAGGTGATGGATTCAAACCTTGTGCCTTTGGGTTGGCAGTTCAGTTCCTTACCATTAAGCCATTCTTTCCATATAATTTGTTTCAGAATCTATATTTTAATGCAGACTTCTTTGACTAATGAGCCATATTTTAAAACAAACAATTAAATAGCTTACTATGAGTCGTAAACGACTCGACAGCACATAACAACAACAACAACATTATTAGCTAGTAACAGTAACCACTTACTGAGTTTTAGCAGACTGAAAACTCTTACTATTATTTGTATATCACAAACAATAATTAGTAATAGCAGATTATAAAAAAAATACTCTTCTCAAATTACCCATATGCATTATTTTTGTCGTTGTTTATCATTTATTAAATATGAAAAGGCATTAAACTGCATGGATCATAACAAATTATTAATATCATTGCAAAAAAATATTAGAATTACAAATCACTTTATTGTGCTCCTGTGGAACCTATATATGGAATAAGAAGCAGTAGTTTGAAAAGAACAAGAGAGTGTGCAGTCTTCAGTATAGATTGCATATCAACATAAAAGAAAATTAAAATCCTCACAACTTGATAGATAAACGTCAAAATAAATATAGAAAAGATGTAATAAAGGATTTCATTTTACTCTAACAATCAACACCCACAGAAGTAGCAATCAAAATATTAAATAGCATATTGTTATTGTTGTTGTTATGTGCCGTCGACTCGCTTGCAACTCATAGCGACCCTAAGTACAACAGCTCTAAACTCTGCTCCGTCCTGTTCAAATCTCACTGTCTCTGACACACTCATCCCGAATGCCCCAGTCACCGAATCAATCCATCTCCCAGAGGACCTTCCTCTCCTGCACCTGCCCTCCACCCTCCCAAGCATGATGTACCTCTCCAAGGACCAGTCTCTCCATACAAGATGACCAAAGTATGTCAGACGAAGTCTCAGAATCCTTGCCTCCAAGGAACAGCCCAGTTTAACCCTCTCCAGGATGAATCTGTTTGTTTTTTTAGCACTCCATGGCACCCTCCGCATTCTTCTCCAACACCAAAGCTCAAAAGCATCTATTCTCCTTCTGTCCTCCCTGGTCATTGTCCAGCTCTCTGATGCATAACAAGTGATTGCAAAGACCATGGCCTTTACCAGCCGCACCTTAGTCTCCAGAGACACACCATTGCTCTTAAGTACTTTAGAGATGTCCCTAACAGCAGACTTTCCCATTGCACTATGTCTTTTAATTTCCTGGCTGCTGGTGCCAAGAGCGTTGATTGTGGAGCCAAACAGACTAAAGCTGTGAACAATCTCAATCTCTTCACCATCCATCCTGATGCTGCCCATTCGTCCAGTGGTGAGAATCTTTGTCATTTTGACATTGAGCCTCAGTCCATATTAAAGGCTGCAGTCCTTGACCTTCTGTAGCAAGCGCTTCAGGTCCTCCTCAGTTTCAGCAAGCAGGGTTGTGTCATCTGCATAATGCAGATTGTTGATAGATCTACCACAAATCCTGATGTGGCATTTCTCCTCACAGAGCCTAGCCTTCTGGATGATCTTTTCTGCATAGAGGTTGAAAAGGTATGGAGACAGGACACATCCCTGACGTACACCCTTCCCAATTTTGAACCACGCAGTGTTTTTCTGCAATGTGCAAATCTGTCATCAAAAACTTCTTTAAAATTGCTGAAGACCCAGGATGTCACCTGGAAGGTTAGTTTGCATCTTCACTCAAGCCATAGTGCTTTTAGTATTTGTATATGTATGTGAAAGTTGAACAAAGAAAAAGGGAAATTAAAGTTGAATTGATGCCTTTAAATTGTCATATTGGTGAAGAATATTGAAAAAGCATGGATTACTAAAAGAAATATTTTTCTTTGAAGAAGGGCAACCAGAACATTCCTTGGAAGTAAGGGAGGGACCAGTCTATGGAGAAAAATATTATACTTGGTAAAAGAGAAGGTCAGCAAAAAAGAGGAAGATTTTCACATGCCTGTATCCATTTTCATGTCCCCGAGCCATTATATCAAACACTGTATTCATGTGACCTCTGCCTGTGGCTACGACCATGCTACCCAACCTTGGCACATCCCTGGGATTGGTACTATTCAAGTGCCCACAACCCACTACCACTGTGTCCAGGAAAGGAAGCATGGAATTTTTGCATTGCAGAATACTCAGACCTATGCCCGGCTTGGAAAATGGTACAGCTTTGTAAACTCCACTTTTCTTACACAGATATACCTAGCTTCACCGGCAAGCCACTTGTCTGAAGGTATTAAACTTTCTGAATGAACAAGCAAGCCAACTTCTCTCCATCTTCAGTACAGCAGCTCTTTCCTGGATGATCTTGGGCAGTGTTCTCTCAGTAAATCAGTAAAGTGTGTTTGTGTGTGTGTAGAGAAAGACACATTTTGTGTTTATGTGTGAGAGAGCACACAATAGAGCAAGCTCACGAGAGTGAGAGTCAGGGAGAGAGAGAGGGAGGGGAGGGGAGAGGAATGGAGAGGGGAGGGGAGAGGGGAGCGGAGAGGAGAGGAGAGGAGAGGAGAGGAGAGGAGAGAAGAGCTAATTTGTCTCAAAGAAAATATGCACACACTTGTACAGGCAAGATATGCCAAGCCCATGTATTAGATGTCACACTCTAGGCTTCTTCTGATTTATAATATGGATTGATAAATCTAAGATCAAAAGATAGAATGAAGGATTAAGCTGATAGCATGCAGAGGCTGAGTGAGAGATCAGATGATAATAAGCTTACCAGGATCCAGAGCAAATGAGTGAGCTTTGACAGAATATCCATCTCTATGCTTAGTGTAAATCATCTGCTGAAGAATTTACCTTACACCTGACTGACTGATAATATAATAAAGGATATTTGCATCATTACATAACTGCCAAAACTTTGAAAACCAAAAGCCAGAGAATTTGGAACATAGCCTTACAACCTCAAAAAACCCTCTGGAAGGTTCCAACTAGACAACAATTAATTGATTAGGATTAATCATAAGAGTTAAGATATTGATAAGATTATTAAATAAATTTCTTACCAGCATGGTGAATTGAATTTGAAGTAGGTTAAACAGAAAATAAAATATTGTACTTAATTATATTGAAAACATAGGGTAGTTAGACTTTATACTTCTTCACCAGAAAGACTAAAATTATATTGAAGAATGTCACCAGCAGAAACCCTATTGTTAAGTCGGTTACAAATACTGCAGACAACATTAATGATACTGCATGTTACTTTAAGGATGATATATGTTAATTATTTAAATGTTGGCAATCTTACAGTGGAATATAAATGTTA
>NW_006399773.1:6466850-6479695 GCF_000299155.1 Elephantulus edwardii
AAACCACTTAGTATAAATTCTAGAAATTAATAAATCAGAAGTATTACAGCTTTAAAAACTTATAGTAAATTGCTTTAATCTAATATGCACTTTATGTTACTAATATCCTTGACATGAAAAGAAAATGTCTTCACAGTAACAATTTCTGTGCAAACTACTAACTCATTTTGTTATTCTAGTAGTTGACACAACAATAGATAAATTTCATCATACAAACATCTCTTTCTAAATAAACATAACCAATATGTCCTGCAAGGGTTTACCTCATGTATTACTTAATATAGCTATCACTTTAAGCTACTGTTTTTAGATAATATTTCATATAATTGCAATACAAATTATTTATATTAATAAACAACTTGTACATATCTTTGCCTTTCTTCTCTTGTTTTTCTTTTAGTTTAGTATCTATAGTGGCTTTCTGTGGCTAACTCTGAGAAGAATGGGAATTCCAAAAGAGTTGATCATGATTATATGAAACCTATACTTGCACCAGGAGGCAATCATCAGAAGAGAACAAGGAAAATGCCACATGGTTCAAAATTGCGAAGGGTGTATGCCAGGGATGTGTCCTATCTCTGTACCTTTTCAATCTGTAGGCAGAACAAATCACCCAAGACCCTGGGAGAAATGTGGTATCAGAATTGGAGGAAGACTCATCAACAATTCGCATTATGTAGATGACACAACCTTGATTGCTGAAACTGAGGAAGACCTGAAGCGCTTGCTGCAGAAAGTCAAGTACTAAAGTCTTCAAAATGGATTGAAGCTCAATATCAAGAAAACAAAGATTCTCACCACGGGGCCAATTGGCAGCATCATGGTAAAGAGATTGAGATTGTTAACAGATTTAATTTGCTTGGAGCCACAATCAACACTCTTGGTACCAGAAGCCAGGAAATCAAATGATGAATTGCATTGGGAAAGTCAGCTGTCAGGGACCTCTCCAGAGTACTGAAGAGCAATGACATTAGGCTGGACACTAAGGTGCACCTGATCCAAGCCATAGTCTTTGCAACTACTTACTATGGAAAAAAGCTGGACAGTGACTAGGGATGATAGAAGAATTGATGCCTTTGAGCAGTGGTGCTGGAAAAGAATATTGAACATAGCATGGATTGCTAGGAGAACAAACAGGTTTGTGTTGTTGTTGTTAGGTGCCATCGAGTCATTTGCAACTCATAGTTACCTTTTGTACAAAGAACTAAACCCTGTTCTATCCTGTGCCAATCTCATTGTCTCCGACACACCTATCCCGTTTCCCAGTCACTGAATCATTCCACCTCATCAAAGGTCTTCCCATCCCTCCTTGTAACATGTACAAAGTATATCAAATGAAGCTTCAGAATTCTTGCCTCCAAGGAGTAGCCTGGTTTTAACTTCTCTAGGGTGAACCTGTTTGAACTTCAGGATTGCAGCTCAAAAGACTTCCCTTTCACCATTATATACAATAACCCTGTTAGCGTAGGAAGGTGTTGGGTTGCTATCCTTAAAGAGCAGTAGGGCAAACACACCAGCTGCCCACCAGCTGCTCAGTGAGAGAAAGGGGAGGCAGCCTTCTCCTGTAAAGATGTGCAGTCTGAAAATCCTTAACAGATGTCACCATGAATCTGACTCAATTCTATGGTGGTTAGATAAAGCATAAAATAAATTGTAAAAGTAAGGAATTAAAAAGAGATGGAGCAAAATTGGAAAGATGAAGAATACAGATAAAATGGACAAAGAAACTTCAAGAAAGCATAAACAGGAGAGAGTAACATGCAGTTTTATCATGAAACCTGCAATAGTTAAAAGAATTGGAGAAACAGATGAGAAAATATTTATGGTATCATAAAGAAATGTAATATGAGAGGATGAAATTAATGACACTGTTAGTTTTTTGATGGAGCAGAAAAGGAGTGATTTTCTAAAATGTGTTTAAAAGAAATGAATAATATCTAATTACATCATTAGATGAAGAATATTGTTCATGGTTACATGAATCTGAAGATCCTATATAAAGGACATGAGAATTTTAGTGTCATACTGAGTCAAGTCAACTCTGGAGAACAACTATAGTTTCTTTGATGTTTGCAGGAAAGCATGTTAGTTGCCCTCCACACCCAAACCTTGGGGAGTCTATGATCCCTAATTTCCTCTTGGTAACCCATTATAAACTTCATTCATGAATTTATCTAAGCCTTTCCTGAACTTATTTATATTTTTAGACTGTATAACCTTCTAAGGTAATGACTTGCATATGTTTACTACCAACTGTGTAAAGCAGTAAAGTACAAAGCATAAATTCCTTTTATCTTTTATGCTACAGTAGGCATCCCCTAGTCCTGGTGCTCTTTAATTTGGTGAAAGGAATCCTTCTTTACCCTTTGTGATTTGGGAGAGCCTGAAATCATGCATTCTTATCTGCAGTTTTTAAAAATGTAATACTCATGTTTTTATGATATTTTGAGCTGAAGTACCTCTTGCACAGAGCTTTGCTTTTCATGAATTGTTTGCTTTGAAGAGAATTATTTCTCAAGTCATCTTCAATCTATCGATTTGGTAGATAAGTTCTATGTTCTCTGTCCTCACACTTACCCATATATTACCAACAAAATCACCCCACCCTCAGGAGAAAATGGTGTGGGAGAAGAGATGCTGGAGAGGGGGAGAGAGGGAGAGAGGAAAAGGGGGAAGGAGAGAGGGAAAGGGGGGGGAGAGAGAGAGAGAGAGAGAGAGAGATAGAGAGAGACTGACTGTAGATTAATGCATAATCATCTTTGGAATTAAACTGACAATTTTAATTCCTTTTCTTCTTTTCTAGCTCTGTGCCCTTAAGCAAATTACTAACTTCTCCATGCCTCAATTTCTTCATCAGGAAATCAGAGATAATAGTATAGTTCCAACTTGATAGTTACTTTTTTAAATTTCAAATTAGCTAATGAATATAAAATATTTAAAACAACATCTGCAGCATCTGGTACATAATAAGCGCTATATAAATATTTTCCCATTTATCTGCGGCACTATTGTGTGCACATGTATGCAGTTATTATTTACAATGACTATAGTTCATTACTACACTAATGATTTCTACTGTACTACACTCGCCTGCACCTATGTTCTTGCATGTTCCATTTTTACAGATATGCTGGGCTTGACCACTTTAACTGCTTTGATACATAAGATATCAGTGACTGTGAAACAAGCTGAGTTTTTATACATACTTCTATATGGATTTTCTCTTTGAAAGAATTACTTCAGACCCCTTTGCTCCATATTAAACCCTGAGACCACAGTTTAGAATCAGCTTAAGTTCATATTTTGCTTAGTCTACTAACTGTACACACACAGAGAGAGAGAGAGAGAGAGAGAGAATGAATCTCATGTACCTGATTCAGATAATGTGCCTGATTCAGATTATGGCCTATCAATCACTTGGCATACATCTGAAATCTTGAAAATGAATGACAGAAAAGTATATTGATGTCTTTGAACTGTGGTGATGGAGAAATATTTCACAAACAAACAGATATTTCTTGGAAAAGGTGCCACCAGAGTGTTACCTGAAGGCAAAAGTGACAAAACTTTGTCGTACATGCTCTGAGTATGTTGCTGAGAGAGGCTATTCCTTGAAAAGGGACATCATACTTGGGAAGGTAGAAGGATGACGAAGGAGAAGAAGACCCTTAACCAGGTGGATTGACACAATGACTCAGCAATAGTCTCCAGTGTGTTGGAGATTGTGAGAATGGCAGGATAGGACAGGGTTCAGATTTGTTGTTCATAGTTGCTCTGAGTTGCAATCAAAACAGTATGCACACACACACATACTGTATTTATAACTATATAATTATACACACACACACACACACACACTCAGCAAAGGAATCACCCAGCCAACCCATAAAATACGATGCTTCTATTTAAAAAAGTAAATAAATTTAGATGACCCTTTAATATGTATGTTCATCTTCAGGGTTGCTTGTAGTGACAGAAAAAAGTCATATAAACTTTTTAATAAACTGATCATTCCTAACTTTTTTCTAATTTCAAGAACAATAAATATAAAGGCAATTGACAACATAATGTAATCACATTAAATCTAACAGATCAATGTTGTCTAGTGTTGCTAGGGAAAAAATATCCAAAGACTAAGGTTTGCATGCAGAAAATATTTTGGCAAGTCCCTCTGGATCAATACACATGTGGGATTGAGAAAAGCAGGATTAGGCAGTGGGTGAAGTTAAAACTTCAATTTAATTGACACAAATGTCTTAGCAATCACGTAGAGAGCTCTGGGGATGTCATGGCCTCTCAGAATTGTTGCAAACAGCAAGTCCAGTGAGACTCAGCTTCTGCCACTTCATGTTGCTTGAATCAATGCAATGGAGGTCATTATAGAATTTGTTTCTGATAAACATCCACGGATTAAGAATTCAGTTCTAACTCTGGTACCATCATATAACTTTCTCAGGGGGATAATAGTTTTTCATGAGTCTCTTGCTGTGACCAAATAAAACTATTTGCACAAACACATACAATTTCTCACATATTCTTGCATAATTTATGTGTCCCTTCCTCCTCCGAAGATGAGTTTCTAGTATATGTATGGATATGATGTTCGTAGTGTTAGTCGAGGACTCGTTATCTCTGCTGATTCAGGTTTGATTTCTGAATTTTGAAACTGTGGACAGTTTTAAATTTTTTTTTTTTTTTTAGTTTTGACACCAAATACAGAAGTTCCAAGTCCATGGAAACTCTCTTTTGAATTGGATTCCTCAAAAAATGAAAACTGTCCCTTAAGATTTGCTGTTGTTAGGTACCTTCAAGTTGAGTATGACTCACAGTAACCCTATGAACCACCTCTCTGAATACTTTCCAATCCCATGCCATCCTCACAATTTATAATTACACTCAAGCCTATTGCCACAGTCACTGTGTCACGTTGTCTGGTTGAAACTTTTCCTCTCTTTTGCTGCCCCTCCACCTTCACTGTGGCCAATCCAGTACAATTCTCTCTAGCAAGAACCAGGCTGTACCATGTAGTTTTCTTTGTTTCACTTGCAGCTTCAATAGTAAGGTCACTTCATGACCTTCCACTAGATTAAATCCCAAAAGGAATGGCTCTATCAAATTCATTCAAATATTCCTATAAGCCACCAAAAGATCTAGCACAGAGTAAAAACAGTAAAGAAATAAAGCAAATGAAAAGATAGATAAGACTTAACTATCTGGCCAGAGACCTAGGCAACTGATTGTAGTCCTTGACATCAAGAATGTAGTAGATAATAATAATAATAATAATAATAATAATAATAATAATAATAATAAATATTTACTAGTGAGGGCTTACATGGCATCTACTTTCTGCAGTCAAAGCCCTAAGTCATACTCTTTCATTATTGTTGAGGAGATAGAGTTGGGGAAAAAAAAATGAGCTGATTGCTTTTGATCATTGTAAATGATCAGAGATCAAGGAGGTTCTCTCTGGTTCTTTGAATCATGGCTAGGCCAATAAGTTCTAGTCACTGAGGAAAGGAACACTTTGTTACTGGAGCAGAGGAATTTAGGTAGCACTGGGCATTTCCAACATATGTTGCTGCTGTTGTTAGGTGTCTTTGAGTTGACCATGACCCATAGTCATCCTACAAACAACAGATCTGAAACCTGTCCTATCCTGGCCCATCCTTATCATCTCTGACATACTTGAGCCCGTTGCTCTGACATATTAAAGCACAGTATCAATCTGTCTGGTTGGGGGTCTTCATCTCTATAACCTACCCTCTACTTTCCCAAGTATGATGTCCCTTTACAAGGAATAGCCTCTCCTGGAAACATATCCAAAATACACAAGAAGAGGCCTTATCATCCTTGCCTCGATGGAAAACCCTGGCTGTACCTTCTCCAGGACATACATGCTTGGTTATTTTTACAGTTCATGCAATGTTCAGTACTCTTCTCCATCAACACAACTCAAAGAAATCAATTCTTCATCGTCTTTATTCATTATCCAGTTCTCAGACAAATAGTAAATGGTTAAAAAGACCATGGCCTGAGTCAGACACCCTTTTGTTCTAAAAACTGACATCATTGCTTCCCAATAAATTCCAAGTGTAATACATCTTCCTGCTCCTCAGACTGCTCATACCAAGTCTGTTAATTGTGAATCCAAGTAAGGTAAAGTCATTCACCATTTCAATCTCTTCTTCATCTATCATGATGTTGCCTATTGGTTCAGTGGTAAGAATTTTTGTTTTTTGACATAGGTTATTGAGATGCAATGTATACTGAAGGTTGTGGTCTTTTATCTTCTACAGCAAGCACTTCAAGTCTTCTTCACTTTCAGCAAGCAAGTTATACTCCCCCCAAATAGGTTACCATAATACAATAAGATTAAAATCTACTATCAATCTTAGCTGAAGATCTTTCTGTGTAACTAAGAAACATCAGAAATAGAAAAATACATTTTGCAAGAAAAAATATCGAGTTAAGCATTCATTTTAAATATTGGAAATAAGGATATTTTTATATTATGAACTTTAAAACAGCTATGAATTTTATAATTTGTAAAGTTAAATAACAAATTTCTTTAGACTATAGATATATCATGGTCAAGGAAATTGCTTGATTAAGGCCACTGTCTGCAAGTTATTGACATGTAGCTTGGAGGTAAAACGTGGAACTGCTTTTCTCCTTATTGTCTAAATATTTAAATCCTGGGGCTGGGGAGGATGCTAACACGTAATATTCTCACACTCATCCTTGTACTTATAATTGTAAAATAATTTATTCACTAATTAATATGACCACATAAAACATACATACACATACAAAATGATGATTATTTAAGAGAAAATAATTTCTTGACACGAAGTCAAGTATGTGTAAAATATACAGCTCAGGATTGATATGGCTGTATTCTAAGCTTCTGTTCAGCTCTCTTTGACTATAACCATCATGAACTTAAAATAGTTGCTTAAACTTCATCTCGTTCATCTGCATTCAAGTCATAAGAGAAAAGAAGGCATAAATGTTCTATATTTGTAAGAATATTTTCTAAAGTGTTCAACTCTTTCACCACTTTATTCCCTGGAAATGGGTGATATTGCTGCAGATAGGCCAAAGAAGCTAATCCAGATTCTCATCTTGCTTAAATCAAAGAGCCTCTGGCTTCCACTATATCAGACCCAGATGCAGTTCTTTATTGTCTGGTATCAACTTAAAAGATTTTTATTTATTTATTTATTTATTTAAAAAAGACATCTGTTTGAAATGCATCCAGAAGAACCAGGTACAATGACATGGTAACTGCTTTTAGGACAAATAACTAATAGGGAACAATGAAATCCTCACAGTGATCAATTCCTGATCATCAAGTTAGCAAAATCCTCCAGTCTGATGGTAGAATAGAGTCCTTGTTCCACCCTTTTGGGCCTTCTTTTTTTTCTGATTCTGTGTCTAATATGGATAATAGACTCTTCATCATGGAGTTTGGAAACGTTCTAAAGCCTCCCAGTGTAGATCAGGAGTTTAAGGATTGCTTTAAAGTCTTAATAACAACAGACAGTTGTAATATATGATCGTGGTTTTTTTTTTGGCTTACAGATCTTGTAGTTTTTAAGTCTGATTCTACCCTGAGACCACTTAAAAGAATAGGATTGGGTGGCAAGCCAGCATAACTTAATCTGATATTGCTGCTATCTCGCTTTCTTCTCATTGTCTGGCAGTGAACTATTAATGTAAGACCTTTTTAAAAGCTTTGGGGCCAGTGATTTATCTCCTGCTAAGACTACTTCTTCGGAGTAGACGTATAAGTGCTTTCACTTGGAGATCAGAGAAGTTGTCATTTTTTAACCCCTAAAGGCTCCAAATTTAATGCATTTAGATTATAGACCACAGAAAATACCTCACTAATATCTCTGCCTGCAGAAAAGTTAGATTGAGTCTAAGTTCATCTCCCCAAGATCTTTGCTGAAAGCAGGGAGAAGCAGTCAGCACAGCCAACATTGATTTTCCCCCCTCCCACTACTATTTACCCTAAGGCTATTTGGCCTGCTTTCCAGAGAGTCTTTCATTTGCTTTCCAGGGAATCATAGGCAATGGTTTGGCTAAATATTTTGTCATTCAATTCTAAGTATTGCTGGCTTTCTAGGCTACAATATCAGACTCCTTAGGTTAATGTGCAGTTTGGGTTCTAATATTGTAGTGTGCCTTGGCTGTGTGTCAAATTTGCTATTTATTAGGATTATGATAGCTGATGTTAAATAGAGACTAAGAAATATGCTTAGAATGCATTTCCCCCCACCCCTTTGAAATTCCAAGTACTCTAGGGCTGTTGGGTAAAACCACAATATTATTTAGGACTCAAGTTTCTGAATTTATTCTTTAGCATTCCAGTAAATGATATTTATTCTCAAAATGATAGGAAAATCCAAGACTGTTTCTATGGTTCTTATCTATGGCAAAACACCAGACAGAGACCATTAGAAATGGAGCTGAAACTGGGAAGGACCCTCAGATTTCTGAGTACCTGTCCTAGTCATTTTAGCCAGCACCCGTATTTCATTTTTCAGAACATTCTCATTTGGTTGTTCGATCTCTAAGAGAAGTTAGAAACTGTTGACATTGATTATAAACATCACTGTGTACCTTAGTAATTTGGTTTAACCTTCTAAGAAAAAAAAAAGCAGAATCAGGTTGAGATAGGCAAGACACAGGGGAGAATACAAATGGGAAGAAAAAGAAACAAAACCCGATAGTTGTTGTTATGTATCATTGGGTCAGAACATATGCATAGTGATTCACCAGTGGATTTTCAAAGACAATAAATCACATGAGAGGAGAATGTCCAATAGATTTCTTGTGAAACATCTTATACAAAGATTCCACTCTGTGCATCTCTTCTCTGAATAAATGACTAAGGAGGTCTTTTGGGGTATCTGTTCAATATACTTTCATGTAATATATAGGACAGCACAATGAGAAAGGACATCTAGTTTATTCAAATTGGAATGCATTTGAATTGAAATGGGATGCTGTTCATATGCTGAAGCAACAAGTAGAGCCTTAAATTTCCCCGGAAAAATTAACTTGCATTAATATTTTGATTACACTTATGACCAATTTCATTACCAGTTTAGTTCCCTCTGTCAGGAGTCTATAGGCAGGGATATGTTTATGAAATCATTAATAATGGTAACAGCTTAAATAAAAAACAGCATAGATCAAAGCATTCTTATGGATAATTACAATAAGAAAAAAAACGACAAGAAAGCAATTTTGAAAAAAAAATATTTTAAATTGCACCAAACATTTATAAATAACTTTATTAAGCTCAAATAGTTAAAATATTTGCTCAAGCTATTGTTATTTTGAGGGGTGATTGAGTACAATTTATAGGTACCCTATGAACAACAGATCTGAAACCTGTCCTATCCTGTGCCATCCTCATCATATCTGACAGATTTTTGTCCATTAATGTAGTAACTGTGTCAAATCACCTTCCTCTCTTTTGTTGACCCTCAACCTTTCCAAGCGTTATGTCCCTCTCCAAAAAATAGACTCTCTTAGCAACATGCTGAAAGTATGTGAGACGAGCCTTTGCCATCTTTGCCTCAAGGGAACATTCTGGCTACACTTACCCCAAGATATATCTGTTTGTTCTTTTGGGATATTCAATATTCTTCTCCATGTCACAACTCAAAGGCATCAATTATTCTCCTGTCATCCCTACCTACTGTTCAGCTCTCAGATGCATAAAATGTGATGGGAAATATCATGGCCTGAATCTGGCGCATCTTAGTCTTCAAACTTATAGCATTGTTCCTTAGTAATCTAGAGAGCTAATTTGTAGAGAAGACTTATTCAGTGCAATATGTCTCCTGATCACCATACTACTGCTACTAAGAGTGTTCATTAGTACCAGCATCAATCAGGAGTGTTGATTGTGGATCCAAGAAAGAAGAAATAGTTGACTCTTTCACTCTTTCCTCCATATATCATGATGGTGATTTTGCTTATCTGTCCAGCAATGAATATTTTTGTGTTCTTTTTTTGTTGGTTTGTTTTGATTTTTGTGTTCTTGGTGCTGCAATACAATCCATATTGAAGACTGTAGTGCTTGGTCTTCTGCAGGAAGAATTTCAACATGGATTGATTGCATCTCAGTATCAGAAAAACATAAATCCTCATCACTGAGCCAATAAGTAACTTTATCTTAGATAGAGAAAAGACAGAAATTGTCAATAATTTCAGTTTACTTGCATCAACAATCAACATCCTTGGCACCAGAAGTCAGGAGATCAGGAGACTTACTGCATTGGGCAAGTCTCCTGTCAGGGACCTCCTCAAAATCCTTAAAAACAATGATGTCAGTTTTAAAGACCAATGAAAGCCTGATTCAGGTTCCAGCCTTTTCAATCACTTACTGTACATCTAAGAGTTGGACAATGAATAAGGATTACAGAATAAAAATTGATGCCTTTGAGTTGTGGTGTTGCATAAGAGTACTAAATAGCCCATAGATAGTCTAAAGAACATACGTCTTGCAGAAAGTGCAGCCAGCGTGTTCCTTAAAGGATGGCGAAGCTTTTCCTCATATACTTTGGGCATATTATTGGTGGGACTTATTTGTAGGAGAGGGATATCATGCTTGGAAAGGCAGAGGGTCAGTGAAAGAAGGAAGACCTTCTTCTGGATTGATGGATTGATGCAGTGACTGTGGCAATGGGTATAAGTATGTCCAAGATGATAAGCATGGGACAGGATAGTAAAGGTGTAAGAAGAGCAAAGGTCAATGAGGACAGCCACATCTGTATGACTTACACTAAACCCTTAAAGAGAAACTGTCATCACCTTCAATATCCATAATAGAAAACCAATTCCCATAAATTCAAACAAGTTCTTCATACCCAGTTTCTCTTTCCAATAATCTTGGCATCAATTCTACTGCTCTATTGGGTTTGAAATCTGTTGTGGTAACTCATAGAGCACAAAATCAGACTCATAATTATGAGATTTTATTAGGGAAGTTAACACAATACAATTTTCTTTGGAAACAGGATACAATTACCCAAGTAGGTCAGCTTCCAAACTGTGCTCACACAACCTTTTATAACTATTGACACTTATCAAAGTTCATAGAGTTACATATAGACAGCTAAATGTTATTGAGTTTTTATGTACTTAAATTGCAATTAGAGTGCTGTTTATACCTAGAAAATAAATCTGGAATTATATGAGATAGATAGATAGATAGATAGATAGATAGATAGATAGAGAGATAGATAGAGTGATAGAGTGATAGAGAGAGATAGAGAGATAGAAATAAATATAGATATCTCAGGAGTGGCATTCACTTCCTAAACAACATGCCTCTGGAAATTCTATGAACTTTGATAAATGATGATAGTTATCATAAGTCTTCAGGTCTTTTGTTCAAAGGGTCACTATGAGTCCAGCATGACTGGACTCCACAGCAATCAATCGACAGCATCAACTATCTGTCTATCTATCTATCTATCTATCTATCTATCTATCTATCTATCTATCAATATTGATGTGTCAGAATTAGTGAGACTGGCTCAGGACAGGGCAATGTTGAGAACTGGTGTACATAGGGTTGTTATGGTTCACAGATGACTCAATGGCACACAGCAACAACAATATATATTATATATATAGTTGTTAAGTGCCTTCAAGTAGAGCACAACTCACAGTGACCGTATAAACAAAAAATCTGAACCCTGTACTATAACTATCTTTGTTTCTCTAGTGTTCATAGAGTTTCCAAAGGCCTATTGTTTAAGAAGTGGATGTCAATCCTGCTTTCAAACCTGTCTTAATCTGGGAGCTCTACCAAACGTTGTCCACCATAGGTAATCATTATGGCATTTGACACACCAATGGCACAGCGTTCACTATCACAGCAACCCCAAGTTATCTCTACAGCAAAAAGCTGAGATGAAATCCCAAAAGCACAAGATTCAAATCCAACAGCTACTATATTGGAGAAAGATGAGAAATCACATCCTGCGTGATTAAATGCCTCTGAAAACCCTCTGGAGGGTCAGCAGTGAGCAGATTCTGACTTGATGGAACACCACCACCACAACAACAACAACAACAAACACACTATAGCCTATAATGTAGCTTATCACCTCATTAAACCATCCCTCAAGTCCCCAAGGCTGTAATATTTAAGAAGGAAGACTGTATTTTTCTTCTGAGGAATGACTGAGGATTTGAACTGCCAATCTTTTAATTAGCTAATTGATACTTTAAGCATTTTACCATATGATTTACTATATCAAACTCAAGCTAATTGTCAAGTTGTCTGACAGCTGACACTCCAGTGTGATTTTTTTTTGAGGCAATAAATCACACATAAGAAAAATGCTCTTTCCCCCCCCCCTGCCCCCCACAGAGCTGCTGATAGATTAGAACTCACCATCTTTAGGTTAACAACAAAACCCTCTATAGACTGAATCACCAGTTATCAGATAACTTGGTGTATCTGTATCATAAAATAACTAAATAAGTTCTTTCTATTGTAGGCAAACTTTAAGAAAACTCAAGATAGAACTAAAAGAAAACAAAACAAAAAAACCCCCAACAATAGCAACAAAACACCTCCAAACCCTCTTTATATAATCTCGGGAAAATTTCCTCCCCAGCAAGAGGCTTAAAAATTTATGTTCCTATGAATGACTCAGTGAACTCAGCACAAACTTTTGTAACTTCCAAAATCAGTTGATAAAATTATAAATGGCTAAAGTTAGATTGTGAAAAATATTGGAAATAGTAAAAGTTTGAATGAAAACATAGAATAGGCAACTTATTCCAAAAATTATTATATTTTATGG
>NW_006399773.1:6479951-6482725 GCF_000299155.1 Elephantulus edwardii
TATAATAGGCAACAAAAACAAAGTTTAAGAGGTATATTAAAAGGGATTAACTGTGTATGGCTAAATTTTATCTGTCTGGCTAAAGTTTAATAGGTTAATTTATGAGGGTTTTGGGGTTTTTTTTTTTTAGCTTTAATGTTAAATACCTCATAAAACAAAGAATTAGGCTTCTTGTTAAACAATGGTGGTTTTGATTACCAGATTGAGGGATGTCTTAGGCTAGGTTCTCTAGAGGACTAAAAGCAGCCAAGGTTATAGGATTGGAACATTTGTGCCTTTGGGATTATAGCTCAGCTTCCTGCCACTAGGACACCTAAGGAACATAATTTATTTGGCTGCTAAATGAAAAGTCAGAGGTTCTAATCTACCAATTTATTCTTGGGATTGAAATGGACTTTAAGACATAAGGTTTAGCTTCAATTTTAAAGTAAGATATGTGAAAATACTCAGGACAAGACAATGTTTTGTCCTGTTATGTGTAAGACTGCGTTTGAGTTGGAGCTGACTCCAAGAAGCCTAACAGCAACAGCATAAATATTTTTCCCCTTATTTCCTTTTTGTGTTAAAGGATCTTCACCTAGCTGAAACTCATTGAAGCAATCAATCAATTGTTGACATTGTGTCAGAACCTATTTATAAATGTCCCACTACTGGGTTTCTGAGACTGTAAATTTTAATAGGAGAAAATTACTCATCTTACTCCCTCAGAGTCACTGGTGGATTCAATCCATGAGAGAAGTATAGCCTTTGGGTGTACTTCCCTAAGGACTAGCCACAAGAGATTCTTTAATAGCTGCTCTGGAGTTAGGTAAATCCATAGGATGGAGATAAAAGAAGATTGATCCTTTCTCACTCTTCCTCTATTTTAATTTATATTCAGAGATAAGCATTATTCTTTCTGGTTTCTTTACTTAGACTGTTAGACTTAAATTGGGTTAGGTGACTGTGTTGATGTCAACAAACTGGCTGACTCTGAAAAGAATAGGAATACCAGAACACTTGATTGTGCTTACGCAAAACCTATACTTGGACCAGGAAGCAGTCAACAGATCAAGGAAACACTTCATGGTTCCAAAAGTTGGAAAGGGTGTATATCAGGGATGTTTACCTTTTCAATCTATATGCAGAACAGATCATCTGGGAGACTAGACTCTGTGAAGAGAAATGTGGCAGCAGGATTGTTGGAAGACTCATCAACAGTCTGAGTTATGCAGATGACACAATCTTGCTTGCTGAAACTGAGGAGAACCTGAGGCGCTTGTAGCATAAGGTCAAGAACTACAGCCTTCAGTATAGCGTGAAGCTCAACATCAAGAAAACAAAGATTCTCAGTAATGGTCCAATTGGCAGCATCATAATAGATCGTGAACAGATTGAGATTATTAACAGCTTTAGTTTGCTTGGTTCCACAAGCAACACTCTTGGTACCAGCAGCCAGGAAATTAAAAGATTAATATCATTGGGAGAGTCTGCTGTCAGAGACCTCTCCAAAGTACTGAAGGGCAATAATGTCAGTCTGGAGACTAAGGTGTGACTGATCCAGGCTATAGTCTTTGCAAATACTTGCTATGCATCAGAAAGCTCGACAATGACTAGGGATGAAAGGAGAATTGATGCCTTTGAGCTGTGGTGTTGGAGAAGAGTGTTGAATATACCATGGACTGCAGGAAGAACAAACAGGTTTGTTCTAGAAAGGGTGAGACAAGGCTGCTCCTTGGAAGCAAGAATTCTGAAGCTTCATGTGGAATACTTTGGATATGTTGGAAGGTCAGACCAGTCCTTGGAAAGGGATGTCATGCTTGGGAGTGCGGAGGGACAGTAGGAGAGATGAAGACCCTTGGTGAGATGTTTTGATTCAGTGACTTGGACTGGAATAATGGGAGTAAATGTGTCAGAGACAATAAGATTTGCACAGGTTAGAGCATGGTTGAGGGCTGTTGTACTTAGGGTTGCTATGAGTCTCAGGTGACTTGATGGCACATAACAACAACAACAACAACAACAACAACATTTTAAACAACAAAATATAACGAATCTTTTTCATTAGGAGCATTAATAATGTAGCTCTTATTAGATTTCACTGCTAACCAAAATATTGATTCTTTAATGCATCAGTCACTTCCTGGGAGAAAGATGAGCAGTCTCTTCCCATTAAGATCAACAGTCTTAGAAACGCAGTGAAAGGTCACTGTGAGTTAGACATGACTCAATGGCAGTTGTCTTTTCTTGTCATCATAATGTCATAACCTTTTATTTACCCAATAAATATTAAAGCCTATTAACAATTTTGCAGATTAATTGTGCTTTTGGTTGTTAATTTATCTTTCTTATTTTCTTTTTCCTTGTTTCATCCTTTCCCTATTCCATTCTGAAACTATTAAATTGCATAAAGTTTTTTCTGTCTCTTAAAATTTATATATAATAGAACAAAATACTGCTTGTCCAGCACCATTCTCAAGATTATTGCTGTTTGAACCCATTGCTCTGACATTTTTTCTCTTCTTTTTTCCCCACTGTCCCTCTATTTTACCACACCTGATGTCCTTTACTGAGGAGCTGCTAGTGTAACTGTAAGACAAAATTGCTTATTTTCCTTAAATTGTTGTTGTTGTTGTTGTTAGGTGCCATCGAGTCGCTTGTGACTCATAGTGACCCTAAAGAGCCCTAAATGCCGTTCTATCCTGTGCCAACCTAGCCATCTCAAACACACTCATTCCTACCACTCCAGTCACACAATCAATCTGTCTTCTTGAAGGTCTTTCCTCTCCTGCACT
>NW_006399773.1:6483285-6493900 GCF_000299155.1 Elephantulus edwardii
CTTCTGCAGCAAGCGCTTCAGGTCCTCCTCAGTTTCAGCAAGCAGGGTTGTGTCATCTGCATAATGCAGGTTATTGATGACTCTTCCACCAGTTTTGATGCCACATTCCTCCAGGTACAGCTCAGCATCTCAGATGATCTGCTGTGCATACAAATTGAAAAGGGATGAAGACAGAATGCATCAATGATGGACCCCCTTCTTGATTTTGAAACACGTACTGTCTCCATGCTCTGTTCTAATGACTGCCTCTTGGTCCAAGTATAGGTTTCACATTAGCACAATTGAATATTCTGGGATTCCCATTCTTCTCAAAGTCAGCCACAGCTTGTTGTAACCCATACAGTCAAAAGCCTTTGCATAGTCAATGGAGCACAGATAGACATTTTTCTGGTATTCTCTGCTTTCTTCCAAGATCCATCTAACACTAGCTATAATATCCCTAGTACCAAGACCTCTTCTAAATCCAGCCTGCACATCGGGCAGTTCTCTGTTGACATATTGCTCCAAATGTTTCTTAGAAAATTAAAATTAAAAAAAAATCCATAATGGAGGAGGAATATCACAGTTGCCCCAGGCCTGATCATCTCTTGAAGAAACCTGATAATGTCTAAGTGGACAAGACAAGACAGTGCATTCTGGTAAGGCTCTGGGCTTAATAATAAAGACCCATACCCAAGTTAATTAAGGGGACCCTTCTCAAAATTCCAAGCAAAATACTATCACTGCCCTAGTACCTTCTCCAAGTAAGGTCACTTTTGTGTCCCTCTCAGACCAAGCAATAAAGGCCTATTCATTTCTTGGCACAAGTTTCTTTCTCTTACTCTCAACTCTTCCCTTCCCCCCACCCCCAAAACATAATATTTAACTTGGGAATATTTTGCTTTCAAGATAATCATCAACATCAAAACTTGTATAAAAACAAATTTATTTTTGTTAGTTCCTTGAAATAGTACTCAAAATCTTATAGCCACTGAGCTGGTTATGACTCACAGTGACACTCCATCAAGTTTAAGGTTCTAAGTTCAATGGAAAGAGACTGCTTATCTATCTCCTAAGGATTTACAGGCAGATTCAAACCACACTATATATGTGGCACTTGGGTCAGAGGCATAATTTCCTACAAAGTATGCCACTAGAATTTCCTTTGCAATATTGTTGTTGTTGTGTTCCGTTGTATCAGAATAAACTCATAATTGACCTTTTAATGGCTTTTTAGAAGCTGTAAATCACACAGAAGGAGAAAAACCATCTTTATCCTGCAGAGAAACTTAGGGATTTGAACTGCTTGCTTTTGAGTTGAGAGTACAACTCCTTATCAGTAGGCCACCAGATCTCTCTTTTTGAAATGTTAAGATTCAATAATTTCTATAGACATTTATTTATCATTAAACTAATCAAGTGAGTGCATTTAAATAATAATATCTGTTAGGTCTTTGCACTGGATATAAGGCCAAGGACTCAAGGAAGGGGCCAGAGAGCAAGAAAGAAGTTTAAAGCAGCTTTCTTAAGGCAGCTCCCAGGTGAGGTTCCTTAGTCTCCAAATGGAGAACCAGGAAGTCACACTTAGGGAGTCTTTGGCAGGGTTTTTATAGCAGGGTCTTCATGGAGGGAAAATAGGGACATTCCATTGTGGTTTATGTTTCATTAAGGTGAGAAAGGCCATTAACTTTTTTGTTGACTTATATTCTTATATTCTTTGAATTCTTTATTCTCTCCCTTGGCCTTTGTCTGTGTCTAACTTTCCAGCCTCTTAAAAAAAGGGTGACAGATCTTTATTATGGCTACTTCCTGCTGATCAGGAATGAAGATCTGGGGCTCAAAGACTGGATTGGGTTGGCCCTGAATCAGTAGCCTGGGGAGAATACGAATGAAATAGCAGCTGGTTCACTGTTAAGTTGGTCATTTCTTTTAACCTATGAAACAAGAATTTTAAAAGGCAGGCAGAAATTAGTAACAACATGCTTATGATTTCTGTTGGTCTTAGAAGAGGAAGAACTTAAGTTATAAATGGGTTCTTGAGCCAATTTGGGAGAAGGTTTATGGCCTTTTGCCTGATTTTCAGCTCTTCAGCTAATTTTTGTCAATTTAGAGATATTTTCTTCTACCAGTCCCTATTCATTTATATAATAATAACATAAAAGGCTGCATTAATTAGTCACAAATCCTGAACTGGGCCATAAGATCCATCAGCTTTCTTAACTGGTAGGATTGGGGTATTTATTACATAGAGAGTTTGTGAGGATAAGAAGCTTGTTGGAAAGTAGGCAAGTAATAATGGGTTTTAAACCTCTGTAATATTGTGCAGAGATAGGAAATTGGGGTCTAGCAGGGAAAGAGGAGAGGTCTTTCTGAGTAGCAAGAGGAGGTTGGTGGTGAGAGGCAACAGATAGAGTGTCAAGATCCCATACAATGGGGTTGACAATATCTGGTGATACAGGTAATGTAGAAAGGGGCTCAGACGAAAAGAGTGCTAAGAAGGATAGAACTAAAGGCTGGTCAGGTGACGTAGGTTTGCTTAAATCCCAGTGAAACACAGTTCCAAGTTTAGACAGGAGGTCTCTTACCTAGCAATGGAGTTGGGCATGTAGGGATAATTAGAAAGGAATGAGTGAGTACTTGTTTATCGAAGGTAATGAGGAGCTGAGTGGCAAAAGACATAAAAGAGAGACCGTCAATTACTAAGACCTAGGAAGGGAAAACAGGACCCAATAAGGAGGGGAGCACTGAAAAGGTAGCCCCTGTATCAACCAGAAAGGAAACTGCCTTACTCACTATTTGAAGGGTTACCCTGGGCTCGGCAAGGGTGATGAGGATTGTCGAGCCTGGGTATCTTCAATCTTCAGCAGCTAGGCCTAAGAGGTTGGCCAGGATGGGGACAGGGTTTGGTGGAGGGTCTGCTCTATTGCAGGTAGGTACTGAAGGGCAGATAGGGAAAGCCTGTGTCAGAGGGCAAAGTTTAGGGTGATGGTTAGCCCAGTAACTCTCTTTGACACACTTGATGCACGCACCAGGAGGTAACCAGCTCATTGAACGAGGAGGTGTTTTCAGACCCCTCACCACTGCTGGCTACAAGGTAGCTATCAGGACTTGGGCTTGCAGATTTGTTTTCTGATTGGCCAGAGTCTCCATATTAGCATCGGCCTGCTCCTCTTGGGCATTGAAAACTTTAGAGGCCATGTTTACCAGGTCTCAAATAGGTGTTTGGGGACTAACCTCATAATATTTTGAGTTTCTTCTTCATATCAAGGGCTGATTGAGTGATGAAATGAGTAGCTGGAAACATGGAGCCTGCTAGAGAGGTAGTATCTAAGCAGGTATATTGAGATAGGGCTTTGGGGAGATGGTTAAGGAAAGCATCTGGGTTCTCATCTTTAGCTTGAGTAAACTCTCTGAGCTTATAAAAATTGACTGCTTTATGGGAGATGGCATGTAGGCCAGCTAACAGACACTGAATCATACAGTTGTGTCTGGCTCAACCGTCTCTCCCTGCTGCTGTATTAATTTGGTAAGTTCAATTTGGTTCTTGCTGGGGGTCGGCTTGGGGGCCAACCAGCATGGATGGAGCCATCTGTTAAATGCACTTGGTCTGCATGCTGCTGAATAGCAGTGAGAAAATGCTCTTTTTTGTCTGGTGTTAGATTAGAAGACAGTATAACAAAAAGGTCATACTAGGTGAGATCATAGGACTGGGTCAGGTACTTAAACACATTGATATAGATTTACAGGTCTTTGGAGAATAAGCTTAAATTTTTTACAATTTGGGAATGATTGGTTATGGAGAAAGGCACACGGATAAGAATGGAACCCTCAATGCCTGCAACTTCCCAAAGAGAACAGAGGAGAGACGCGGTCTGGTGGGACCAAATGTGGCTAGCAACCGTAGATGTGAAGGTGGGAGTAGTTGAGTCTGGGCTAGTCAGAGCAGAAGGAGTGGAAGGTTCTGGAGCAGGCGGCAGGTGGAGAGGGAGGCTGAGAGAGGAAGCCTACAGGGTCTGAAAAAGCAGAGTCACTTAGAGGGTATGGAGATCAGTTCTTGGAGGGAGTAAGGAAAGGGGATGCTTTAGTATTATGAGACTTAATCGGTGAAGGGATTTGGGCTAAGAGAACCTGCACAGGTTGGCAGGCTCTGCAGAGAGAGGAATTAGAGCGTAAGTGAAAGAAGACAGACATATGAGATTCCTGGCCATTTCTGAGTCTGCTGGCAGAAATTGTCGATATCGAAGGGTTTTGAAATCAAAAGTTCCAGTTTTCAGGCCACCGAGAGTCTTTATCTAGCTGGTATTGCAGCCAATGCCCAGTTATACTAAAAGATAAGTCTCTTGGGGTGGAGATCCTTAGCCAGGCACATGTTTGACAGATTCAAAAGGAGACAGCCCAAGGGACTCTCCCTTATGGTCTTAGACATTTGACTATCCATGGTGTTCAGTTCTATGGGTGAGGCAGCCAAAATTTCAGGGTGTCCCTGGAAACCAGAAGTCTCAGATATGGAGAGAGGCTAAGGATGATGTCGACATCCACTAGAGCAATCAATAGCCTGGAAGAAGTGCCTGGCACCACGTGTGTGGGTGGACCTCCTGACGCAGATATGTGATTTTCTGTGTATCTACAGATAGGAGTCCAGTAAGAGATATGAATCCCAAGGGAGCTTAAAATGCCTGGAGGCAAAATGCTTGGTGACTACTCTGCACAGAGTCTGGAAAATTTTATGAACAAATGAGCCTTTCTGAAGGAGAGATGGAAATCAGAAAAGGAGTCTGAAAGTAGAGAGGAAGAGGGAGAGGAGAAGGCAGAAATCAGAAGAATAATAGGGTCAGAGAGTTTTTGATAAAAGGAAGGGCCAGATAACTCCCAGCAAGGACAGGAAGAATAAGGAGTTCATGGAAAGTAGACACTACTGACAACCAGATATAAATACAAAATGGACGGAAATAGACAACGGAGGATCCCTCCCCTCAGGCGTTCCTCCGGCAGTGCCCCTTGTGGGGTAAAATTTGTCTTAGCAATAGTCATGCCCGTATCAACCCCATGTCCAGTTGAGGTCCCTAAAGGGTCCACATATCACCACTAAGTCATATGACAACACTATGGAACTGCAGGTGGGTACCAAATCAAATTCCGTGGCTTCAGAGTAGCATCAGTCATGGAGCCTCTTCACAAGCACTCAAATCATTCAGTCAGCAGACATACACACAGAATGGGAAAAGAGGAGAGGAACGGGATGTTATGTTGCCATTCCACACCTTGATACCATGCCAGTTTGTAGGTTCAAGAGAGAATGAGGGGCACCATAAAAGAGGGCAGGAGTGCAACACACCTTGACTCCTCTCCCATGTCTTCAGCAACAGATGTTAGGTCTTTGAACTGGATGTAAGGCCAAGGACTCAAGGAAGGGATAAGAGAGTAAGAAAGAAAGGGTAAAACAGTTTTATGAAGGGAACTTCTGGGTGAGGTTCCTTTGTCTCAAAATGGATACAGGGAAGTCATGCTTAGGGTGTCTTTGGAGGATTTATTGATTGATTGATTGGAGGATTTTTATAACAGGCTCTTTAGGGAGGGAAGAAAGGGACATTCCATTGTGGTTTATGGTTCAGCCAGGCGGGCAAGGCCATTAACTCCTTTTGTTGACATGTAGTAGTCTTTGAATTCTTTATTCTCCTCCTTGGCCTTGGTGTGGGCCTAAAAATATCATTCAGTGGTTGCCAAGTGGCAAGAAGCTGTGTTACAATCCCAAAGGCAAGCAGTTCAAATCCACCAGCTGCTCCACAAGAGGATTTACAATCTCCTCCCCTGCAATTGACTACCTCTAAAAACCACCTGGAGAGTCAGCTATGGGTCATTTCCAACTCTATGGTACACAACAACATCCAGAGATAGAAATTATCTTTTTTACAACTTTGTCCTTTTGTGTGCTTTTTAGGATCTTGTGAAGAAGCAAATTTTGAAATCATTTAAGGAACTCTTTGTATGAATTAAATATGCAATTTATTTTTTTTCTACTGACTTTAAAAAGCCTAATTCATAAGACTGAAACAAGAAACCATTTTTTCTTAAAATTGAGGCTTGGCTTATCTTAATATTGGTGCAAAGAGAAAGAGAAAAAAAATAAGGAAATCCAGATGAAAACCCTCTATACTTTCTTGAAGTCAAGGCCAAGTCTTCAACAGAATCTCCTTCAACTTCATGATGCTTTCATCTAAATGGACATCATCATGAGTGGGACTTACTCCCTGAATCTTCAGGACAAATTTAAATGTCATACATATAAGGTCCTGTGTGTGATCTTTATTCTTTTACATTTTATGATGTTCAACATCACTACAACACTCAGAAAACAGCTTAGCACAATATGAGGCAAAAGGCATACACACAGCCACCAATACCCATATAGCTGTGCAATTCCAATTGTTTCAATCAGGTCAATCTATTTAAGATTACCAGATCAGAGAACCCTTGCTCCAAAACCTGGAGTAAAATGCCTCCTTATTAGAAAACTCTTGTTCCCAAACATTAAGTAGATAACAATTTCAGTGTGGAAGCTTTTAAAATAAGTGAGGTTGAGGGCAGTTAATGTTTTAAAGTTCCCCATTAATACTTACAACAGTTTCTTTCAATGAATTTAGTGTTTTTGAGGGAGAGAGGACTCATGTTTGTTCCCTGTAAGTGACTAATACATTTATCTTTAATTCTTTCCTCTTCACAGTAGGCAAAAGAATATGATCTGATCATGAAATTATTCTAGAAGAAGAAGGGAGCTTATCCATGGGAGCTGAGTGGAGAGAAGAAGCTGCCCATTTGATAACTGAGCTAAGTTATTACCTTTTATTTTCTTTTGTAAGAGGTCTCCTTACACTGATGGGACTTGATTTTAATAACAGCAATTTCAGAAGGAAGCAGTAAAGCCTCCAGGAGATCAGACATTAGAGGATAATTTTTAATTTGGGTCCCAGACAAAGTAAGAAACCCTTGATGTTTTTAACAGTGTCCTAAAAGCATTACCTTGAGTCCATAAAATGTTTACCAACTCTTCTGAAGTTTGTCTCTAGGTCTGGCAAATGCAGTGAAATAAGTGTGTTGGTCTGAAGTATGTTTATGGAGAGTGACACTCTTGGAAATAGTGGTAAAAATAGTCACAGTGTATTACCCATGGAAAAAAGAACTAGAAGGAGTAATATTTAATAAGAACCACCAATAAAAGTTTTAAATCTGTATTAACAAAGAGAGTAAAACACAAACCTGCATCCTGTTGTTGCTATAGTTATTTGCTTTCCAGTCACTTATGACTCATATTGACTCTATGAATAACAGACTTGAATTCTATCCTATCCTGTGCCATCCTCATCATCTCTGACACACTTGAACTCATTGTTTCAGTCAACGTGTCAATACATCCCGTTGATGTATTACTTTTTCGCTAAGCTTCCACTTTTCTAAGCATGTTACCCCTTTCCAAGGAATAGTCTCTTCTAGAAACATACTCAAAATATAAGATATTAACTTCACCATTTTTACCTCGAAGGAGTACTCTAGCTGCATGCACCTTCTCCAAGACATATCTATTTGTTCTTGTGGCGGTCAGCATTCTTCTTCAATATCACTGCTCAAAGTCATCAATTCTTCTTTCATTCTCATTCCTTGTTCAGTTCTCAGGTGCATAGCAAGTGATGGAAAATATTGTGGCTACAATCAGACACACCTGAGTCCTCAAGCTGTAATGACTGTTCTTCAATATTTTGGAGAAGTCCCTGAGAATGGACTTGTCCAATGTTATACGTTCCATGATCTCCTACTGTTAGCACCAAGGATGTTGATTGTCAATCCAAGTAAGATGAAATAATTGACAATGTCAATCTTTTCTCTATCATGATGTTGCTTATTGGTCCAATGCTAAGGACCTTTGTTTTCTTGATGCTGAGAAATAAACCATGTTGCAGACTGTAGTCTTTGATCTTCTGCAGCAAGTGTTTCATGTCATCTTCATGTTCAGCAAGTAAAGTTGTGTCATCTGTATAACAAAGATTGTTGATGAGTCTTCTTCTGATCCTGATGCCACATTTCTACTCACTGAGTTCAGCTTCACGAATTATTTACTCTTTATATAAATTGAATAGGTATGGAGAAAGAATACAACCTTGATGTACACCCTTCCCTGTTTTAAACATGCAATGTTTCTTTGCTCCATTTGGATAATAGCGTCATCAGTTTTGTTTATTAAAGATAATTTTAAATTGTTTAAAAGAAATACTCATATGCACACATGACTATGTCCATATATCTATGCATACATTATTCATAGTCAGTTTCTACTTGTAAATGGCCCTCCATTGGCTGTCATTAAACAGAATTCACATGTCAATCTTTCTTCCATGAAATAGTGGATTAGAACCACCTGAGGAATTTAGCTTTTGGATTAACACCACAACTTCCTGATGACTCTGCTTGTTGTTGTTGATTGTTTTCTACTTGAGCACGACTCATAGTGACAACTATGAACAAAAGGCCTGAAGCTCCTCTACAACTACTGACATTTATCGAAGTTCATAGAGTTTCCAGAGGCAGGTGGTTTAGGAAGTGCATGCCACTCCTGCTTTCAAATCTGTCTACCAGAGGAATGTGTGTGGGTAGGGTTGTATTTGTTGTTCCTGTGCCTTTGAGTCAACTGTGACTCAAAGTGAATCAATGGACAACAAATCTAAACTTTTCCCAATCCTTCAGGAATCCATTGTCCTAAGCTCGTTTATGCTTGAGTTAATTGTTATAGTTACTATGTCAATCCATCTTTTAGGTCTTTTTTTTTTCTTTGATCCTCCAGCTTTCCAAGTATGATTTTTCCCCCCTAAGTACTTTTCAATCCTCACAACGTGCCTGCCCAAAGTGTGTGATATGAAGTTTCATCGTTTACTTCTAAAGATCATCCTAGTTCATCCACAATTTCTCCAAGACAAACTTGTTAGCTCTTTTGGCAGTCTGTGGTGTCTGTCTGAATACTTATCTGTCTGTCTATCTTATCCATGTGTCCTAACATATGTTGATATCTATATCTGTTTCAGTATCTATGTCTCTATTTATATATGTGTATCTATATCTATCTATCTATCTATCTATCTATCTATCTATCTATCTATCTATCTATCATCTACTGTCTATATTTGCCTATCTATATCTTAGAATGATTTTCTATGATCTCTTCAAGGTTATTCAGTATAAGTTTGTTGCAAATATATTTTTATTTTATTTATTTGTTTTCTATTAAGCATTCCTGGGAACTCAAAATAATGTTAAGTTAAGTGCAAGTCTAATTTTTTTTTTTTTTTTGTCTAGTGGTATAATCTGTGTAGTTGCAAAGCTAACCCAAAGACGACTACACTCTAGGCATTCAAATCCACAAAAAGTTCTGAGGGAGAAAGATGGGTAATCTCCTCCTATATGATTTACAGTCTTGAAAACTACATTGGATAATAAGCTTTGAACTCACAACTATCACTTAAAAACAATGAGAATTTTTTCTACACACATAAGCCTCTAATTTTTTGGTTTTTAATGACTTGAACCAGTTCTTTTATATTTGTATTAAAGGGATCTTCCTTTGTCATTGATTATTACATGGACAAGTTGATATAATTAAGAGAGTCCAAGATGGTACACTTTCACAAGGATTTTAAATTATTCCTCAGTAAATTCTTTAGAGCAATAAAAAATAAATATAAAAAGGAAGTTTATAATAAGTAAACTGCCACTGATGGGGCAGAGGAAGCAGCACACAAGATCAGACAAGTTCAGGCTCAGTGAGCTGTTGTTGAGATAGAAAAAAGATAAATGGTAGGTAACAGAGATTCTAATACTTTGTATAACCTAGTAAACCTCAAGATTGTGTTTTACAGGACATAATTTTAAATCTCTTGCTATGTTTTGAATGCCTCCTGATACCGATTAAAAAAGTGAGTCCATATTTACTTGAGCCAGAATGTCTATTACCACTAGATACTTTCTATTTTCCTTTAGGACAGCAAATGTCTTTCACTAAGACAGGGAGCACTATCTTTTTCCTGTTCAAAGACCAAAATGCAAGTGGTAGAGGGTGAAAGACATAGTAATTATATCCATTCCTCACATACTAACTGTCTTGTTATCTAACATTTTATATTTACTGATAATTTTGTGCAAGATGACATATGTCTGAGAGAAATGAATGCTGAGCTGTGGAGTGAAAGTAATGCTGGATTCGATAGCTAAGACTATATGTCATCTTCTCTGAACTCTATATCTCAGTGGTTTGGCAGCTATATAGTGATTAGATTTGGCATTTATACAATGATAAAATTTGTCAGTCACATAATGACGTATACATCCTTAATTTTGTGATCTGATATGCAAATCCTCCATTTTCACATTATTCCTATTTTCACATAGTGACTTAGTCATTGGAGTCTAATCATATTGCTAAGTGAGGAGCAGATACATAGCTAGCTGTTTAGACCCGCTGAAAAAAATGTGTCATTTCAACAGCTGGAACTCAAAGCTACCTTATCTTCTCTTGTTGTTGCTATTAACCTGCCATTGAATCAGAACCAACTCATAAATGACCTTCTAGCAGGTTTTTAGAGGCTAGAAATGACAC
>NW_006399773.1:6494160-6500545 GCF_000299155.1 Elephantulus edwardii
AAATTAATTAAAAGTAATTTTCAAAGACTACTGCATCCTTTAGAAGTATTAATTAATAAATTATAATGACTGGTTTTTCCAAGTATATTATTATAAGAATTTTACCTTGCTTTTGACTGATGTCAATTTATGTTGTCTAATATCAAAACAAATCAATGTTCAACACTTATTTTCTACTTTGATAAGAACTGATTTGTAAGTTAATGAGAATTGTGTATGGAGAAGAGGAACAGAAAGATTAAAAAAATGGTAGAATTACCATAAAATTTATTGAGGTATTTATTACCTTTTGAAAATAAAGAGAACTTTAGGGCACATGAAGATTGAGTTTCAGGACCCTGTCTGCTGGTCTAGAGGTAGAAGCTATACTGAAATGCTAAATATAGGTGGTTCTAGTGACCAGCTGCTCCTCCAGAGAATACACAATCTCTTCTCATGGGATTTATTGCCTCTGAAAACCTGCTAGAGCATCAGTTATGAGATGATTCTGAAGTGACAGCATGGAACAACAACAACAACTCCAGCAAAGACAATTACAAGGTCTTAGAAAGGTCTAGCGATGTTTCACGCAGGCACAAAATTAAATAGGAATCTTAATATTAAATAAGACTCTGGATGCCTCAACCTAAAATTATTCAAATAAATAAACTTCTAAAGACCTGGATAAAAAAAATGAGTTTCTATGGTAAATGGTTAAGAGTTCAACTACTGTGTCACTCCATCCCATCGAGGGTCTTCCTTTTCTGTGCTGTCCCTTCACGCTTCTGAGCATAATGTGTGTCTCCAAGGACTGGCCCCTCTTGACTACATGGTAGCAACAGTCAGGTGATCAAGAGGTGTATAACACTAGGAAAGTCTGTAGTGAGGGACATCTCTCAGTTATTGAGAAATTACAATGTCAGTTTAAGAACTAAGGTGTGCCTTATTCAGACAATGGTCTTTTCAGTTACTTGCTATGCATCTGAAAGCAAGACAATGACTAAAGATGACAGAAGAATTGATGCCTTTGAATTGTGGTGTTGGAAAAGAATATTGAAGATCCTATGGACTGTCAAAAGAACAAACAAATATGTATGGGAGAATGTGTAGCCAGAGTGCTTCTTGAAGGCAAAGATGATTAAGTTTCATCATATATATTTTAAGCATGTTGCTTGGAGAGATTTTTCCTTGGAAAGGGACATAATACTTGAGAAGGTGGAGGGAAAGGAAAAGAGAGGAAGACCCTTGACAAGATGGGTCAACACAGTGACAGCTGCAATGGTTTGAATGTGTCAGAGATTGTGAGGATGGTACAAGTTAAGACAGTGTTCAAATCAGTTTTTCATAGGGTTGCTATGAGCCATACTCAATTCAAAGTCACCTAACAATTACAACAACCTGTTGAGTAAATGATAAAATAACATTCTGTATTCCTTAACTAGTTGAGACTATTACTTGCTCAACCTATATTGAATGTTTAAGGTGATTCAAGGAAATTACATTGTCATTAATTAAACATCCATGAGCAGTAAGTGAATGTTTCTTAAAATAAATTGGCCACTCCCACTTTCAGGAATTTCTCATTAATGGGCATTCCCTCTCCATTTATTTCTACCCTTTTCCTTATTTTCCTTTTCTTTCTTTTCTGTTGTCTGTCTCTCAAAGTACTAATTTTAAGTTCTTATTCACAGATTTTATTTGATCAGTTAATCATTTTCACAAACAGGATTTCTTTTAACTATGAACTAGTTATACACTCAAGACATGCACTAGAGAGAGAGAGAGAGAGAGAGAAGTTGTCGTCTACCATCAAGTCAGAACTGAACCCTAACCCTAACCCTAACCCTAACTAACCCAGTTAATACTTCAATGTGTTTTCAGGGGCATTAAATCTCATGGATGTTGCATGCACGGCTCGCTCCTGCAGAGAAGCTGTTGAATTTGAACTGCATACCTTCAAGTTAGCAGCATAGTTCCTTACCACTAGGCCACCAGCATTCCTTTCTTTTTTCAAGCATGAAAAGTAAATCTGTACTATAATCATGTGATTAAAGCAAAAAGTAAGAGTTGGTAGAGCTTACATGTCACTAAGATGAGTTCTGCATCAACACTTTTGTGGAAAGAATATAATTAGATCAGACAAGAAATCAGGTCAAATCAGAGTTTCTTATATATTACCTGTTGTTGTTTTTGTTAAGTGCCTTCAAGTTGAGCATGATTTATAATGACCCTAAGAACAAAAGGCCTGAAGCCTTTCTGTAACTATCAACATTTATCATTTATCAAAGTTCATAGACTTTCTGGAGCATGTTGTTTAGGAAGTAGATGCCACTCTTGCTTCCAAATATATACTACATATTATATCATAAAACATAAATCATGATGGATGGTAAACAAATTAAGTTTGATTGGCTCCACAATCAACACTCTTGGCACTAGCAGCCGGGAAATTAAAAGATGTACTGCATTAGGAAGTCTGCTCTCAGAGACCACTCCAAAGTACTGAAGACTTAGTCTGGAGACTAAGGTGCACTTGATATAGGCCATGGCCTTTGCAATCACTATGCATCAAAGAACTGGACAATGACCAGGAATGACAGAAGGAGAACTGATGCATTTGAGCTGTAGTTTTGGAGAAGGGTATTGAATATACCATGGACTGCTAAGAGAACAAACAAGTTTGTCCTGGAGAGGCTTAAACCTGGCTTCTCCTTGGAGGCAAGGATTCTGAAGCTTCATCAAAATTCTCTGCACATGTTGCAGGGAGCGACCAATCCTTGAAAGGGACATCATGTGTGGGATGGTGGAGGAACAGCGCAGGAGAGGAAGACCCTCAATGCAATAAATTGATTCAGTGACTTTGGTAATGGTGGTAGGTGTGTCAGAGTCAATAAGATTGTCACAGGATAGAGCAGGGATTAGGGCTGTTGTAGGTCACTGTGAATCACAGGCTACTCCACATAACAAAATAACAACATGCATACATATATATGTTGTTTTTTTAGCATAATTAATCTTTTCTTCAAATAGGTGAAATATAATAGTCTCAAAACTCTTTTACACAAAGTCATCTCCCAAGGACTTTCTGATGTATATTTTTTTCAGAACATATTCTTTCACTCTGTTCAAAAAGTGTATATAGAAAGTGGAGAGAGAGAAAGAGAAAGAGGAAGAGAGAGAGAGAGAGGAAAAAGAAGCTGAATCAAAACTATCTATTTTAGAACTATCCTTCTGCATTTGCCAGCAAGTAGCAGGCTGTATTGTGTGGCAAAACCCCTTACACAGCCATATTACAGTTCTCTATTGGATTCTTATGCAGGCTGGCATAAAGTTACCATTAACTGCTTGAGGGCTATATAACCCCTTTTATTGAATTTATTGGAAAAGGAGTTTGAGAATGCCCATCCAACTCTTGTGAGCTGAGTAGGTTAAATAAAACTTAAACAAAGCTTTTTCCCTCTCAAGTACCCAAGCTCCTCTGCATTTTTTTGGACCACAGTGGGACCCCAGAGACAAGAGTCAACAAAACCAAGTCATAAAATCAGAAAGGCATTGAATATTTGGTTTCAGGACTAGAAAAAGGGAAAATGAAAAGTATACCTTTAAAATGCACACTCTCTGCAATGAAGCAAAACCAATTTACAAACATTTTGTTGAGATTGCAGAGAAGGAGCATTGCAAAATGCTTTCAGCAAGCAAAAGATGTTTCATAGAAGTCTGTCAGGAGAACAAATAGGTCTGTCCTAGAGAGAGTGAAAGCAGCGTGCTCCTTGGAGGCAAGGATGGTGAAACTCCATCTCATCAGTCCTTACAGGTCGAACTCTGGAGAAGGGAATCATGCTTAGAAAGGTAGAGTGTCAACGTAAGAGGGGAAGACATTCATCAAAATTGAGACAGTGTGTCTAACAATGATCTAGGTGTCAGAGACGATGAGGATGCCACAGCATAGAGCAAGGTTCAGATCTATTGTTCATAGGGCCACTATGAGTTACAGTCAACTTGATAGCATATAACAACAGTAACAATTAGTATTAATACAGCATGTCTATTTAGCAAGACAGTTTCATTATTTTTTGTGAAACTATAAGTCTTTATATATTATGTTTTTATTGCTGTTTGCAACCACATCTATTTCTTATATAGACACGTGTTGTTACTCTTGTTATATGCCTTAGAGTAGGATGACACTTATAACTGAGCCTTCAGCATGTTCTCAGAGGCTGTAAATCTCATGGGAGGAAATTGTCCATCTTTCTCCTACATAGTAAGTAGTGACTTTAGAATTACTGCCTTTGGGTTGAAAGTTCACTTCCTTTATCACTAGTGCACCAGAGCTCCCTGTGAAGATCCTATAAAGGTGTGGAGTAGGATTGTTCCATTGTATTTTCAAAGCTGTGAGTTTTTAGAAGCAATTTATCATGTTTCCTTTCTGGGTGGCATATTCAATAGGGAGTCATACTGTTAACCCAAAGGCTCTCAGATCCAAACCTCTCTGGCAATTCAAATCAAACAGTGGTTCCATCAGCGAAAGATAGTTAGTCTCTTAGAGTGTGATTTACAGCTTCAGAAACCCATGAGAGGGGTCAGCTGTAATGACACAGCAATGACTTTGACTTTGACACTTCTAAAAAACACTTGATCATTCTAATGAGAAACCTATAATTGGACCAGGAGGCAGTCATCAGAACAGAGCAAGGGAACACTGCATGGTTCAAAATTGGGAAAGGCACACTCCAGGGATGCATCCTATCTCTATACCTTTTCAACCTATATGCAGAACAGATTATCCGGGAGGCTGGGCTCTATGAGGAGAAATGTGGGGTCAGGATTGGTGGACGAATTATCAACAATCTGCGTTATGCGGATGACACAACCCTGCTTGCTGAGACTGAGGAGGACCTGAAGCACCTTCTGCAGAGGGTCAAGGACTACAGCCTCCAATATGGATTGAGGCTCACTGTCAAGAAGACAAAGATTCTCACCACTGGACCAATTGGCAGCATCAGGATGGATGGTGAAGAGATTGAGATTGTTCACAGCTTTAGCTTGCTTGGCTCCATAGTCAACAGTCTTGGCACCAGTAGCCAGAAAATTAAAAGGCACATTGCCATGGGAAAGTCTGCTGTTAGGGACCTCTCCAAAGTACTGAAGAGCAATGGTGTCTCTCTGGAGACTAAGGTGCGTCTGATATAGGCCATGGTCTTCGCAATCACTTGTTATTCATCAGAGACTTGGACAATGACCAAGGAGGATAGAAGGAGAATTGATGCCTTTGAGCTGTGGTGCTGGAGAAGAGTATTGAGAGTACCATGGACTGCTAGGGAAACAAACATTCGTCCTGGAAAGGGTTAAACCGGGTGGCTCCTTGGAGGCAAGGATTCTGAGGCTCCGTCTAACACACTTTGGACATGTTGTGAGGAGAGTCCGGTCCTTGGAGAAGGACATCATGCTTGCGAGGGTGGAGGGACAATACAGGAGGGGAAGGCCCTCAATGAGGTGGATTGATTCAGTGACTGGGATAATAGGCATGCGAGTATCGGGGACAGTGTGATTGGCACAGGACAGAGCAGAGTTCAGGGCCATTGTACATAGTGTCGCTATGAGTCGCAGGTGACTCAGCGGCACATAACAACAACAAGAACAAAGAACATTTGGGTGTATTGGAACCACCAATCCGTGTTAGAGTCAGTGAGACTATCTCAGGATAGGGTAGGGTTGAGAGCTATTGTACATAGATAGGGTCACTATGAGTTGTAGTTAACTCAATGGTACATAACAACATCAAGAAGTTGTATTTTTAACTTCTGTATGAAAATCAGTATAGTTTATGATTCAAGTTTCAGACAATCCTTGTAGACGATAATTTTGCCACTTTATAAAGCTTTCAAAGGAGCCCTGCTTGTGCAGCAAATTGTGTATTGGACTGATAAGCACAAATTCTGTGGTGTGAGTCTACCAGTGACTTCAAGATAAGAAGGGCAGTCTGGTAAAGACTTAAAGTCTTGGCAATCCCATATAGGATTTATATGAAACAAAACCAATTTGACAGCAGTAGGTTTTTAGAGGTATCAATTCACTTAAAAATGAAACTCTAAAAAAAATGGTTTTGAAGGACTCTTAGAAATCAGGTCTTTTTTTTGTTGTTTTTTTTTAAATGAATTAGCAAGACTGGTGAGATCCATGTGGTGTATAGCCTGCATTTATGTTTGTTAGAAAAGGAATTTGCAATGAATAAATCATTGAATGTGCAGAGCTCTTATTCTATCTCCAGCCTCATTTCTCTCACCAAGCCTGTATTTTCCAGCTACTGAACCTTCTTCTCTGTTCCCAACTTTTGCATTCCAGTTGCCCATTATTATCAATGCATCTTGATTGCATGTTTGATCAACTTCTGACTGCAAAATTT
>NW_006399773.1:6503663-6511446 GCF_000299155.1 Elephantulus edwardii
AACAACAACAACAACAGCAAGACTGGAAACCATCGTTAAATTTGAACCAGAAAACAGGTAATCACTACCACCACTTTGAAGTTGTTCCAGGCCCTCATCCAGTACCGAGGTGCAGACTTATGTCATGAGGCCAAAAGTAGAAAATACCTTTCTTCACAAGGAAATGTTTCCTTCCTTCCTTCAGATCAGCTAACTGAGATCCCACTGTAGTAGAATTTCACAGAAATTTTTATGAAGTAAATAAGTTATGCCAAGATGCTGAGGTTTCTCCCCTATTTTTTCCAACATAACAGCATAAGAGACTACTTCATTTTCTAAGCTACAGCAGGAGATTGCTTAATCAATTGACAAGTGCTTCATAAAGAAAGAAATTTAACAGTTTAAAATAGTTAAGCTCTTAGTGCTATATCCTCTAGTCAGTCAATTACTTATTTTTAGATCTCTTGTGTCAACCCACTTCCTGTGTCTAAATTACTTATCAGTTAATAATGTTTTTCGTTGAAATAACGAAACAATTTTCTGAAAAAAGGATTAAAATGGGATGATTTCCCTTCATACTAGAAACAGTTTAGAGAAATAATTTCATATTTTTTTTCCATCGTGGGTCTGAATGAGCATCTATCAGTATCATAGCTATAGATTAAAACACCAAAACAAGCAAATTGGGGTTTTGCCACGGACATCTCTTTTTAATCAAGAAGGAAAACATACCCAAGAAGGATGCCACAGCAGTTTTTGTATGTAAAATATCATTTATACCTATCAAGCTATTAGTCTACTTCCCAAATGAAAGGAAGGATGACTGCTTGGAATTTTATCCTCTGGGTGAACAGCTAACATCTTTCCACCAGTAATCAACGTTGTTGTTATGTGCCATCAAGTCGCTTGTGACTCACAGTGACTCTATGTACAAACGCTCTAAACCCTGCTCTGTCTTGTGCCAACCTCCTGTCTCCGACACACCTACTCCTATTACCCCAGTAACGGAATCAATCCACCTCATAGGAGGTCTTCCTCTCCTGTGCTATCCCTCCACTCTCCCAAGCATGAGGTCCCTCTCCAAGGACCGGTCCATCCTTGCAACATGTCCAAAGTATGTCAGACAAAGCTTCAGAATCCTTGACTCCAAGGAGCAGCCTGGCTTCACCCTCTCCAGGATAAAACTGTTCTCTTAGCAGTCCATTGTATACTCAACACTCTTCTCCAGCACCACAGCTCAAAGGCATTGGAGTAATCAAGGTAGACACTAGGAATTGCTTTCAAATAAATAGTCAGCAATGTCTATTGTGTTCTTTAAATGAGTAACCATGGAATCTCTTACCAGTTGGTTTCTGGTATTGGCCTATAAAGAAGAAAACTTTCATTCCACATCTTACTCAAATCAGTTATGCTATCCACAGCTGAATGCTAGTAGGACTGTGTCCATTATGTGCTATAGAGACTGAATATCATGCCTACAGTAGTCTTGCCAGTTGCATATAAATTTCTCTGTCCATGGTGCTGGCAAAGCACTGCTGCATTGTGGTGTTTTATATTTTATATTTATATTTTGTTGGGTTATTTCATTATTTTCTAATATGTATATTAGAGCACACTTAGGGTAGACTAATAGAAGCTGAGCCCTGAAATTTGGAAATACAAAGAGGAGGAATGATTGTAAGCAGAAACTAATGATTGGAATGTGAGAAGCATGAAAACTGAACATTGTTAAGAAAGAAATGAAAAACAGAAATATTGACATATTATGTACTGGCAAAAGGAGATGGATTGGCATGGGACATTTGAACCAGATGGGCATGTACTACAATGGAGATGAAAAGGTAAGAAAAAAACAGGTTCGTTAAAAAGGCCGTTAGTTAAAAAAGCCATTTCTAGATCCATCTTGAAATACAATATTGTGAATGACAGCATGATAACTATACACATATAAGGAAGACCCGCTAATACCACCATTATTCTAATTTATACTGCAACAACTAGAGCAAAAGAGGAGGAAATACATGATTCATAACAATTGTTCAAGTCAGAAATCAATCGAATATGTAACCAAGATGCATTAATAATAATAATAATGGCTGGCTGGAATGCAAAAGTTGAGAACCAGGAAGAAGAATTAGTAGTGTGAAAATACAGACTTAGTGATAGAAATGAGGCTGGGGATAGAATGAAAGAATTTTGTACAATTAGTGATATATTCATTGCAAATACCTTTTATAAGAAATACAAACACAGGCTATACACATGGATTTCCCCTGATGGTATGCACTGAAATCAGATGATTACATCTGTGGAAGAGATCATTGGAGAAGTTTGCTATCAGCAGTGAAAAGTAGGTCAGGTGCTGATTGTGTAACAGACCATCAACTACTCATATGCAAGTCCAAATTATAGCTAAAGAAGGTCGAATCTTATCCACAGGGATTAAAATTTGATCTTGAGTCCATTCTCCCTGAATCTAAAAATCAACTCCGGAACAAGTTTGAGGCCTTGAACACTAATGAATGAAGACTAGATGAGCTGTGGGAAGATTTCAGGACTATAATCCAGGAAGAATGCAAAAGGTCATTACAAAGAGAGAAGAATAAGAAAAGACCAAACTCGATGTTAGAAGAGACTCTGAATATTGCACTATAGTGCTAAGAAGCCAAAGCAAAGGTAAGAAATCAAGAAGTTAAGGAGGTGAAAAGATTTCAAAGGGCAGCTTGGGAAGAGAAAGCAAAGTATTATAATGAAAAGTACAAAGAGCTAGAGTCAGAAAATAAAAAAGACTGAACTCATACAACATTTCTTAAGCTAAAGAAACTAAAAGACTAATTCAAACCACAAGTTGAAATGCTTATGGGTTCTATGGGCAGAATATTGAATGATTCAAAAAGCATTCAAAGATATGGAAGGATGTTGTTAAGAAAGAAATGGAATAATAGAGTCATTGTACCAAAAAGAATTGGCTGACGAGAAGGATTTCAAGAAACAATATATGATCAAGGGGCAATGGTGATGAAGGAAGAAGTTTAGGCTGCTATAAAGAAGTTGGCAAAAATAAAGCCTGAGGAATTGATGAAATCCCAATTGACATATTTCAGTAAACAGATATTGCCCTGAATATGCTCACTACGTTGTACCAAGAAATCTAGACAACAATTACCTGGCCTTCTAACTGGAAGAGATCCATACTTATCACCATTCTAAAAAAAGGTGACCTGACAGAGTGTGAAAATTATCAAACAATATCACTAATACCACACACTAGCAAAATCCTGCTGAAGATTATCCAGAAATGGCTGCAACAGTATTTTGACAGGGATCTATCAGAAATACAAGCCATGTTTAGAAGAGGTCGTGGCACTAGAGACATTATTGTCAATGTCTGATGGATCTTGACAGAGAGAAAAGAGTAACAGAGGAATATCTGTCTGTGTTTTATTGACTATGCAAAGAGATTTTACTGTGTGAATCACAACAAATTGTGGCCAACCTTGAAGAAAATGGGAATCCCAGAACACTTAATTGTGCTTATGTGAAACCTGTACTTAGACCAGGAAGCAGTCCCCAGAACAAAGAAAAGAAACACTAGATGGTTCAAAATCAGGAAAAGAGTGTGTCAGGGATACATCCTGTCTACATACCTTTTCTATTTATATGCAAAACAGATCATTCAGGAAGCAAGGTTTTATGATGCGGAATGTGCCATCAGGATTGGAGGAAGAGTCACCAAAAACCGATGTTATGCAGACACACAACCTTGCTTGCTGAAAATGAGGAGGACCTGAAGTGCTTACTGCAAAAGTTCAAGGACTGGCATCTTCAATATGGATTGAAGCTCAACATCAAGAAGACAATGATTCTCACGACTGGGCCAACTGGAAACACCATGATAGATGGAGAAGAGATGTAGGTTGTTAAAAATTACAGCTTGTTTGGCTCCACAATCAACATTTTTGACACCAGTAGTGAGAAAACCAAACGATGAACTTCACTGGCAAAAGCTGGTGTTAGGGACCACTCCAGGGTACTGAAAAGCAATGATGTCAGTCTGGAGACTACGGTGAGCCTAATCACAATTACTTTCTATGCATCAGAGAGCTGCAAAATGACTAAGGATGGCAGAAGAAGAATAGATGACTTAGAATTATAGTGATGGAGAAGTGTCTTAAATATACCATGGACCGCTAAGCAAACGAATAGGTCTCATCATAGAGAGGGTTAAACCAAGTTTCTCCTTCGCGTTAGGATTTTGAAGTTCTCATCAATAGCCTATGTTATTATATACTTTGTTATTATATACTTTGGGCACATGGCCAGGAGAGACCAGTCCTTGGAGAAGAACATCATACTCGGAAGTGTGAAAGGACAATGCTGGAGAGGAAGATCCTGGATGAGATGAATTGATAGAGTGATGAGGGCAATGGGGGCTGGTGTGGTGGAATTAATGAGATTGGCCCAGGACAGGGTAGACTTCAGAGCTACTGTACATAGGGTCACTATGGGTCGCAGGTGATTCCATGACACATACAACAATGTCATGATTTGAAAAAAATGCTTTGAAAACTTGTTGCCACAATAGAAAATATGCTTTAAATGAACTGTGAGATTTTGGTTTAGATCAGTTTGGTGAACATTTGTAATTTTTTGGCTCTTTTGTTGAGAAATAACATTTTCTTCTGAACAATCCCTTATTTTGTGTAGTCCTGGGACAGTGGCCATTGTACTATAAAATATGAAGGAGCCAGACCTTCACTATCCCTCTCCTAATGTCAAGAGTCACTTGGATGATTTAGACTTACTCCATCAATCATCATCTCTATCAAATGTGAATCTTTAGTGAGAGACATAGGGCACGGGCATCATGAGATGAAATATTTACTGCAATAGATGTTGTACAATCAGTGGAATGTAAATGAACTTTCTGTAGCTTATGTTTTCTAAACCTTACTCTTCATATTTTGATTTTATGTGCCCAGATCACACTTTTCATAAATTAAGATATATTATTATATTATTAATGTTTGACTTAGTCAATTTCTGTGCTGGCATTTAAGTGCCTTTAAACTTAATACCAGCCCCGATACAGCCAATCTAGGATGTTTACAACATTGTTGTTACATGCAGTTGGGTTGCCTCTGACTCATGATAATTTTTATGTAAAATAGAATGAGAATCCTATCTGATCCTTTGCCATTATCAGAAATTTTGTTTTGTTTAAGTACATTGTTACATCCATTTTCTGGAAGACCTTCCTTCCCTATGTTGACCTTTTACTTTTGCAAGCATGATACCTTCCTCCAGTGAATATCCCCTCCTGACACTATGACTAAAGTAGGTAAGACCAAGTTTAACCAGTCTTGCTTCTAAGGAGCACTCTGGTTACACTTAGTCTTCCAAGGCAAGAATTGTTTGTTCACGTTGTCTTGTTTTATTGAGTATATCTAAAACCTCAACACTGTCTTCCTTTAATCTGTGCTTTTTTTCTGTTCTGGATGAGTTAAATAATTCCCTGTTTCTTCACCAAGTTAAATTTTGTAAAAACAAGAAGGGAAGATCAGAGTGAAGACATTTTAATCATGTAGTTAAAGTATATAGGTTGTCTCTCTGTATAATTTGATGAATGTATAGCCCCTAAACCCTTCTTTCCAGTTATGCTCATATAAGTCTCACCAACTATAGTTGTCTGAATACATCAGAGGTTATTATTATGTGCTGTCAAGTTGAATCTACCATAAAGGATTGGCTGAAACAGCAGAATTTCATGAAAAAGCAATAGTGATGAAAGAGTAAATTTAAGCTACTCTGAAGGAAATATAAAAAAAAAAAAAATAAGGCCCCAGCAATCAGTGGAATACCACTTGACATATTTCAACAAACAAATGCAGCCCTGGACATGCTCACTAGATTTTGCCAAGAAATCTGGAGGACAGATACCTGGCCAACTGATAGGAGAAGATTCATATTTATTCCCATTCCCCAAAAGAGATGATACAACAGAGTGTGGTAACTATTGAATCACTATCAAATGCAAGAAAAATCTTGCTAAAGATTATAAAAAATGAGTAGGATGATAAATTGACACAGAAATTCAAGCTGGGTTTGGAAAAGGCTATGACACTAGGTATATCATTGACAAGGTCCGATGGATCTTGGCTTAAAACAGAGAACACCAGAAGAATGTTTAACTGTGTATGGATCACAACAAATTGTGGCTAACATTAAGAAGAATGGGAATCCCAGAATAATTGTGCTTATGCAAAACCTGTGCTTAGACCAGGAAGCAGTCTTCAGAATAGAGCAAAGAAACATTGCATGGTTCAAAATTAAGAAAAGAGTGTATCAGGGATGTATCCTTTCTCCATACATTTTCAAACGATCTGCAGAACAGATAGATGTTCAGGACTTCATGAAGAAAAATGTGGCATTACTTTTGGAGGAAGATTCCCTAAAAATCTGAGTTATGCAGATGAAACAACACCGCTTGGCGAAATTGAAGAGGACCTGAAGCATTTGCTGCAGAAGGTCAAGGACTGCAGTCTTTGACACGTATTGAAGCTCGACCTCAAAACAACAAAGATTCTTGCCCAAGGCTATTTAGCAGATAGATGGAGAAAAGATCGAGGTTGCTAACAATTTCATCTTGCTCAGATCACAATCAATATTCTTGAGATCAACAGTCAGGAAATCAAAACATGAGTTACCATGGGAAAGTCTGTGACAAGGACCTCTACATAGTGCTATGGTATAACAACATCAGTATAGAGACTAAGGTGCGCATGACTCAAGCCATGGTCTTCTCAATTACTTGCTATATGCATCAGAGAGCTGGACAATGACTAAACATGACAGGAGGAGAATAGGTGCCTTTGAGATGTGATGCTGGAGAAGAGTATTCAACATATCATGGACTGCCAAGAGAACAGATAGGTCTGTCCTAGAGAGGGTAAAATCTCTCCTTGGAGGCAAGGAATTTGGAGGCACTGTCTCATATACTTTGGTCATATTTCCAGAAGGGAAGAGTCCTTGAGTAAGGACATAATGATTGAAAGGGTAGAAGATCAGCGCAGGAAAGAAAGACTCTGGATGAGTTGAATTGATACAGGGACTGGGGCAATACGAGCAGGTATATAAGAGACTGAGATTAACTTAAAATAGGGCAGGATTCAGAGCTGTTGTTCATAAGGTCACTATGCATCTTAGGAGGGACCAGTCCTTGCAAAAGAACATCATGCTTGAAAGAGTGGAAGAGAAACTGAGCAGAAGGGGCAATAATGAACATATTCATTAAATACCTATTTAGAAACAGTTACTTGTGTAATAATAATAGGTCTACCAAGATCATCATTTAAGATTTGACCCTCTGCTTGAGGTGGGAGGGTTACTCATCTGATTTGAACATTGATCACATCAGATACTAAACATTAATTACATTTAAATGTTTAACCTTCTGGATCCTGGCTGGGTATTTGTACTTGCATGGGTGGTATATCTCAAAATATGATAAGGTCCAAGTCATGATATTTCATACCATCTTCCTATTCAATGGCCAGTTCCTAGACTCATCCTTTAGAGCCATTGTATAAAGTGAATAAGTCTCTAAGATTATTTTTCTCTCTAATCACCGTCATCTGAACTGGATGATCATTGTGATTATACAGTTCTGCATTTAGACACATGTTGTTGTTGTTGTTATGTGCCGTCGAGTCACCTGCGAATCATAGTGACCCTATGTACAACAGCCCTAAACTCTGCTCTGTCCTGTGCCAATCGCACTGTCTCTGACACTCCCATCCCAATT
>NW_006399773.1:6513236-6520541 GCF_000299155.1 Elephantulus edwardii
TCCCACAACTCATCTGGCCTTCGTTCATTAGCGTTCAAAGCCTCAAACCTGTTCCTGAGATGGTTCTGAATTTCAGGTGGGATAGACTTGAAGTCATATTTTGGTTGCCTCGGATTTGGTTTAATTTTCCTCAGCTTTAGCTTGAATTTGCATATGGGTAGTTGGTGGATCATTCACAATATCTCAAAAATAAATATGAATAGTATTTTCTTAGTCATTTAAAAATTCTAAAATATTTAATATTCTTATATCTCACGTTCATAAAACTTTTGAGGTATGGAGGAGAAGCATTAATTTATTTCTTTTTAAAGGAGAAAAAGATAAAAACACAATAATATATCAGAAAGGTTAAGTAGCTTGTTTATGATTGCCCAAATAATAAGTTGATAGAGAAATCAAAGCTAGATTTGAGTTCAAGTAGCACATCCCTATGTTCTAAGACAACATCTGTAATAGATAAAGGAATGACTTAAGATTTTACAAATAGATCATAAATACTCTATAATATGTCTGTTTTATTCTCACTACTAATTATACTTCAAGGACTTGTGGTTGAAAGCTGGAAATGACTAAAAGGAGGAGGGCCATAGAACAGACGTTGAGGACACAGGACAGACTGTAAATAGGGAGGAAAAAATGGTGCAAGTATGTCCAAATTATAACATGTAAACTGTGTAACAGGATTACAAGAGGATGAGACCTAATGCCATCTCTTTATTCTGTGAAAGGAGAAACATGTCCTAGCCATTTGTAAGAAGTTAGTTACTGGCTGGTTTGTTCATATTTAGGAATATTTAATATAGCCTATGCAAAATATTTTTAAGTGAACATTTTAAAACCTACAAAGGAACTAACAGGGATTCAGAGAATTTTTATGACCTGTCCACTACTAGTAGAAATAACAAGAAGCAGAACACAAACTAATGCTTTCGCCTGAATCTGTACAATCCACTGCACAATGGTATCGATGTGTTGTTTTGAAAGCATAGAACACGATGGTTTCTTTTTTCACTCACGAAAAGGCCAGTCTCCGGCAAGATCATTGAATCAAACACTTTAGATTAGTTGGTTCCTTAAGGGCTACAATGCAAAGGAAAACTAAAAGCACAAATATTTTATTTTTAAAGTGAACCCTAAGTACAAAACATTGAATTTAGAGTAAATCTGTTCACAAGTATTTCAGGTTCCTCTAACACGATTAATTCTGGGTAATAAAGTTCAATAAATAGTATGCAATTAATAGAATTTGTACAGCTGGGACATGGGTACAAAATGTTACAGCAGATGGAGGATATGTATACTTCAAACAGAGCACAATTGGCAAGCAGAAGAGTTAGTAAAAGCAACAGAAAAATATATAAACAGTGGCCCATTAATCATATTAAGATGGAAAGTAAACCAAACAGTCTTATTGATGTGGTAATGAACACTGGACTGGAACAAAGATAAAGTGTTTGTTCAAAGAGAAGAACACCAGGAAAAGACTAGAGAACTAGAGAGTGATTTTTTTTTTTCTCTAAGCAGGGCTTTTAACAAGAAAAGAACAAATGAATATTCATAAAGAATAATTGACAAACCAACTCAAATGTTAAGGCTAATTTCAATATTAAAGTAATACATAAAAAGAAATGAAGAACTGAAAATAAGATACACAGATATATAATACTTGGTGTTTCAGCTTCTTGCTGTGTTGTTGTGTACCATCGAGTTGGAACCAACTCAAAGCTGATCTGTCCAACAGTTTTCAGAGGTAATTAATTGCGTATGAGATTTCTCTTCTTCTGTAGAGCATCTAGTGAATTGGAACTGAGTGCCTTTATATTGGTAAGTCAATTCCTTATGACTAAACCACCTCTGGTATTACTAAGCGTTCTCTGGTACTACAGCCTAGCTTTGAAAAAAATTAGGAAAGTTTTCTTTAAATGTAAATATGTTTCTCAAAGTCAATATTAGAAGTTCAGTATCAAAGTCAACTCAACGAATAGCAAAGTGGAAATATGCAAAAATCATATAAAGCTATGGTTACACTGGTTGAATGTTGGGCTGCTAAATTAGCACCTGAACTCCACCAGCCGACTTTTCCACTTAAAGCTGTGTCAGTTGACATCTGTAAACATCATAAACTTGGAAACCCCTATTGATCCCTCATGAGGTCACCTGAGTTAAAATTGACCTTATGGAAATAGGTTTGTTTCAGTTCTTAAAGCACAGTTTTGTGGTGTCTTTTCAGAAATAAAAATGGCTATTTTGAAAAAAAAAATTTGCCTAAGACAGTCATAAAACCTTTCAGATACAGTTTAATACTTAGGAAAACAACGCACAAAGAAGGTAGTATTTATTATCTGCTTTTAAAGGTGGAAAAATGAGGGACAGAATCATTAAATAAATAAATAAATAAGTAGGATTTTAGTATTCTGTGCTTTTGGCCAAGATCATGTGACATCAACAATGATATCCCTCATTCCATAGACTCTTTTGATTCCAATTTGAATTTCTGGAGGTTTACTGCCAATGTAGTGTTCCAATTGATTTTTAATAATCTTCAGAGAAATTTTACTTAGATATGATAGAAATTATATTGTTTGATAATTTTCATGTTCTATTCTACCATTTTTTAGAATAGCAACAAATATGACCAGTCATTTGACCAGACACCTGTCTTCCAAATTTCTTGGTATAGATTAGTGAGCATGTCCAGGGCTACATCTGTTTGTTGAAAGATGTCAATTAGTGTTGTGTCAATTCCTGGGGAAATGGACTCAACTGTATCAGAGGCAATGAGGACAGCACAGGAACAGAACAGGATTTAGGCCTGTTCATGGTATCACTGAAAGTTATACTCTCAATGGCATCTAACAATGACTCCACAAATCTTTGAACATTAACAAATGGGAACCTAATTGTGTACATTTTCACTGCAAAGACAAGGAGTTCTGGTGGCATAGTCAGTGGGGAGTTGCACTGACAATCCATAGGCCATGCTTCTCTGTTGGTGTGAATCCACAAATGGCCTCATGGGAGAAATATGGTCAGTCTCTTCTCTTGTTATTTACAGCCTCAGAAAAACTGCTGAAGGGTCATTTATGGGGTTTTATTTTTTCAATTCCATGGCAATGAATTGAGTCACTAAAAAGACAATATTATTAAACAAAGTATTATTAAACAAAGTAACAAAAATGCTACGTAATTGAAAGAATTCAACCAAAATCATTGATGTGAAGTGATTCTTCCTCGTACCAATTTTCTTCATTCATTTTCTGATGCTGTAAAGCTTTATGAGATTTATAGCCAGAGCAAGGAAACAGTGCATGATTAAATTCAGGAAAAGCACTCATCAAGGTTGTATTGTTTCCCCATACCTGTTTAATCTGTTGATGAACAAATCATTTGAGAAGTAGGACTATACGAAGAAGAATGTGGCATCAGAATTTGATGAAGACTCCTCAACAACCTGAATTATGAAGATGACCTTGCTTGCTGAAAGTAAATGGGGCTTTAAATGCTTGCTGCAGAAAATCAAGGACCACAGCCTTCAATATGAATTGAATCACAACATCAAGAAGACAAAAATCCTCACCACTGGACTGATAAACAGCATCATGATAGATGAAGAAAAGATTGAATAGCAAATAATTCCAAAGACTATGGTATGTATGGTTCATTGGAAGTAAGAGTGTTCCTAAACAACATGCTTCTGGAAACTCTATGAACTTTGATAAATGTCAATAATTGTAGAGGGGCTTTAGGCCTTTTGTTCATAGGGTAGCTATGAGTCTTGCTCGACTTGAAGGCAGTTAACCACAACAACATTGCATTGGGTAAGTCTACTGTCAAAAACCTCTCCAAATTATTGAGGAACAGTGATATTAGTTTGAAGATAGAGGTGCACCTGATTAGACCATGATCTTTTCAGGTATCCGAAAGCTGGGCAATGAAGAAAAACGACAGAAGAGTTGATGGTTTTGATAAGCATACTGAATATCCCATGGACTGCTGAAAGAACAATCTGATATGTCCTGAAAAAAGGGCAGAGAGAAAAAAGAAGGGAAATACATAGTCTTTCATTCCAAGGACACGGACATGACCTGGAAATTACACATGCATCTTTATATTCTGTTAGTCAGCTTATAGCCATGAAATGGCACCTGCTACAAGTGAAATTGACAAAGGATATCCTCATTTTAATAAATGAAAACTTGAGGTCCCAATACAGAAGATTAGATTGAAAGGACTTAAAGAGACAACCAAACTTCTGTTATGAACTTGAATAACGACAGAAGAAAACCCTTCAGATGCTTTGAAACTCTTTGCTTGATTCTTACCTGCAAGGCAAGTTTCTTAAGTTTTAAGTTGCCTCACTAGAGACAGAGCAACTTCTCTAATAAAGACTCCCTTGGAACAAAGACAAGAAGAGAAAAATTAAACAAACAAAAGCAGAAAACCTTATCCTCTATCTGGCATCCATGACACTTTCCCCTTGCCTCCAGCTAGCTAGATAATTTTCATAAATAAATAAATAAATATTTTAGATAGATAGATAGATAGTTTTCTTATAACCAGAAGGCAAAGAAAGAAGAATCTCATGAATTCACCACTTTTCCATTATCCTTCATGTTTAAATTCTCTTCTTAATTTCCTAACATATCTAATTCATCTTCAAGTGGTTACTGAAAGATTTTGTTGCAATCTTTTTGAAGGGTACCTATAATGAGCTTTTTCTTTGTCCATTGTTGGAACTCTTTTATTAGTTATTTCAACACCAATGATTTATCCACTATGTTTTGCAGTAGTTTGTTTTAAGCAATCCCCCCTTATTTCCTATAATTTGACAAACTCTGGTCTTTAGGGAGGAGAAAAAAAACTGAACTTTTTGAGTAACAAAGGAGAAAAAATCTGAAGGAATCTTACATAAAGATCACTTACTATATCTCTGAGACATACTTCACTTTCTCTATGCCTGCTTGATAGGAAGTGTGAGAAATAGCAATAATTTATTTGTTGTTGTGGTTTGGTGCCTTTGATTCAAGTCTGACTCATAGTGACCCTATGAACAAGCAATCTGAACATTGTTCTTTCCTGTGCCATTCTCACAATCTCTGACACACTTAAGTTCATTGCCATAGTCACCATGTCAAACCACTTGGTTAAAGTTTTTTTCTCTTTTGCAGCCCCTCCAAGCATGATGTCCCTTCCCAAGGAATAATATCTCCTAACAATATGCCCAAAGTGTGTGAGATGAAGTTTCATCATCTTTGCCTTCAAGGAGCACTCTGGTTGCGCCTTCTCCAAGACATACCTTTTTGTTCTTTTGGCATACCGCGGAATCGTCAGCACTCTTCTCCAGCACTACAGTTCAAAGGCATCAATTATAGAATTTCACTAATTTGAGATAACTCATTCATATAATTGACATTTTGCCTGTCTCAAATTTTTCATTTCCACCTCTATGTGTAAGTAGATTTTTTGACTTGGACTTCTCAAAGTTTCTTTTGCAAAACTAAAATAGAATGAACACCCTTTGTTTCCCTAATTCTACAACCTTGTGGAAGAAACATTGCAATAATAAATCCTATAGCAGTAATTAAATTATCTTCCATTTAATGAAGTATTTTCCTTAGTTGAGGATTTTTCCTTACAACATACTCAGGAAGCATCATGTTTTTTTGAGATACAGTTAAGCTTCATGGAACATGAAATGTATAGGAAGACACAAGATAGTAGAAAACTGAAATAATTTATAATGATATAAAATATTTTTTTCATAATACGCAAAAGATATTTTAAAATTATTCTTGTTCTTTTTATCATTTTGAAGAATGTTTTCAAAATCTAACCTTTATTTCATCCTCACTTTTTAACTTTACTTAAGATATTTTGATACAATGTGCAATAACATTGTCTGAACAATTACTTGTTCCTGTCAGTAAACTTTGAATGACTTTATTACTCATACTCTAAATTTGGACAAAGCAATGGATATAGCAGACATTCAATGTTCTTTTGGATGGATATAACCCAATCTATATAGCAATATATTTCCTAGAATTGTTTTCAAGGAAAACTATACACTTTTCCATGAACAGTAGTTCTCATGTACAATATTGACCTCAGAATTCACAGGTCAGGCATTCCTGTCCTCTTATGTCATGAATGTGATCAGAATCACAGATTCAGTTATTTTCAATAAACTGCAAATGTAAAACAGCTGGTTAGACACTTACACAATCATTTCAGTCTAGGAATAAGTCTGGAATAATGATTATTAAAGAAAATTTAATAAATTTTATAAAGTGTCTACTCTTTAATAAGGACTGCAAAGATAAAAAGATATATCTCAAACTCAACTCAATGTCATCAAGTCTGAACTGACTCACAGCTGACCTTCAGTTTTTGGAGCTTATAAATCTCATTGGAGGAGATTGTCTTTCTCTAATAGAACAGCTAGTGCATTCGAACAGCCAGAGAAATCCACCTTTTGATTAGAAGTGCAATTCACTATGTACTATGCCCCAAGAACTCCAAAGAAAGATATATGTTGTTCTTAAGTACTTTTGAATAGGAATTGACTTATAGCTGACCCTCTGTAGGTTTTCATAAGCTGTCAACCACAGGGGAGAAGATTATATATGTTTCTCAAAAAAAGCAGCAGGTGGATTCAAAATACCTGCCTTTTGGGGTTGACAGTGCAATTCCTTGACACTAAACCACCAGAGATCCCTATAAAGATATCTCTTTATTCTTATTTTTGAATACTATTAAGTCAGAATCAACTCAAAGCTGACCATACAGTGGGTTTTCCCAGGCTGTAAATGACATGGTAAGAGCTGTCTGTCTCCTGAGGAGCAACTGGTGAATTCCTTGTTAATGTAAACTCCAACAGGCTTTTTGGTGTGGTGTTGGTGTTTTGTGTTGGTCTTTTTGTGTGTGTGTGTGTGTGTGTGTATGTGTGTTTTTAAATATAATCTTCATTAGGATATTATTTGCATGTGATAGTAATGATATTGCTAAAATTTTTCTACATTCTTCTGGATCACCTTTTTAAAAATTTTTTTCTTTTGTGATGAGAACAAATATGATATTTTCCAGTCTGTAGAAAGGTAGCTAGTTGTCTTCTGTATTCCTTGCCATAGGCTAGTGACTAGTGAGTACATCCAAGGCTGTATCTGTTTGTTGAAACATATCAGTGAACATTTCATGAATTCTTAGGACTCACTACTGACCTAATAAGGGCAGAACAAAACACAGAATTACAAATAGCAAAGACTTGCTTAAATAAACCTTTAACTTGCTGGTCTGTCTAATACT
>NW_006399773.1:6523381-6526133 GCF_000299155.1 Elephantulus edwardii
GCAGGAGAGGAAGGCCCTCTATGAGGTGGATTGATTCAGTGACTGGGATAATTGGGATGGGAGTGTCAGAGACAGTGCGATTGGCACAGGCCAGAGCGCAGTTTAGGGCTGTTGTACATAGGGTCGCTATGAGTCGCAGGTGACTTGACGGCACATAACATCAACAACAACAGCTTAAATATCTTAAATATCCATTCATGTGGTGTGAGAATCAATACAATAAGAGTAAAATTTCTGTTTGGTGAGACACACAGAGCAGGAATGATGAGCTTCTCATGTATGAATTTCATACCTAAAAAAAGGCAGGTAATAAAATATTTTTATTAGTATTTGCATTTTACTATGCAAAGGTATTTGACTGTGTGGGTCACAAGAAACTGGGGCTAACTCTGAAAAGAATGGGGATCCCAGAACACTTGATCAGGCTTATGTGAAATTAGAATCAGAAGGCAGTCAACAGAACAGAGCAAGGAAACACTGCATGTTCAAAATAGGGCAGGGTATATGGCAAGGATGTGACATGTCTCCAAACCTCTTAAATCTTTATGCAGATCAAATCAAATGGTAGGTTAAGCTCTATGAGGAGGAATGTGGCACCAGGATTGGAGGAAGACTCATCAACAACCTTTGTTATGCAGATAACACAACCTTGCTTGCTGAATCTGAGGAGGACCTGAGGCACTTGCTGCATAAAGTCAAGGACTGTAGTCTTCAATATGGATTGAAGCTCAACATCAAGAAGACAAATTCTCACAACTGGCAGATTGGCAGCATCATTATAGACGTAAAAGAGGTTCAAATTGTTAACAGCTTTAGTTTGCTTGGCTCCACAATCAACACTCTTGGTACCAGGAGCCAAAAAATCAAAAGACAAATTACACTGAGAAAGTCTGCTGTCTGGGACATTCCAGAGAACTGAAGAGTAGTGACATCAATCTGGAGACCAAGGAGAGCCTGATCCAGGCCATGGTCTTTTTACAGGCCAGTCAATTACTTGTATGTGTCAGAAAGCTGGACAATAACTAGGGATGATAGAAGGAGAATAGATGTTTTTGAGCTGCGGTGCTAGAGAAGAACATTGAATATATCATGGAATGCTAGGAGAACAAACAGGTTCATCCTGGAGTGGGTGAAACCAGCTAGATCCTTGGAGGCAAGGGTTCTGGAGCTCTGTCTGACATACTTTGGACATGTTTCAAGGACAGATCAGGACTTGGAGAGGGACATCATGCTTGAAAGGTTGGAGGGACAGTGCAGGAGAGAATGTATTGACTCAGTGACTGGGGTAATGGGGTTGGTGTGTCAGAGACAATAAGATTGGCTCAGGATAGAGCAGGGTTCAGAGCTGTTTTATATAGTGTCACTATCAGTTGCAGGCGACTTGACAGCACATAACAACAGATGAAAGAATAACTGAATTTTTCTCTGGGGTCAACTAGAGTATGTTGTTGTTGTGTACCGTTGAGTCCGAACTGACCCATAGCTGACCCTCTGGTGGATTTCAGAGGCAGATAATCACACAGGAAGCAATTGTCCAGGGTACAGTTGATTATTATTTGATCACTCATTCTAGCTATATGTTGATAGATAACGTTTAGTTGCCTTGTAGGATTTTTGTTAAGATTAAGTTTGATTATCCATATAAAGTGTTTGTGTGTAGAGTGTGGAAGTTATTCTTGAAGTGTTCATTTCTCCTGATATTTCTAAATAAATTTAATAATTATTTACTTAAACAACATATTCATTTGCTTATGGCAGTTGGTAGGGCTCATTTTTAATTCATAATGAGCCTTATTTGAATTATTTTTAAATTATTTCTCTCTCATTGATGTGATGTTAGAACTGATTCAGAGTTATCTCTCCTTTGGGTATTTGAGACTATATATCAAAAGAGAGGACACTGCCCATCTTTCACCTGTTTATTGCTGGTGGATTAGAACTACCAGAGAAGCAAGCATTGCTCATGGGTTAGTGCAACTCTGTACAAACTATAACTTTTCTTTTGAAACCCATATATTTTTGACATGTGAAAATATACTACCTTATAATTTTAATTCCATCTATTACACAGTAATTTTATTGCTACTTTCCCCTTGTTATGTTTCTTTCTCTTCAGGAATTTCTTACAATAATTCTTCTATTTTAATTATCTTTCTCCTACAACTAAAATTTGTTTCTATTTATATTATTTTTTTATTATTGTCTGTCTTAATTTTAACTTGGGGATCTTTTGTTTGTTTGTTTCTCCTCCTGTCCCTTGACCCCAGGCCTAATTGATAGGATCTTGCACTGCCAACCTGAAATCAAGTTAGTGGAATCCACCTATTTTTCCATCAGGGAAAGTTAGGTACTCTTCTCCCAAGCAATTTGCAGCATATTTGCAAATTGAAAACTCACCAGAGGGCCAGCTATTAGTCTTTGCAACTCTGTGGAAATGAGTTCAATTGATTTGGGTCTCTAATTAATACCATGTACTTTATAAGTCATTATTTGATTCAATCACAAATTTTAAATCAACATCACCATTTTCTTGTACTTAAAAATGGTAAATTTATTTCATCATTAGCCAAACAGTTTTTACACGTGCATTTGAAAAAAAAAAAAAAAAAAGGTTATTGTCTGGTGAGCTCTGGTGGCCTAGTGGCAAGAACTGTACTGATATCCCTGAGGTGAACAGTTCAAATCCACCAGATGCTCTGCAGGAGAAGGAGGGACATTCTCCTCCTATACTAGTCAAATTCGATTTGATGGT
>NW_006399773.1:6526233-6531380 GCF_000299155.1 Elephantulus edwardii
CACAACATGCAAAGTACTCTTAAAGACAGTTTATTTTGGATCTAAAAGCCAGCTGTAACAATTGTGTGTACCTTGAATTAAATTCTTTTAATTTGATATACTTAATATTTTCAATGGATCTATTAATTCAATAAAATCAATTACAATATTGTGATCTTTAAACATCTACATTTTTACTCTAGATGTTACTCACATTTTTGTTTGGCCTTTTTGTACATTTTCCCCCATTTAATACTTTCAAAATCCACTTTAGCAAAATGAGAGTCTTAGTCATTTTTTTATTATTATTTTTACTAGCTCTAAAACTTTGCTCTATCTCTAGCATTCTTTTAGCTGATTAAGATTTTTTTTAATCAATTAAAGTAGAATGTTGAAATGTTGGGTGTATCTTTGCCCTAGTCTTAACTTCTTGTATGTAGTACAGTGTAAGTTTTCTTTTAACAGTATTAGAGAACCTCTGAATTTTAGAAAAGATATTAGGTTAACCTTACTATTATAATCACCAATAAATTTAACTGTGTTATGCATTTTTCCTTTCCTTTATGTGCTTGCATTTTAATCACTGTCTTTTTCCATTTATTTCCCTTCTATTACTTCAGATAACTTTGCTCTATCAGATAGTTTTTGTTGTTGTTGTTAGGTGTCGTTAAGTCTGATTTGACCCCTAGCTGGCACTGTAGTGGGGTTTCAGAGGCTGTAAATCACATGTGAGGAGATTATCCATCTTGCTCCCCAAAACAGTTGATGGCTTTGATCTGTGTATCTTGGCAGTGCTGCTCTTTACCCCTGGACCACCATAGCTCTCTTCATGCATATATACCCTATTCCAGACATAGGTAGCCTATTTCTAGCCTTCTGGTAATTATATTGCACCATTTAAAGAATATTTAAAACTTTCATATCATTCCATATAAAAATAGTATTTAGCTTCAATTTTCTAAGGATCAGACAAAAATAAATTTCTTCTAATTTCCTTTCTAGATCTCTCACCCATATTCTCTCAAACTCCACTCATTTTAAGATCATCTAGAGTATTCAATTCAACTCATTACTCTCGAGTTTAAACCCACTCATAACTGACCCTCCAGTAGTTTTTTGGAGGCTGGAAACCTCTTGCTTGTATTTCTCCTGTGGAATACCTGGCAGATTTGAGCAGGGTACTTTTGAGTGGGCAGAACAGTATCCTATCACTAAGCTACCAGAGTTTCCCTAATTTGAAGTTTTAGTGACAGAATTATAGTAATGTTTTAAATTGAGTATTGACCAGAATACACTCTTTGAATATTTTTTAATCTTAAACATCTTTATTTTGTTGTTTTCACATACAAAGGCCAGTTTACATCATCAGTGGAGTTCAAAATACAGTCACTCAGAGACTTGTTACTCACTTCTCTGGAATCTACAATATTTTTTAACTTTTTACCTTTTTTAAGGTTTTCCCCTTAACTTTATAATGCTGAAATGTGAGCTTTACCAAGGTATGTGACTTTAATTAATCCCAATCCGCATTTTTCAATGTGAAGATTTACGTTTTCTTATCACAACACGCTTCCCCTTCTATTTCCTTGGTTATTTCCACTCTTTTATTCTCTTTTGAAACTTTTATGAGGTGGTTGTTACGGGAGCTGCCCAATTTGACTCTTCATTCCATTTCTTTTGGAACTATTCTTAGATGAGTCAGCATTTTTGAGGTAGCATCATACATAGTTGCTAAAAGCACATTTACTGAGATCAGACAGCTAGGGATCAAAATGCCAATTTTTTGGCTTCTTTACCTGTATGACATTACCGTTATTATTAATCTTTTGAATGACCACCTTCTTCTGACCAATTAACTGCCTCTGAAAATGTGTCAGAGAGTTAGCTATGGGTCAGTTCAGATTCGATGACACTCAACACAACCACAGTCTATTAAAAAGGAAAATAAATTCACTTTTTGTGGCACCACGAGTCCTCTGTGTGACCCTATGAATAACAGATCGGAACCTCACCCAATCCTGCACCATCATGGTGATCTCTGATCTGCTGAACCCCATTGTTGCTATCATTGTATCAATCTATCTTGTTGGAGGGCTGCCTCTCTTTCTCTGATCCTCTATCTTTCCCAGGATGATGGGCCTCTGGCAACATTTGAGGTGAAGTTTCATCAACTTTGCCTCTAAGTAGCACCTCAGTTGCGCTCCTCCAAGACAAATTTGTTCTTTCAACAGTCCATGAAATAGTCCGTACTCTTTTAAAATATCACAATTCAAAGACACTGTTTTTGTTGTTGTTGTTTGGGTTTGTTGTTTCCACCACCACAAATACCACCCACCCCATAATCCTTACTCATTATTCAATTTTCAGATACACAGGAAGTAACTGAAAAATACCATGGCTTGGATCAAGTGCCCTTTAGTCTTTAAACTGATATCCTTGCTATTTAACACTTTATAGCAGATTTTCCCAGTGTAACGTGTCTTAATTTCTAGACTTCTATTAAAGCAAAAGTTGGTACAAATCATCTATTTCCTCCTCTTTTCTCTGTTGGTGTGTAATTTGGAATGATAATGGTATTAACAGGTCTCCTGTCACTCACAGTATTGTATTTCAAGATAGATCTAGAAATGACCTTTTTAACTATGAAAGCAACCCCATTCTTTTCTCGCCTTTTCATCTACTGCTTAGTAGATCATATGGATGCTGATTGCAGATCCAAGTAGAATGAAGTTGTTGAGAAGAGCAATCTTTTCTTCATCTATCATGATTCTTTCTATTAATGAGAATTTTTGTTTTCTTGGTGTTGAACTATAATCTGTTGCTTGGGTCAGGTGTACCTTAGTCTTTAGACTGACATCATTGCTCTTTAGCACTGTAGAGCAGTTCTTGGCAGCAGATTTTCTCTGTGAAACTCATCTTTTGATTTCTTGACTTTTTGTGCCAAAGAAATTGATTGTAGATCTAAGAAAGATGAATCATTGTTTCAAAGAACTAAACCAACTTCCATCCTTTCTCTATTTATTATGATACTTCTTATTGACCTGGTGTGAGATTTTTGTTTTCTTGATGCTGAGATGCAATTCATATTAAATGTATAGTCCTCTATCCTAGGCAGTCAAGACCAAATTGGTAGAAGTTTCGTACATGTTGGAGAAACAACCAAAAGCAAACAAACAGAAAAGTAGAAGAAACGGAATAGAGTTTAAGTAAGCTGGAAGACAAGAACCTCAATGGGAATATACTAGAAAAAAAAATGGGAAAAATAAAATAGCCCCCCCCTCCCACCACCACCTGCTGGAACTCCCCGCCCGCTGCTACTCACCTTCCTCCTTCGGTTCTCTCCTTAGTCCAAAGCTACCTCCTCAGCGACCAACCAGCACCTTTTGGAGCCTGTGACTCTTGGAGCAGAGTCCTCAGGGTGCAGAGAGGTCGGCTCAGAGTCGCCAGAGTGCCTTTTATCTGCGAAGTTCAAGGTACTTTGTAGAACTTCTTCTGCCATACAAGCAGTGTATCTTGCAACACCTTTGTAACTGATGGCAGCCATCAGGAAGAAACTGGTGATTGTTGGTGACGGAGCTTGTGGCAAGACTTGCTTGCTCATAGTCTTCAGCAAGCATCAGTTCCGTAAGGTTTATGTGCCCACAGTATTTGAGAACTATGTGGTTGATATTGAAGTGGACGGAAAGCAGGTAGAGTTGGCTCTGTGGGACACAGCTGGGCAGGAAGATTCTGATCACCTGAGTCCCCTCTCCTACCCCGACACCAATGTTATACTGCTGTGTTTCTCCATTGACAGTCCTGATAGTTTAGAAAACATCCCGGAAAAGTGGACTCCTGAAGGCAAGCATTTCTGTCCCAATGTGCCCGTCATCCTGGTTGGGAACCAGAAGGATCTCCGGAATGATGAGCACCCAAGGCGGAAGCTGGCCGAGATGAAGCAGAAGCCAGTAAAACCTGAAGAAGGCAGAGATGTGGCAAACAAGATTGGTGCTTTCGGATACATGGAGTGTTCAGCAAAGACCAAAGATGGAGTGAGGGAGGTTTTTGAAATGGCCACAAGAACGGCTCTGCAAGCCTGACGTGGGAAGAAAATATCTGGGTGCCTTGTCTTGTGAAACTTTGCTGCAAGCACAGCCCTCATAATTTTGAAGTGCTGTTTATTAATCTTAGTGTATGATTACTGGCCTTTTTCATTTATCTATAATTTACCTAAGATTACAAATCAGAAGTCATCTTGCTATGGGTATTTAGAAGCCAACCATGATTATTAATGAGTCCAACCCCTTCGACCCCCCAGGGTGTCTCTACACTGCTCTAACAGCCCTTCTCTGCACTCCCGCCTGATACACCAGGTACTAATTCAAGGAATTACTTAACCTCTTGCTTCTTTCTAGAAAGAAAAAAAAAAAAGTGACTTTCGTGCATAAGGCTGTACCTACTTTATAACCAACATGCCTATTGTACGTCAGCTGCAAGGTACTCTGGAGAGTCACCACTTCAGAACTTTAATCCAAAATGGGTTTCATTGGCATAGCTCTGGTTATGTCCACTGAGAGTGGGCATCCAGATTTTTGACAACGTGCTCAGCCAGAGAGGCCCAAATCCATGCAGCTGTGGCAGAGTTTCAGTTCTGGGGTTTCATGTTAGTTACCTTATAATTACTGTGTAGTTAGTGCCACTTAATGTATGTTACAAAAATAAATATATCTACCCCAGACTAGATGTAGTATTTTTTTATGACTGGATTTCCTAATACTTATATTTGTCATCTCCGCAGAAAGTATGTTGGTTTTCTAAAAACAAAGTGTATTTGAAAATAAAGTCAGATGGAAAATTGCTTAAAAAACATAGAGATGAAAGGAAATTGAAGAAAATATTAGAATCATGTGGGATAACATTAAAAGCAACAATGAATGAATGGAAATCCAAGTTGTTTATAAATCTTCCAATAAAATCTCAATTAAAAAAAACTGAGTTGAAAACAGTCATGAAGAAAATACAAGCTAATGTGAAGTGAATGTATAAGAAGCCTATTTTATTGAGTTACCTTTATATACATGTAAATAAAAAAATAATTACCTAAAAATATTGCTTTCTTTTCAGACCATATTCTTCCTATTTCCCTTAAATCTGGTCTGAAAAACAATATATTCAAATTTTTTATGTAA
>NW_006399773.1:6531490-6550050 GCF_000299155.1 Elephantulus edwardii
TCCATAATATGATAGGAATAGGGAAAGTTCTGAGAAAATTGTGGGAGAAATCCTAGAAAAAAATTTTATCATTATTATAAACAACATGAAATCCACATTCAAGAAGCTCAATGAACTGCAAAAAGACTAGATCCCAAAAGAATAACATCAAGGCATCTCATAGTCAAATTCTCCAAAATCTGAGGTAAGAATGGAATACTAAAAGCAGCATGAGAGAAACGAAGGGTCACATACAAAGGATGATCAATAAGATTAAATTCTGATTTCTCAGCAGAAAACATGTGAACAAGAAGGCAATAGGTTGTCATACACAATAGGTTGAAAGAAAACAATTGCCAGCTGTGACTACTGTATCAAGCAAAGCTCACCATCAAATGTAGTGAAGAAATTAGGTCATTTTGCAGAAAAGCAGAAACTTCAAGAATTCACAAAACCAAGGTCAACTCTCTAAGAAATTCTAAGAGAAGCCCTTCACACAGAGACTTCAGAGGAACGTAGATGGACCATAATAACTAGAAACTACAGAAAAAGAAACAAAACAAATTGGCAGGGATAAAATCTGGCCTGACAATGTAATAAAGTGAATAAATTAAATGGGCCAATCAAGAAAAAAAGGAATACCATAATGGATAAAAAAACAAAACTCCATCAATACATTTCGTAAAAGAGGCACACCAAAGAAATTAGAAAAAAGATACACTAAAAATCAAAGCTGGAAAAAATATATCAAGCAAATGACATTCACGAAAGAAGCAGGAGTGACAATACTAATCTCATAGACTTGATGAAAACCACCATAAACGATAAGGAAAGACATTGTAATGATTAAAGGAAAAATAGATCAAGAAGATATAACTTTGGTCAACATCTACACACCAAATGATAGACTTGCAAAACACATTAAACTGTGGATAACAAACTTAAAGAAAGACATAGTAAGAACCACAATAGTGGTAGGAGTATTAACATATCAATCTCACCAAATTTAAGTCGACATAAAAGAAACTTAATGAAGATGGAGGTCATCTGAACTCTGTAATCAGCTAGCTCTAAGTTACAAATGTATTCAGGGTACTGCATAGAACTAAAAGTCAATTTGCTTTCTTCTCAAGTACACATTGTTCATTCTCCAGAACTGATCATATATTAGCACACAAAACAAACCACAGAAAAATTAAAATAAAACCCATTGAAATAATTCAAATTACCATTTCAGATCATAATGTCATAAAACTAGAAATTAACAACATGTGAGTAAATATGGTTTTATATGGGTGGTTTCCCATGTAGAAGCTAAATAACACCCTGATAGAACAATATTGAGTTATAAACAATGAAATTTTTAGAAGTTCATAAAAACATACAATAATGAAAATACAGCTTACCAAAACATTTGGGACATAGCTAAGACATACCTCATATTTTCACATATAGATGTAGAATACTTGAACAAACCAATCAGAAAATAAGGAGTAAAACAAGAGTGGTGTTAGCCTCAAAGTTGGCTTTTTTTTTTTAGCCATTAGTTAGTCTCTTAGTCTGTAGCTAACTTAACTGGAGACACATGCTCTTGCTAATCAGCATGGTCTGAAACATCATCAAAAAATTGTGGGACTAGGGTAAGAGAAAGAGTGCTTCCCACACTGAGAAGCAATACTTGAGGTGAGCAAGACTTAGGGCAGCAAGACTTGAGGGAGACTGGAGCAAGACCCGGGTGAGGGTGACCCTAGTGAGATTCAGACCCTGGTGGTGGACAGACTGGCATTTCTGTGGAGAAACTGTGGTAAGGTGCAAGCAGACGAGCCCTGAGATAAAGACTACAGTTGGGGTAAAACTTAGTCTTGTTTTGGATGATATTCTTTGTCTCTCTGGACTCTCCAGCTTACTTATCTAACAAACCCCATTCTCAGTACCACAACTGTGAGTCTATGAGTCAACAATGAAAGAGAAACTCGTGCTTTTGGTGTGGCTCTAGAGTAACCATGGGGCTGGGTTTCAGGCTCTTTATCTGCTTTCTGCTCCGGAACAGTGAGAGGCTGAGCTATTCTTACTCCCTTTGACCCTTTTAGAGAGGCATTCACAGCCCTGTGCCTCAATGTCTTCATTTTTCCTCATTAGACAGCGAGTCATAAAAGATTTCCCCTCAAGAAAAGTCCTAGGGAGCCTCTGGTGGCCTAGTGGCAAGAAGCTGCACTGCAATCCCAGAGGTACGTGGTTCAAATCCACCAGATGCTCTGCTGGAAAAGGAGGAATAATCTCCTCCTGTACCAGTCTGATCCAATTTGACGGTACACGCACAAAAAATAATAATAATTTTTTAAAAAGTCCTGACTCAGAGCTGAATTCTACCAACCATTTAGAGAAGCTATATCACCAATTCTACTTAAATTATTTCAAAATATAGATAAAGAAGGAACACTCTTAGAGACATTTGATGAAGCTATCATAACCCTAATACCAAAACTAGGCAAAGATATTACTAAAATATAAAATTACAGATCAATATCTCTCATGAATATAGATATAAAAATCCTTAACAAAATCCTAGCCAATAAAATGCCATAGTTGTTGTTGTTGTTATGTGTTGTGGAGTCGCTTGTGACTCATAGTGACTCTATGTACAACAGCCCTAAACTCTGCTCTGTCCTGTGCCAATCGTACTGTCTCCAGCACACGAATCTCGATTACCCCAGTCACTGAATCAATCTACCTCATAGAGGGCCTTCCCCTCCTGCACTGTCCCTCCACCGTTTCAAGCATGATGTCCCTCTCCAAGGACTGGTCCCTCTTTACAACATGTCCAGAGTATGTTAGACGGAGCCTCAGAATCCTTGCCTCCAAGGAACTGCCCGGTTTAACCCTTTCCGGGATTAATGTTTGTTTTCCTAGCAGTCCTTGGTACCCTCAATACTCTTCTCCAGCACCACAGCTCAAAGGCATCAATTCTCCTTCTATCCTCCTTAGTCACTGTCCAACTCTCTGATGCACAACAAGTGATAGCAATAGCATATTAAAAAAGAAATCATAAGGGAGCTCTGGTGGCCTAGTGGTAAGACGCTCCACTGTACTTCCAGAGGCACATGGTTTGAATCCACCAGATGCTCTGCTGGAGAAGGAAGGGTAATCTCTTCCTGTACTAGTGAGATCCAATTTGACAGTACACACACAAAAAATAATAAAATTTAAAGAAAAAAAATCATCATGAAAAAGTGGAATTTGAAATAAGTATGCAGGGATGTAATAAGCAATTTAATTTATCACATTAACAAAGCAAAGAACAAGAACTAAAGAATCCTAACAATTGATGTAGAAAAGGTCTTGGGCAAATATCCTATACTGCTTCCTGATTCAAATACTTAGCAAAAAAAAAAAAGGAATAGACAAGAATTTCCTCAGCATAATGACACAAATACATGCAAAATTAAAAGCCAACATCAATCTCAATGAAGAAAGACTAAAGGCATTCCTCTTGTGAACAGGGATCAGACAAGGATGCCAACTTTCACTGCTCCTATTCAATATTGTTTTCAACATATTTGCTAGGGCAATAAGACAAAAACAAAAAAAAAAAAGGGAAATAAGCTGCATCCAGATTGGCCAGAGGTGGTAAAACTGGTGAAATATGCAGATGACCTGATAGTATATGCAGAAAATCTAAAGAACTCAACAGCAGCAACAACAAAGAAAAGCTCGCACCTGAAAAAGCACACAAAAACCCCTAAACACCTGTTAGACATAGTAGACCAATTTAGTAGAATCAAGAGACAAGATCAATATAAAAAGATCTGTGGGATTCCTCTACAGTAACAAAGAAAACACAGGTAAAGAAACTAAGAAAATAATACCTTTTATATTAACCAACCACAAGCTGAAATTCTTGGGAATAAACTTACCTAGAGACACAAAAGACCATTTAAAGAAAACTATAAAACACTACTGCAAGAAACAATAAGGGACTTAAATAAATGGAAAAATATTCCCTATTCATATGTAGAAAGAGTCAATATAGTGAAAATGACGAAGCTACCAAAAGCAATCTGCATTAACCTAACTCAATCCCAATATAGATATCAAATTCATTTTTCAAAGAGATGGAAAACACAATTGGCAAGTTTATTTGGAAAGCGAAGAGACTTTGAATAAGCAAAGCACTTCTGAAAACCAACGTATGTGAGATGGAGCTCCAAAATTCTTACCTCTAGGGAGTAGTCTGGTTTAACCATCTCCAGGACAGACCTATTTTTCTCCTGGCAGGCCACAGTATGTTCAACACTCTTCTCCAGCATCATAACTCAAAGGCATCAATCCTTCTTCTATCATCCTTAATTATTGTCCAGCTCTCTGATGAATAGCAAGTAATTATGATGTCCATGGCCTATATCAGGCACACCTTATTCTCCAGACTAACATTGTTGCTCTTCAGTACATTGGAAAGGCTTTCCTAAAGGACCAAGTGAACATTATGACAAATGGAGAAAGGACTGAAGGTATCAAATATCTCATTTTGATTGGATCAACAGTCAGTACTCTTGGTTTCTGCAGTCAGGAGATCAGGAGCTGTAGTCTATTGGGTAAGTTTGCTGTCAGGGACCTCTCCAGAACGCTGAGGAGCAATGACGTAGATTTGAAGATTAAGGTGCACTTGATTCAGCCCACAATCTTCTCAATCTCTTGCTATACATCAGAGAACTGGACAATAAATACAACTGACAAAATGCCTTTGAGTTGTGGTGTTAGAGAAGAGTGTTGACTATCTCATGGACTGACAAAAGAACAAACAGATATGTCTTGGGAAAAGTGCAACCAGAGTGCTACTAGGAAGCAAATATATTGATGCTTCATCTTTAATACACTGAATATGTAGCTAGGAATATTCCTTGGAAAGGGACATCATGCTTTGAAAGATGGAGGATCAGTAAAGACAAGAAGACCACTTACATAGTGGATTGACTCTATGACTTCAAAAATGGGGTCTAGTGTCTCAGAAATGATGAGGATGGCATGGGATAAATCAGGTTCAGGATGGTTGTTTTTAGGGTTACTATGAGTTTCACTCAACTCCATGCTGACAGCAACAACAACAACAAGGTCTCCACAAGAATAAGGCTGCTAACCTAATTACAAGATGGGCAAAAGACATACAAATAATTCTCATAAAGGAGGACATTTGGATGGCCAATATACACTTTAAGAAATGTGCAAAATCACTGGCAGTATGGAAGATGGGAATCAGAATCACAATGGAATGGTTCCTCTCTCAGCCCAGTAATAGTGGCAAAGTCTGACAGGTCAGCAAATGTTGTTAGAACGGTGTTTGACCGACCAGTGAATATTGACAGGCATGTACAGGGATTGGAACTCTTGTGCACTGTTGGTGAGATTTTGGGGTGGGTGTTGCAGTCACTCTGGAGGGCAGATTTGCATTTACTAATGCAACTGGGCCTGGAGATTCCATGTGACCCATCTGTCCCACTGTTTGGGATGTAACCCAAAGAGGACAGAACTGAGAACATAGATCCACTGTTTGGGATGTAACCCAAAGAGGATAGAACTGAGAACATAGAGGAAGATTTGTGCACTGAAGTTCATGGCAGCATTGTTCAGAGTGGCAGGAAGGTAGAGATAGCCCACCAATGATAGGTGAGTGGATTGAGAGTTTGTGGTGTATTTGATGGATGGAGAGTATTCAGGAGCAATAGGTTTGAGGGAAGCTGCATAACATGGGAGAGACTGGAGAACATTGTGCTTAGTGAAGTAACTCATTCTTATGCAAACAAATACTAGATAAGACCATTGTTGTAAGGATGAAAGGATAAATGGTAGTTTGGTAGGTGGAGGGAGGAGATGAGGAAATTTCTGGGGGATCCATTGGGGACTTGAGGGATTGGGGAAGTGTTGGGCATATGTGTTTGGTTTTATAGAGCATAATGTGTGTGAGTGATCATGTGAGGTATGGGACGAGTGGAGGAATATGTGAAGAACTCTGTGTGTATGTGTGTGGGGGGTGGAACAGTGTGTGCAGTTTGTGTATGCAAACAAATATAAAATATTTTTTTAAAAAAAAGTTATGGAGAAAGATTACCTCCTTGATACACTCCTTTCTTGATCTTGAATCATTCAGTATTCCCTTACTATGTTTTATCAACAATTTCTTGGTCAAGGTATAAGTAAGTTTTGCGTAAGCACAATCAACTGTTCTGGGATTTCTATTCTCAGTGTTAGCCATAATTTGCTGTAATATACACAGTCCAATACCTTTGCATAGTTGATAAAACAAAAAATAGACATCCATTTGGTATTCTCTGCTTTCAGCCAAGATCCATCAGACATTAGCAATGGTTCTAAATCTGGTTTGGATTTCTGGCAGTTCTCTGTTGATGTACTGTCCTGGCCATTTTGTACAATCTTTGGCAAGATTTTACTTGCATGTAACATTAAGGATATTTGTAAAAAAAGCGAGTGCCATGGGAGAACAGCCATCTCTGACCTTTACCAACTTCACATAGGGAAATTGATCCCATCCACACAATAAAAATTATGAAACCAATTTCTATGAGGTCAGACATGTCTTCTCTACTCTGCCTCTTTCTATTCATCTCAAAACTAATTTTACTGCTTTACTGAGTCCAAAATCCAATGTGATAACTCACAGAACACACAGAACCATATTGGGAAGGTAAAAGATTATAATCCAGGCTCATAGCAGAATACAGTCAGGGCAGCTTCTGAAATGTGCTTGCAGGTACCTCAGTCTTGAGTCTCATGGCTTAAGGCTAGTGTTAAAATGTTCTCAATCCTGACAATATTGGATCCTCTCACCCCTCCAAGTTTCCCAACATATTTAGGCAAATCTACTTAGCTTAGTTCTATTTCTGTCTGGAAGTGGGCCAGGTGAAGGTAGCAGTCCCATTTCATGGTTCTTCTCTGGTTCTCTTTTTAAGCCATGACTGCTGCTGCTGCTGCTGTAGGTGTAGCTGAAATAAGAATTTTGGGGCCTGAAAGATGTGCTATATTCTCTGGCTTTTTCTTCTTCTTTTCTTCACTGGTAGAGAAGGTCTAATCTGCTGCTGGAGTCACTCCATTTATTGGCAAGACTATAGCCAATCTCCTTGTAGATCATTGAGACTGGCCAATCTCCTTGTGGAATGGTGAGATAGGCAGTCCCCCCCCACCCCTGCCCTTAAATGAGATTCTAATGAAAGTTTACAGAGGACATGTAAAGTTAAGTCTGTTTCCTGAAACACCTCAGTTATATCCTCTGAAGAGCCACTGTAGGCTCATCTATGAGTTGATCTGACTGGAGGTAAAGAAATGAGATGATGATGGAACTCTTGCAGGAGCAGATTCACACATGCATATTCCAAGGACATGCTGGTTGAATTTGAATTGCCAACTTTTCGTTAATTGTTAAGTGTAACCAGTTTAGGCCCCTTGGGAATCTAAACGTCACACTGAGAAATTGTGTATATATGTACAAAATCAAAGTTATAAAGAAAATTATTAGCAAGTGTGGTACTTTTACACTGGCAGCATGTGTTATTCACAATAGAAATGGACATTTTCTTCACCTGGTAAATAACACAAGGGAGAGGGAATCGGCCAATATCTTACCACATCTCTCTTCATCTAGTCTCCTCTAATGATGATAGTCTAATACACGACATTTAGTTTCCTTTTGAAACATAAACATACAAGAATACCCAAAGTGTAAATATCATGATGTACCTTGATTCCTCTATTGTTCCCAATGTAAAAGCGTATTTCATTATCTAAGCATAAAAGGAGAATTGATGCTTTTGAGATTTTGTGTTGGAGAAGAGTGTTGAGGGTACCATGGACTGCTAAGAAAACAAACAGATTCATCCTGGAGAGGGTTAAACCAGGCTGCTCCTTGGAGGCAAGGATTCTGAAACTTCGTCTGACACACTTTGGTCATGTTGTAAGGAGGGACCAGTCCTTGGAGAAGGACATCATGTTTGGTAGGGTGGAGGGCAGGCACAGGAGGGGAAGGCCCTCTTGGAGGTGGATTGATTTGGTGACTGGGGCAATTGGGATGAGTGTGTTGGAGACAATGAGATTGGCACAGCACAGAGCAGAGTTTAGAGCTGTTGTACATAGGGTCGCTATGAGTCGCAAGCAACCCGACAGCACATAACAACAACAAGCATTACATGTACATGCTTGTAAAATTAATTGGTTTTATTAGACAGGTAAAATACGTTAGTCAGGAATTAAGTGATGTTAATATGTTCAAAATAGTATCATAATATTTATAGCAAGGAGACTTGTGCTTTGGTACTAGGAGGGAAATGAGATTCCCAGATCAATTCCAAACTACTGTATTGTTTGAGTTTGTTTCAAATGCTTCCTCTGGGACTTTACCGATTTTAAGGCTCATGGCAACTGTGACTTATGCACACGGAACTTTTCTGTCTATAACCATTAGAAACATGGTCAATGCGATTTTCTAGTAAGTAAGAAAAACAGTAATTTGAAAAATCAAATAATCCAAGTGCCATGTTTCTCAATAGGTTGAAAATAACATCAGTACAAAGTAGAGAATATGGAAGCTATTACTTAGGTGAATCAACACAGGCAAAGTCAACACAGGATTTTAGTTCTTTTAAAAATTGCATTACGTAGGTAAAGAATTCAGGAATATGTGTGTTTAACTACATCACCTTCATATAATTTGTGGTAATAAATTCCTTCATAAATGATTTGCCTTTTTAAGAAAATAATAGATATACACATCATGAAATGACACATTTTCAACTAGACAATATGTAATTTATATACCTTCTGAATGATAGGAGTATAGTTTTATTTCTACCACTTCAAAATAAAGAACAAATGCTCTAATAAGGGAAGTTTTCCCAACAGAAGAGTAGGTAGGAATATTCAAGGTACTTTTTTGAAAGCGTTTTTTGGATGTTGGAAATTATTTATAATTTGAGTAAAATATAGAGCCTAGCTCATCTTTAAGGGAGTTTTGGTAGCCTAGCATTAAGAAGTTGCACTGCCAACCCAAAGGCATGTTGATCAAATTCACCAGCTACTCTGTGGGAGAAGGATGGGTACTCTCCCCACATGTGATTTACAATATCTGAGAACCTGCTAGAGGGTCGGTTTGAGGGCACATGGCAATAACAGTGCACCTTTAAGCTATGAAGAGATTTATTTTTCACATATATAAAGAAAAGCAGTTGATTTTTGTAGTTATTGTTGTTGCAATACCCTAACTTGAAGTTGTTAAATTATTTTAACTTGCATGAAATGATCATTTCTGGTAGCATGCTTTTTGAAGAACTGTGAAAATTTCATTTAATGAGGGGAAACAAACAAATAAAAACTAGCCTATCTAACCCTACGAAAGTAAAAGCATTTTCAGAAATAATGTTGTCAGAAACATTGTTAATTACTTTCTAAGCTGGTAGATCCTGCATTTTCTTGTTCTCAATGTACTAATGTATGACTGTGTTACTACTTACCCTCCGGAATCCTATAAAAATAGATGCTATCTTTAGAAGCTGTCTAAGAAAGTAGAGCTTTAAGTAAACAATGTAATAACTATTCTTATGGTTAATATGTGTTTTCAAATATTAGGAAAGTACAAGAAGTCGTAGGATTGAAGCTTTAGTCACTACTTCTTTAAATAAATCAAACAAATATTGCTATATCAGTTGGACTGTAAAATAGCAAAGCCAAGTAAAATTCTTATAAAGTGTTAGAACCTTACGTGTATATCACAATTCTCCGTTTAAGTGTTTCTAACACATACTTTAATGGATGATGCATTATGAATGCATGAAATCACAAATAAGTTAGTAAGCACAGAAAGCATTTTGAGAAAAATGAAAATATAACAGTTATATAGATGTTAAATATTTCAAATGAGGGCTCACAATAGTTATCTTCCCAGCAAAATATAAAGCTTGATTGAACAAATGATAAAGTTAATATTGCCTAATAAGAACAGACCATTATAGATCAGTGAAACTGCAAAAGAGAATTATAAGACAAGGGCCAAGCCACATTATCTGAATTAACATTTTTTCCAGCATGAACAAGAAGGGCCACTGTAGGAAAACGAGAGCTAAATAGTATGGCCTGCATTTAGTCAACCTGAAGTAATTATTAATTTATGGTTGTCTGTGATTTTAATGAAAATGAAAGCTGTGAGGAAAGAATTGAGGGAGATAATGTGCCGTGAAATTGAATTTCATTTATTTAGGGGCCACCTTTTCCTTTTTTGTTGTTGTTAAAGGAAAGAAAGATAATGCAAGATGTCCACATTAAAATTTCACTAGGATTATGTAACCACTGAGTTAAACGGTAATCATTATATTTGAGCGGAGTTAATGCAAATGAAATGGAAGCCTGGATTTAGGTCTATGAACAAGGAAAGGCAAGAGTAAAAAATATCTAAGGGTCACAATTAATGTCAAAGTTATAACTATTGTCTTTAAAATACCATGATTCTTATAGTTATTTCATCAGATGTTCTCTTCTTGTCATTATAAAAATGCCCCTTTCAGTGATGGCATTGTAAGAAATAATGTGTTTCAAGAATAAAGAGGAAGCCACAGGAGGCAAAACAAATCATCAAAATGCAACCTCTTTCTTTGACCTCAAACAAAATGTTTCTAAATAGTTATAAGAGTGATAAGCCTTCCAAAGAATAGCAGGTATGTCAACTGTAATAGTATGGAAAGGACAGAAGTTCATGCATTGAATTTTGTAGTTTCTGTCTACATATATATCAATTCTGTTTCCAGAAATATCTTCAAACAAAAACGTCAAAAGACAGAATGACTCATAAAATATATCATCTGTGAGAAGTACACTTCTCCCAAAAATTGTAATTCCTAAAAGTAAGATCCAGTAGAAAACATTCACCCTGGACCAAAAATGAATGTGAAAAGGGCGATAAGGAAACTAGATTAATGGAAACAAAACAACTAGAATGGAAATAAAGAGAAAGTTGAAACATTGTGTAAAAATCCAACCAATGTCCAACCAATATTTAAATAATATTTAAATTGTTAAATAAGGACCTACTTTACTTTAATTTATAAAAATTATTGTCCAAACTAGTGATAAAAGAAGTCAAATAATAGCTCTAAATTTGTTCTACTAACACCAAAAGAAAAAGTAGTATTCAGGGATTATTAAGGGCATTTTTTTCTCTCATGAAAGAAAATTCATTTATGATAATTTTATGGTGTATTAATCAATTAATATTAAATGAGATGGTAGTATATAATTTACAGATGAAAAAAGTTCTTTTTGCTTTAGAAATATTTTAATTTAAAAATTAGGTAAAGTTTTTAGAATGAAATACAGAGAACACATTATTTTTTTTCCGGAAATACTATTCATAAAACACATTTAATAAATATTTATCTTATATCTTAAACTATTTCAAGTTTGGCTAGCACTTAATCTATTAAAAAAGTTCTTAGTACAAAGTACTACGAGAAAAAAACAACAATACCTACTCTCTAAAAGTTACATTTAGTGGTTTAATTCCCCTCTTAATTCTTTATTTTTTCTCCCTTTTCTCATCTGCCTCCTTTTTATCTGCCTTCCTTCTACTGATTCAGCATTGGGGATGTACATTTAAATATGCAATAACATTCAGTTGTTTAGGAGACTGATTGTTGTCAGTTGCCTGAAAGTATAAATACTTCAGTGCTGCTTATCATAGGACAATAAACATCCAAGTAGCCGAGAATGAAACAGTCTTTTCAACATTCATTAATTGGCATTCCCTGGAGATCCATGTTTGCCAAAATTAAATTCATAGGACATAGTACTGTGGCTATAAGTATAAACGTTTTATTTTCTTATGGGTAGAGATATAAGAAGGTATGGGAACATGACACCTAGGGAATTACACTGCTAATTTTAGCAGTTTCAGTCCAGTTTGAAGCCTCACTGCAGGAGAAAGATGATCAATCTCCTCCTTTGTAATTTATAACATCCTAAGAACTTCTGGAGGATCAGTTATGAGTTTTACCAACTCAATGACTGAGAATCAAGAAAGAAGCATAAACCACATTTTCTCTCAGTCTTCTGAAAAATCAGCGTGACTAATAATATGATCTCATACTCTCAAGTCTTCATACCAGGGAATACTAAGTAATTGTTTAAAGAGGCTCCATTTATCACGTTATGTTCACATTTTGTTTGACAATCCAATGAAACAAATGCCATTATTTTGCATTCATTTTTTTTATTGTTATTGTTGTTAGGTGCTTTCAAGTTGAGTACAACTTTTAGCAACCCTTTTAACAGGAGATATGAACCCTGCCCTACCCTGTGCCATTCTCATATTCCCTAATATATTACCTCATTTTGGTAGTCACTGAGTTAATCCATCTGGTCATGGATCTTCCTCTCCTTCATCTACCCTCCACCCTTCAACCATCATGTCCCTCCCCAAGGAACAGCTCTTTCTTGCAACATGCCTGAATGAAGTATGTGAGGTGAAGCCTCATCATCCTGGCCTCCAAAGAGTGCTCCGGTTGGTTGCACCCTCTCCAAGACATCTTTCTTTGTTCTTTTGACAATCTATGTGATATTCAGTGTTCTTCGCCAACACCACAGCACAAAGACATCAATTATTCTTTCATCCCCAATCATTGTCCAGCTCTTAGATGCATAGCAAGTAATTGAAAAGATCATGGCTTGAATCAGACCCACGGTATTCATCAAAATGACTTCATTATTCCTCAATAATTTGGGGTGGTTACTAACTGCATACTTTTCCAGTGAAATCTGTCTCCCAGTTTCCTGACTTCTGGTACCAAACATTTTAAAAGTGGATCTAAGTAGATTAAACTGACAATTTTAGGTACTTCTCCATCCATCATGAAGTTGTCTGTCAGCCCAGTGGTAAGGATTTTTGTTTTCTTGAAAATGAGATGCAATCCATATTGAAGGTTTTATTCTTTGATTTTCTGTAACAAGTGTTTCAAATCCCCCTCACTTTCAGCATGCAAGGTCGTGTCATATGCGTAATGCAAGTTATTGATGAGTCTTCCTCCACTTCTGATGCCACACTGCTTTTCAGAGTCCATCCAGCCTCCTCTTGAATAATTTGTTCAGCATATAGATTTAACAGGTATGGAAAGAGAATACTCTGACACATTCCCTTCCTAATTTTAAATCATGCTGTGTTCCCTTGCTCTGTTTGCAAAACACCCTCCCGATCCAGGTATAAGTTTTGCATGAGCATAGTCAATTGCTCCAGGACTCCAATTCCTTTCAATGTCAGCGACAGCTTGTTATGATCCACACAGTCAAATTCCTTTGCGTAGTCAATAAAGTACAAATAGACATTCTTCTGGTATTCTTTACTTTCAGATAGGATCCATCTGAAATCATCAGTGAGATCCCTGTTGCCATGGCCTCTTCTAAATCCTGCTTGAACTTCCGACATTTCCATACCAATGTACTGTTCTAGCCATTTTTAAATGATCTTCAGCAGTATGTTGCTTGCATGTGATACTAATGATATTTTTTAATAGTTTCGAAATCCAATTCAATCTCCTTTCTTTTTTTTATTATTTTTGTGTGAGTGTACTATCAAATTAGATCTGACTGGTACAGGAGGAGATTGTCCCTCCTTCCCCGGCAGAGCATCTGGTGGATTAGAACTGTGCGCCTCTGGGATTGTAGTTGCAGCTCCTTGCCACTAGGCCACCAGAGCTCCCCTCAATCTCCTTTCTTAACAATGGGAACAAATAGGGACCTCTTAAAATCCTTTGGCTAGACAGCTGTCCCCCAAATTTTCTGGCAATGACTGATAAGCGCATCCAAAGCTGCACCTGTTAATTGAATCAAATCAATTGGTATGCCATCAGTTCCAGGGACCTCCCTCCCACCCCTAATGCCTTCAATGTAGCTTCCACTTCTTTCTTCATTACCATTAGCTTCTACTGAAATTTTTCAGTTTCAGTCAGGTCTCTTTGGTAAAATGATTCTGTGTATTTCCTCATGTTTTTGTTCTATCATTTAGGGTAATTAATTATATTGCCCATGTTGTTGTTGTTGTTGTTAAGTACCATCGAGTACTAGATGACTCATCAGACCCAAATACCTGTATAACTCTCATCATTTCTCCAAGTTCATAGAGTTCCCGGACGCAAGCTATTTTGGAAGCAGATGCCACTTCTGCTCCCAAGCTTGTTTTATTTTGCCCATAGAATCTTTAAATTTGTTTTTAAATTCTCTCAGCTTGAGAAATGCAGAGTGAGTTCTTCCCTTATTATTTTCCAATTTCAGCTTTCTACACATTTCATTAGAATACTTTGTTCTCTCAAGCTGTCCTTTTAAATAGTCTGTTCTGCTCTTTTACTTGGTCTTATTTCCCTTTGCTTTGGCTTCTCAATATACTAGTGTGATTTTTAGAGTGTCTTCTCTTTTTCTTAAATAAAATTTTCATTTTATACTGGTTTACTTACAAGTTTGTATACATTGTTTTTCACAGGGATCTTTCCCATTTTCTTTACCCACTACTCCCCCCACTCATCAGATTGTGAGACCCTATGATTAAACACCCCCACTCCACCCATCTGACCCCACTCCAGCCATCCTCACCCCTCTGCTCCCACTCTCCCCCTTTTATCTTCATACATGTTCTACAATAAAGGTCTTATATAGCATTTGCCCTGTGGGACTGAGTTAGTTCACTTAGCATAAGGCTCTCTAGTGCCTCCAAAGTATGCTAGTAATTTACAAAATCATTTCTCCTGCGTACTGCATTGTATTCCATTATGTGAATAAAACATACTTTCTCAATCCATTAGATTATTATTGGATATTTGGACTATTTTTATTTTCTTGTAATCGTGAATAATGCTGCTATGAACATTGGTGTGCAAGTCTTTGTACTTCAGTTTTCATTCTCTTGGGATATATTCCAAGCAGTGGAATAGCTGGGTCATATGAAATTTCTACAGTCAGTTTCTTGAGAAAGCACCAACCTGCCATCAAGAGTGGTTACAGCCTTTTACAATCCCACCAACAATGTGTAAGTATTCTTATCTTGCCATATCCTCTCCAACGTTTGTTACTTGCTATACTGTGAAACTTTGCTTCTGCTACTGGAGTGAGATGGTATCTCATTGCGGTTTTGATTTGTATCTTTCTCACTGTCCATGATTTTGAACATTTCTTCAATTGTCTGCTGGCCATCTGAACATTTTCTTCTGTGAAAATTCTTTCCATGTCTTTTGCTCATTTTGTAATTATGTTATCAGTCTTTTTCTTGTGGAGGCCCTGTAGGGTTATGTAAACGTTTGATATGAGTATCTTGTCTGAAACGGAATTGCCAAATATTTTTTCCCAGTCTGTATGTTTTCTTTGCACTCTGTTGGAAAATGTTTTTGATGCACACAGGGCTTTAATTGGTAGAAGGTCCCATTCACCTATTTCTGATTAAGCATATCTGTATTTGGCAGTGTCTTTATACCATATACTAGGACATCTAAGTTTGATCCCAGTTTGTCTCTGATGAACTTTATGATTTTGGACTTCAGTCCCAGGTCTCTGATCCATCTTGAGTTGATTTTTGTGTATGGTGTGGGATGTGGATCCTGTTTGAGCTTTTAGCAGGTAGCTGTTCAATTTTGCCAGCACCATCTGTTGAAGAGGTTGTCATTTCCCCCTTGAGAGGGTTTATTTCCTTGTCAAATATCAGTAGACCATAGATAGCTGGGTTCATTTCTAGGTTCTCAATTCTTTTCCACTGTGCCTGTTATTGTGTCAGTACCATGCTTTTTTTGTTACTTCTGCTATGTAGTAGGTTTTGAGTTCAGGGGGTGTTATGCATCCCACTTCATTTTTGTTTTTCAGAAGTGTCTTACTTATTCGGGGCTTCTTTCCTTTTCAAATAAACTTGAAAACTTCCTTTAAGGTCTCCTTGAAATATGAATTTGTATCCTGCATTGGGATTGAGTTGAACATGTAGATTGCTTTTAGTAGGATTTTTTTTTTTTTTCACAATATTGAGTCTTTCTATTCATGAACCAGCAGCCAGGAAATAAAAAGACAAATTACATTGGGAAAGTCTGCTGTCAAAGTACTCCAAAGTACTGAAAAGCAATGATGTCAGTCTGGAGACTAAGTTACTCCTGATCCAGGACATGGTCTTTGCAATTACTTGTTATGCATTGGAAATCTGAAAAATGACTAAGTATGACGGAAGGAGAACTGATGCCTTTGAGTTTTGGCACATTAACAACAACAGCCATGAACAGGGCACATTTTTTCAAGAGATTAGTATTGCCACTCCTGATTTTTTGAGATTGCCATTTCTTTTCTTTTTTAGATATGTCTCTTAAAGGCAACATGTTGATGGGCTTTGTTGATGTTGGTTTTTTTGGTCTTTTTGCTTTTTTTTTAAATCCATTCTGCTACTTTTTTTCTCTTACTGATGTGTTTAAGCTATTCACATTGAGTGTTATTATAATCAGGGCAAGTTTTACTATTGCTGTTTTGCTGTGCTTATTTTTTCTATTGTTTCTGGTTACTATGGTCCATCCACTTTCCTTTGGAGTCTCTGTGTGAAGAACATCACTTAAAATTTCTTGTAGTTTTGGTTTTGTTTTCACCAATTCCTTCAGTTCCTTCTTTTCTGCAAAGGATCTAATTTCTCTTTAATATTTGATGGAGAGCTTTGCTGGGTATATGATCCTTGGCTGACAATTATTTTCTTTCATCTTTCTGTATATGCCATCCTATTGCTTCTAGCTCTCATGGTTTCTGTTTTTCTCATGCTACTTCTAGAATTCTATCGTTATCGTTTATTTTGGATAATTTGACTATGACATATCTTGATATTTTTCTTTTGGGTCTAGTGTATTTGGTGTTCATGGTGCTTCTCAAATGTAGTTTTCACCATTCTGCAAAATACCTGGGAAGTTTTCTTCTAGTACTTCTTCCACAATTTTCTCAGTGATTTCCTGCTGCTCCCATGTTCTGGAATTCTTATCATATGTATGTTGTTCCTATGTCAGCCCATATGATTCTAATGTTTTCTTTTTTTTCCTTCTTGTTCCATCTCTGATTTTTCTTCTAATATGTTTTCAATAAAGCTCTTGTCTTCCAGCTCACTAATTCCCTGTTTTATCTCTAGAGTTCTACTTTTTTGTCCCACCAGCATGTTGGAAATTTCTGCCATTTTGGTCTATATATGACTAAAGGTGATAGGAAGAAAATTGATGCCTTTGAGCTGTGGTGCTGGAGAAGAGTGTTGAATATATCGTGGACTCCCAGGAGAACCAACGTGGTTGTCCTAGAGAGGTTGAAGGCAGCCTGCCCTTGGAGACAAGGATTCTGAGGCTTCTTCTTGCATACGTTGGCCATGTTGCAAGGAGGGACTGGTCCTTGGAGAGGGACATCATGCTTGGAAGGGTGGAGAGACAGAGAAAGAGAGATGGATTGATGCAGTGACTGGGGTAATGAGGGTGGGTGTGTGGGAGACAATATAGATGGCAAAGGTAGAGTAGGTTTCAGGCTGTTGTACATAGGATCACCAGGAGTCTCAAGCAACTCTATGGCGCATAACAACAACAACAACAATAATAAAAACAATTCTGGATTTCATATTCATACTTTTCTATTATTTCCAGTACAGTACAGTCTGTATCCTGTCTTGTTATGATTTTTTTAAGTTCTTATGCTTCTTTACCTGTACTATTATTTCTTTCTTCTATCTTTTGCATTTTTCCCCATAGCTTTTCAAGTTTCTCTTCATCAGTATATTCTGTGTTGTTGTCTCTGATGTATTTACTCTCTTAGTGGATCTCATTGATTCATCCATCATTTGCATCTTCTTCTGTGGCTGTTCAAATAACTTCACATCAACAAATTTCTTCTGGTTCTCTATGTGGACTACTCATTGGGTCTGTTTTATAAGGAGAAGGGTTATTTTGTTTTTCATAATGATTGGGGCAGACTGTTGCTTTCTTAACATCTAAGTCTTTTTTTTAGTAGATGTTAAGTTGTTGTTTTTGTTGTTGTTATATGCCGTTGAATTGTGTGACACATAGTGACCCTATGTACAGCATCTCTGAACCCTACCCTATCCTAAGCCAGTCTCACTAATTCTGACAAACCAGCCCCCGTTTCTCCAGTCACTGTATCATATCAATCCATCTCAACCAGGATCTTCCTTTCCTGTGCTATCCTTCCACCCTTCCAAGCATGACATCCTTCTCCAAGTACTGGTCTCTTCTGGCCACATGCCCAGAGTATTTGAGACAGCTTTCAAAATCCTTGCCTACAAGCCTCCAAGGAGAGACTTGATTTCACCCTCTCCAAGACTTACCAATTTTTTTCTTGGTGGTATGTCCAAGACTCCTCTCCAGCACCACAATTTGAAAGCATTGATTCTTCTTCAGTCATCCTTGGTCATTGTCCAGACAAGTAATTGCAAAGACTATGGCCTGGATCAGGCACACCTTAGTCTCTAGACTGACATTGTTGTTTTTCAGCACTCTAGAGAGGTCCTGATAGCAGATTTTCCCATTGCAATTCATCTTTTTTTT
>NW_006399773.1:6551220-6571696 GCF_000299155.1 Elephantulus edwardii
AACGAGCTTAAAGCCCCTGATGGCTCTGGGCGCTGACTCTCACCAGTGGCTATGGATGAAGTCACAGGCGATTTTCAGCCAGCGCCAGGCAATTCATCTTTTGATGTCCTGACTGTTGGTGCCAAGAGTTGATTGTGTAGTTGAACAGGCTATAATTGTTAACAACATCAATCTCTTCTCTATCATGATGTTGCCAATCGGCCTAATGGTGAGAATCTTTGTCTTCTTGATGTTAAACTTCAATCCATATTGAAGACTAGAGTCCTTAATCTTCTGCAAGAAGCACTTCAGTTCCTTCTCAGTTTCAGCAAACAAGGTTGTGTCATCTGCATAATGTAGGACGTTGATGAGTCTTCCTCCAGTCCTGCTGTCACATTCCTCCTCATAAAGCCCTGCTTCCTGAATGATCACTTCTGCATATTGATTGAAAACATGTGGAGACAGGATGCATCCCTGACACATTCTTTTCCTGATTTTGAACAATGCAATCTTTCCCTGCCATGTTCTGAGAACTGCTTCCTGGTCCAAGTATAGGCTTTGTATAAGCACAGTCAAGTGTTCTGTGATAGCCATTTTCCTCAATGGAGTTGTAACCATATAGTGACCCACAGTATGGTAATGTTTAATGAACAACCTGTTTATTTGTGCTTTCTTCTTGATTGGAGGTTCTGTGGGCCTTGGAACCCAACAGCAGTGTTCCCCCCAAAGTACCTGAATGGCAAGCCAGGAAGCCAATTGTTTCCTCCCAGAAATGGTGTCTCAGTTCAGCTTGAGCTTTCTTGGCCCCTTCTGCTTGAGCATAATGGGTCCTTCATGGTGTAGCTACTCAGCAGTGTTTGTCCCAGAGTATGTGTGATATTGGTGTCCTGGTGCTGGACAGTGGGGGTGGCAGCTGGGTGGTGAAACTGTACCCCGGAACCAAGCAGGCAGTGATTCTGACACTGATCAGTGTGTGAGTGCACCTGGTTTGGGCCACAGTCTTTAGAAGATGCTAGGGAAGTGGTGTGTCAAAGATGCTCCTGGCTGGTCATGCCACACAGACCTTGGTGTCTTGTAGCAGTATAATGGTAAGGTCCCCAAAGAACTGCTTCTTGTGAGAAGAACCACATCTCATGAGAAGTTGGAGTCTCTTCTGACATCCATTTCTATTTTTTCTTTTCTCTTTGTCCTTGTAATGACCTTTGTTATTTTCATGCTTGATATCCATGATATTATCCCACAACTCATCTAGATATGAGTCATTGGTGTTCAGTGCCTCAAACCTCTTCCTATGTTAATCTTGAAATTCAGATGAAATAGATTTAAGATTGTTCCTTGGTTCTTGTGGACTTATTTTAATTTTCTTTGGCCTCAATTTGAACTTGTGCAAGAGTAATTGAGGTTTGACCCATAGCCCTCCTGGACTAGTTTTGACTGTTGACATTGAGGTTCCCCAGTAATTTCTTCCATTACTCTTCAGCCTATCAGGTGAGATTCATGTTGTCATTTGTGTCCTTTAAAAATGAAAATTTAAATGAATAAGTAATTGAAAATGTAAAATTTGATCATTCTATTTCCAGTCTCATTTTATCAGGCAAGCCCATATTTTCTAACTACTATTCCTTATTCACTGTTTTCAACTTTGTCATTCTAATTACCAATTATCATTAACACACCTTGATTGCATGTTTGGTCAATTTTGGACTGCATGATTTGGAAAATGTTCTCAGTTTCTTCCTCTTTGCCGCTAGATGTAAAAGTGTATATTTCATAATTGTCATATTAATGGATCTCCCTTGTATGGGTATAGATAATATCCTATCACTCACAACATTGTATTTCAGAATAGTACTTGTAGTTGACTTCTGACTATGAACACAATACTTCCGTTTTTCATTTCCCACATAGCATAAAATATGATAAAATATGTTTGGATCCTCTTGTTTGAAGCAATTGGATTTGAGAAGGTCAGTTTTCTTGATTTAATTCATAATCAAGTGCAACCTGTTCAGTCATTTTGATTTAATTATCAACCAACTTGTGGGCTGGAAGCCTCTTGTTCAAAACAATCAGGACCTGCTGGGTAGGCCTTTGTGACTAAACATTGGTTGAGTGTAAAGGCTGATTTTCCATTAAAGTTACAAACTAAATTGACATTTTGTGTTTGGGTAGAACATTATTCTAATTGGTGCAGCACCTGCCTGTCGGTTTGCTGTACTGAGATAACTTGTGAGTTGCTGTGATACTGATATTTATGTCACTGGTGTGTCAAATACCATAAGGGTTGCCCATGGTGAACATGTTTTAGTAGAGATCCCAGATTAAGAAAGATTAGGTATGAGGGTTAGGGGACTCTGGTGGCCCAATGGTAAAAAACTGCACTTGAGTCCCAAAGTTGTGCATTCCAAAGCCATCAGCTGCTCTGTGGGAGACAGATGAGCACTGATCTTCCACTCAATTTATTGCCTCTGAAAACCCACCAAAGGGTCAGCTATGAGTCATACAACAAAAGGAAGCTGGATTGGCCATCCACTTCTTAAATAGCAGGCTTTTATAAAACCTATAAACATTGGAGGAATGTAGAGCCCAGATTGGAAGTCAATTGAAAAGAGAAAAAACAGTGACTACATAGCTTAAATTTTAGAAAACTTGAAATTGTTTAAAATGAAATGGAACACATGAACATCAAATATTCGGTATTAGTGAAATGAGATGGACCAGCTTTGGCCACTTTGAATCAGACAATCATATAATCATAATCATTTTAGAGTTGTTCTTGCTATATGCCATCAAATTGACTGCAACTCTTAGTGACTCTATGAACAGTAGATCTGAACCTTACCCTGTCCTTATCTTGCCCTAAACATCCTCACCATCTCCAACAGTCTAGTGCATTGTTTCAGACACTATGAAAATCTATCTTGTTGTGGGTCTTTTTCTCTTGTGCTAACCCTTTACCTTGCAAAGTATAATGTTTCTTTCCAAAAACTTAGTCTTTCTAACAGTATTCCCAAAGAATGTGGGAAATAATTTCACCATATTTGCATCCAAGTAGCATCCTAGTTGCACTCTTTTCCAGATAAATCAGTTTGTCCTTTTGGCAGTTCTTAGAATATTCAGCTGTTCCCCAACACCACGATTCAAAGGCATCCATTTTTCTCCTGTCATCCTTAGATATTGTTCCCCTTTCACATGTATAGTAAGCAATCAAGAAGATGATGTACTGATATATTTTGATCATTTAAAATAGGCAAACAATAAATGTTGGCTGAATGTTGAAAACTAAGAAACCATGATATTGAATGAATTTTAAAACTCATTACTATTACTTTGGTAATTTTAAGTATTTAGATCACTTATGATTAATTTTAAAATAAAAAAATCGAGTGTCATTTTTATAAGGATGAAGAACAGCAGACTGTGAAGTTATTGTAGAATAATAAGGCTAGACATATCTTAAAAACAAACAAAAATCCAAATATTAAGAGTCTAATAATCTGTCATTTATAATTTTCACTAAATATATATTAATTGCACAACAGTAAGTAAAAGAAGAATACTTTCAATTTAAACTATGACTGAAAGAATGTTAGTTATTATTTTTAAAGATATATGAAGAATTTTGTTGGAAAACTACATGGTTGGCTTTTACTAGTAATGTACATTCACCTTGAGATAAACAAGCCTATGTTGTATCCTTAATAGGTCATATGCTAATACCAATTTAATTTTTATATTCACAATGATGAATGGGAAGAAGTATTTTTACACTGCTAGATATTTGCACCCAAGAGATGATCTATTTCATATTCTTGAGTCAAAGTGCAGAAACCTGATGCATCTGCAGAGATCAGAAAGAAAAATGTAGTCCACAGCAATAATTTTGCTTTTCATCCCTGTATTCCATTATGAATACTTTCAAATGAATTCCCCCTCTGGATTTGCCTACCTGCTAGAGTTCAAACACCTCTTTAAGCAAAGTGGCAATAAAAAGCTTTAATAAGTGCAAGCCTTGCTGAGTGAGGAATCATTAATGTAGAGGTGCAGAAAAACACACTTTCTTATTTGTTAGAAAGTGTTATGAAAGCAGAGTGTGGAATAAGAGTCATCAAAATGCAAATATAATAAGCTATTTAAGTAAACAAATCTCACACCATTATTGGGCACTAAATTCTCTTTTCCCTAGCCTCCCTCAAAGGAAAATTTCCATTTCTTTTCCTACACCAATCTAAATTTTGTTTACTTTAGACCCAGTTGGAATACTTACACCTTAGCGAAGCTCATATGTGAACAAACTGCAAGGTTTGATCCCCTGATGGTGATAATCTCTCACTTCTTCTAAAAGTGTCTATTTTAAAAGGGCAGGGATTTCACTCTTGGTATTGGTCTTCTTAATGGGGCATCTATCTTACAGAGTTTCAGATGAAAAGAAAAATATGACAGTTTAAAGTAGAGAGTGTAAGAAAATTAATTTTGCTAGGTGTCCCAGGTCAGAGGCTGAAAATATAATTGAAAGGATAGCTCTAAATCACTTAAGGTAGGATAAAGCAAAACAAATATCCCTAATAAAATAGCAGGGAATATTTTTTCTAAATCATGAACTTCAATCAATCATTTCTAAAAAAATACTAAGAACTATCACATGCACGCAAAACCCTGCTGAAGATTATCCAGAAATGACTGGAACAGTGCATTGACAAAGAATTACCAGAAATATAAGCTGGGTTTAGAAGGGGTCATAGCACTAGAGATATTATCACCAATGTCAGATGGATCTTGGTAAAAAACAAAGAATACCAGAGGAATATCTATCTGTTTCATTGACTATGTAAAAGGCATTTGACTGAGTGGATCACAACAAATTGTGGCTAACCTTGAGGAGAATGGGAATCCCAGAACACTTGATTGTGCTTCTGCAAAACCTATACTTGGAACAGGAAGCAGTACTCAGAACACAGCAAGGAAATACTACATGGCTGAAAATCAGGAAGGGAGTGCTTCAATGATGTGTCCTATCCTATCTCTGTACCTTTTCAGTCTATATGCAAAAGAGATCATTTGGGAGGCTAGGCTTTATAAGGAGGAATGTGGCATCAAGATTGAAGGAAGACTCATCAACAACCTATGTTATACAGATAACACAACCTTTCTTACTGAAACTGAAGAAGACCTGAAGCACTTGCTGCAGAAAGTCTAGGACTGTAGTCTTCAATATGGGTTGAAGCTCAACATCAAGAAAACAAAGATTCTCACCACTGGGTCAATTGGGATTGATCCCTGTAGAAGGACATCATGCTTGGAAGGCTGGAGGGACAGTGCAGGAGAGGAAGACCCTGGATGAGATGGATTGATAAAGTAAATAGGGCAATAGAAGTAAATGTGTCAGAGTCAGTAAGAATGGTTCAGAACAGGGCAGGCTTCAGAGCTTTTGTACATAAGGTCACTATGAGTCACAGGCGACTCGATGGCACATCAACAACAAGAAGAACACAGACAATGGTACATAAATCAAACACACAGGCTCCATCAGAAATATTTATTAGTAAATATTGTTTGGTTTTCTTTTAGGGCCTCCTTATAGTGATTTTTTTTTAAGCTTAATGACAATTAAGCCTGGAAGCAGGAGCGGCATCCACTTCTGAAATGACTTGCTGCCGGAAACTCTATATATGAACAATGCTCAGGCCTTTCATTCATGGGGTTTCTATGAGTCATCTACAACTCGATGGCACCTAAAAACAACAAAAACAATGACAATGATGAGCATTGTATTCAAATTGTTATTACTGAGTACCATAAAACTGGAAACGACCCATAAAGGACCCTCCAGCAGGTTTTCAGAGGCAGTTATTCACATGCGAGGAGATTGTCTATCCTTCCTTGAAGCAGCTGGTGGCATTGAACCATGTGTCTTCAGGATTGCAGTGCTGATTCTTGCCACTAGGTTATCAAAGCTAGAGAGATAAAACTGGTTCTAGCAAAGCTAGAGTTTGAAAGATTAAAGTGGAAGTCATCAGTGGAGGAGGAGAAATTGTTAAAAGATGTTTTCAAAGATTTTGTTTGCTTCTGAGTTTTATGTAACTGAATGTATCTATTAGGGATTAATTTAAGACAGGAACTGAGAGAGAACAAAATAATTCTAGATAAAAAACAAAAGTTATCATTGAGATTCATAGAAACATAAGATTTCCCCCCTTTAGGTGATAATGTTAATTGTAATTTCTTCTAAAGTTGCACTTCATGTTACACTTCTAATTATTTGTGGATAAAATAATATTGAGATGAGAGATAGGTATATAGGTGTCTAAAAGAGAACCAATTCTCAGATTCAATGATTTTGAATATATTTCTATTCCTTCTTCTCACTTGATTAGAGTAAATAGTAAGAAGGTCAAAGTCATGAAATATTTTAGTGCTCATTCATCAATAATTTACATTTGTCTCTAAGACACTGTAAATACTGTTCAAGAATAATCAGACCAGTCTCAGGAAAATATAGTTAATCATCTCTTTCTGAAAAGCTGACAGGTTGTTCTTTTGGTGTTTTGGTTTTTTCCCTGCTGACTGTGGAATGATGCCACCATCGGTGGACATATTATTTATCACAAGAACAGTGATCTAATGAGTATTTACCATGTATCAGGCACTGTACAAAGCACTTTTGAGTCTTAGAAAAATCCTCTGATGAAGGTATCATTGCTGCCTATATTTTAGGGAAGGAGAAAGAGAAGTTAGAAGGACTGAAAAACATATGTGTAGTTATAAAGCAATTCCATGAAAGAATGGATATGAACCTGTCATGTTTAGTGTGTAATCTAATCCCCAAAGTAGATTTTAAAACTATTGCTATCAAAACAAACAACAACGTTGACAATCACAATGGTAAATATAATTAATAGGATATTAAATGATAAAGTATAAAATTGACACAATCATATTTCTGGGTGTGTCTTCTAGAAATTGTATTCACCTAGAAGGCTAGATCTTAAAAATAGTAGTTTGAACAAGATAAAGATTTGGTTTTCCTCTGGCAAAATAGGTCCAGAGAAAGAGAATTCAAGACTGATTATGGCTTCACAATGTCATGAATATTTACATGCCTTTCCTCCTCCTCAAGTTTGAAGACTGTCTTTCACACTCAACCTATGGTTATAAGAAAACTAAAGTCCACACAATTGTTCTAGGATATATGCAAGATAAAAAAAAAGATGGGTAAAAAATTCTATTGTTTGAAAATTGACTTTTCTAGGCATTATGTTTGTCCATTGTTGGGGCATGATCTCTAGCTACCTTAACTGTGGAAATATGGTCTTACAAATTATCAACAGCTGTGGAACTAATATAACAGAACAGCTTCCAATCTGTGAGTGACAGTGAGAGAGAGACTGTGAAGATACTGTGAGAAAGATACTATGGCAGACAAGCAATATTTATCTCAGAGCAGTAATAAGCCAGCTTTTTCTTCAATTATCGAGCAAGCAAAACTTTTAGCTGTGGCTCCATCTTCAGACTTCTTGCATTTATCCTGCTGAACTGAACTTGAGTTTTCACAAATTGGGGAGTTGTGTCTTTTTAGCCTGGCTTATGACTTCTGGACTAAATCAGGACCTGTATTTGGATGTTATTCCTTTCATCCCCCACTCCTCAACTTATTTCCCAGTAAACCCCACAACTGTGAATAACATCTGTGAATCAATTTGTGATGAACATTGAATACATGATTTATAGAAATAGATGCAAAAGCCTATGGGTGGCATGTCTGATCATGTAGTTATTTGTATGGTACCATGGATGTTATTTTTGGGGAAAGTTTCATTCTTTGAATAAGTAGGAGTCAGAATGAGTCATGCTCATGTTGCCTTTGCTCCTTTTATGCATATTTTATCTGAAAAGCTAGGAGAAGATGAGAAAATGTCTAGAAGGCTATCCCAAACAAAATTGCACATGTTTAAATTTTATTATTATTTTAATGCTAGACAAAATACAAACATTTGATACTAGTATGGTAAAAATCTTATTCTATCTTTTATTTTTAAAAGTGTCATTCTGAATTTATTAATTAATACAAATTTAATAATTTGATATAATCTTTGATTATGTTATTCTAGAAGTTAATTCTAGGTAAGTAGGAAAAGAGAAAATTTTATGGAAAGCCTGTGAGTTGGAAAGCAGGATGAAAGGGAAAGTTGAGCTAAATAAGGTTTGGAAAATTGAGCTAAAATCTTTGAAATCAGGTCAAAGTCTTGGTAAAGAGGAAGTCAGTCAGTTTAAGGTAGTAGAAAATGAAGAGTGAGTCTTTACGTTAATGTTACTGCAATAGATTTTTAAATCAGAAGTGACTTCTTGCTGACCCTCCAACGGCTTATCCGAGGCAGGAAATTGCATGGGAGGAGATTGTCCATCTTTCTTGTATGGAGCAACTGGTAGATTTGAACCATGTACCTTCACGTTGGTAGCACAGTTCCTTACCTCAAGGCCACCAGAGATCCCTTTAGGCTAATATAGACTGACTAATCCAGCTGAGGTTTACCTCCACAATCAATTGCTGTCGAGTCAATTCTGACCCAGTGTAACCCTATGTTTAAAATTGTGCTCCCTAAAATGCCAGGATTGCTTTATAAAACAGATTCACAAGGTTTTTGCCTTAAGTGGCAAAAACATTTGCTTGTAATAACTCTATCTTCTGTATGTCTTGACATTTTTGGGTGGTTTTTTTTTTTGTTTGTTTTTTCTGAGGTTGCATACTTAACTTCCAGTGACTCAAAAGTGTGAATGTCAGAAATATTTGGAAACAATAATAGTTAAGACCATTGTGTACGAGTAGCCTGTCCTTACAACTTCCTTTAATATTTAGGTGCCAGGTGCTGTGGAAACCTTTTATTTGTACTATTCTCTCAACATGAAGGTCACATTTTTATGGACCACTGATGTCACCCTGTTTTCCACCTCATGCCTTGTGTATTTTCAGGCACTATGGCCAAAAATGAAAAGCACTTCCCTTTGTTTTCCTACAGGATCCCATAGCATTCTTATACTGCAACAGTGGCCAAGATTCCAAATGACTTTTTCCTACAGTTAATCTGGCACCAGAAACTATTTCATCTGTACAGAAGCAATTGCAGTCTAAATTGCTTTTTGATCCACAGATACATTTATTTTCCTGTTTTCTTCTTGCTATTGTTTTCATTCCACTCTAAACATACAAATTTAATATAGATTTTAAAATTCACCTTTGAAAAGAGAGGAGGCAAATATGCTTTTTGTATAAACTGCGTTAACATTCCCATTCACAAGTCAATTCCTTTATTTAAAGTTTCTATTTCAGCCAGAAGTGATAACCAGGAGCCAATAACATTGTCCGTTTTATTTCCCTGTGCAATCTTTATTCCATTGTTAAACATATCACCTGAAATTTTAAAGAGAAGCTTAAACTGATTCAGAATAAGTTTTTCAGAGATGAATGTTTGATAGCTATTGCATGACAAACAGAAATAAGGATGGAGAGCAGAAAGACAAAACAACTTTCAGCTACTTAGTTTTGCTGGCAGAGAGCAATGCTCCTGAACCTGAAGGTTGTGCAGAACCAATGCTTATTAACAACACTGAATTAAGAAAATGTTTTCATAAATGTTAGAAACCTAGGTGGCACCATGTGTAAGTGTCTGACTGCCAGCTGAAAGGTCCATGATTCACTGTCCCTGGCAGCTTTACAGCAGGAGATAGAGACCTTGTGATCTGTTTCTTTAAAGATTAAGACTATAAAAGGAGAGGAGAAAAAGCAAACTCAAAAACCTCATTGTCTTCAAGTTGGAGCCTTCAATTTATTGTTGATACCCAGTAAGCTTTTGAGGCTGTTCATGGCACAGGAGGAGATTACCCATTTTTCACCCTGAGAGCTACTGGTTGATTTGAACTGCTAGAAAGGACTTGGTACAATGGACTACCAGATCTCCAACTTTAAGTGTTATAGTCTTGGAAATTCCACAGGCAGATCCACATTGTCCTAACGATCAATCAGATGATGCAGGATGATGACAACATTCATGAGTATATGGGGAAATGAAAAAAGCCTGAAATATCGTAGTTAAATTTGGCAATATTTATGTCTTCTCTACTAGAAGTTTTAATGTTAATATGTGAATTCCACTGCTATAAGGACTGCAAGGCCTTTCTGAAATAACAAACCAAAACCTTTTCTCTCTGTATTTTTATCTTTTTATTTTTACATATTCTTTTTAGTCAACAAAGTACAAGATGTTGCTTCACTGTCTCTAACACACCTACCCCCAAAACCCCAGTCACTGAGTCAATCCATTTCATCCAGGGTCTTCCTTTCCTGCGCTGTTCCTCCACCCTCCCAAAAATGATATCCCTTTCCAAGGACTGATCTCTCTTTGCAATATGCCCAAAGTATGTGAGATGAAGCTTCAGAATCCACCCTTCCAAGGAGCACACTGATTTTACCCTCTAGATAAGCCCGTTTATTCTCCTAGCAGTCCATGGTATGGTGCCTTCTCCAGCACCACAACTTAAAGGCCTCAATTCTCCTTCTATCATCCTTAGTCAATGTGCAGTTTTCTGATACATAACTACTAATTATGAAGACCATGGCTAGGATCAGGCGAATTAATTTTCTTTTATTTCTATTTTAAAATATGTCGGTGCATATTAGTATAATATGTCTTCTGCAGGTATTTATAAAAATACCAAAATGTAAATTACTTTACTGGCCTACAGATTGGTGATTATATAAACCGAGGCCAAATCTAAACAGATAAGGTTAACTAGCTCATAATTTGAGCAAGGTCACAACTAAAAATATGTTTCTTAAGCATTATCATCAACAGTACTTTAAAGAATGAGGCACGTGTTACCACAAAAATTACAGTTTGTGGGGAAAAATACACAGTAAAATAGTATACATGTGACCTTAATTATTGGCATACCAACAAAATCCGTGCATGAAGTCATTTAGTTGACCCGTGAGCTGTAAGAAAAGGGAAAGCAGAACATAAACATCGGCACACAGGCCTGATGAGGGTGAAGCAGTAAAAGTAAGGGCTTTGATGACTCGGTAGTAGATGCTTCTTTGCATGCAGAGGACCCAGATTCTGTCTGCTGCCAAAACACCTAGAGTGAGGCCTCATCCTCAGTGTCTCTGTAGGTGGAGTTCTCCTGTTGCTATGATGCTGAAAAAGGTTTCCGCACAACTGCCATATTAAGTGGGGGTGGCTTTAGAGCAGCTAACAACGCAACAACTGTAAAACAGAATGGTAACTGGGAGATAAGAAAGCTCTGGTGGCTTAACTCGTAGGGAGATGCATTGTCCTGGCTGTTGGAGTTCACTAGCTGCTCCTCAAGAGAAAGATGGACGATCGCTTTCGGAGTGACTTACAGCCTCTGAAAACCTACTTGAAGGGAAGGTGGGGGTCAACTATGAGTCAGTTCCAATTTGAGACAAGAAGAAACAGAGCGTGGAATTATGATCCAACTATTTGCACATAGCAACAAAAGGGATTAGTGCCCCTTTCTCAGATAAAGTGCTAACTATTTTTATGCACCAATCTGAGGCAGCCTCCAGAGAAGTAAAATCATATTCATCCTCTTGCATGAACCTGACTTAGTGTATTTGCTCGAACATCATGTGCGGACTGTTGACTGTCCAAAGAATATAGCCATCAAAAAACTCCGTGCACGGGTGCGCGTGTGTTTACACTTCAGGCCTGAGTGGAATCTTTCCAGCCCAGAGTCACCAGAGCTACATTTTACTTTTGTCAGAAGTGGCGCTGGACCTTGATGAGCATGTCACAAACGGTGTAGATAGAGAAGCTTCCCGTGTAGATTAATTCTGTGCACAGCTGGGGCTGGGAAGGCAAACCCATTCTAGGGAATGAAGAATGACCGAGCAGGGGTGGAGCTGCCCGCCTCCCTCTCCACAATGTACTAATCCTCAATTTGGCACTGCTTTAAAAGAAAAGAAATCTAAATTGAGGCCAGCTGATTTCTTACTGAATCAGCCAGCTGGATGTGGAGCCAATTTCCGCAGCTTCCACGCTGTGGTAGCCAGGAAATATTTTAATTGAAAGAACTCTATGTTGACAAATACCGAAGACAACCTATTTATAACTTTTAACCAATATTTATGAAATTCCCCGATTTAATAACATTTCCCTTTAAACTCGGTTGCAAAATAGGGGGGAAAAATGTTGGGCTGGAAGGAAAGCTAAATGGTGTGGAAGGATAATGAGTAAAATCAGGGAAAATAAAAAGGAAAGAGAAACGAGTAAGCATTGTAAACAAATCAACAGGCACATGTAAGGGCTGCCAGTAAGATAAATATAGTCAACAAAAACAGTTTTCAGTGTGATTTCCTTTGATTTTTTTAATATTAAAGAATTAGAGATGGCATGTTGATAAATCACATGGTCTAAAATATTATGTGTAAATTAAGCAATTAAGCATATAAATAAGAAATTTTATTATATTCTCCAACTTGAATGTTTCCTTATTTATAACTCTTTTAATCTCAGTAAAATTTTGCTTAATGACTTGGTCAAACTAAACCTGATATAAAACTTTCTTCCTTAGCATATTCACAGTGATTTGAAAGTTCTATTTTATTTAAGGGTAACCATTACTGGGTGGTTTGTTGGTGTGTTTTTTTGTTGTTGTTGTTGTTGTTTTGTGTGTTTTTTTTTTTAAATCATATCTTTTTTTTTTTCAAAGACCTCAGTTCTTTAAAATAAATATCCTCAAAATAAAGTAAAATATATTTCCTCCACTAACAAAGTGGCAATTAAAATAATTTATGTTTCAGAGTTATTTCTTCACCCTTAAAGCTTTAATGTTTAAAAGCACTAATTTTCTTTATTAATAACTTCTTTCCTACATAAACTTATTTTATTCTTTTATTAACTTAATTTTTTACAGTAATTCAATTGATACTGATAGTGATTTTTTGGAAAAAAAAGTCAAAGATATTTTTATAATCACTATTATTTAGTCAAGTAAGAGTGAGAAATTAGAAAGGAAAAGTGTATTACTACATGGTTCAACTCATATTGAAATAATAACTAAGTACAAAATCAGCTATCTACAGACATCTTGATATCTGTGAATCACAACTATAATCCCACAGTAGTCCTAGGTGTTAGGAGATGTAATGATTAGGTTTGACTATTAGAAAGAAGTTATTTTCTCCATTACTGTTACTGGTGATGGAACATTCTCATATGTAGCCTCGTTGGTGGCTGTGGTGTGCTGTAAGGCAGCTCTCTCTAGTGGACACTTTGCTATAGCCATGTTTAGTCTAGGCCACCAGAGTGAAGGGTGTCCCATGAACTTTCTGAGTGTAGACTGATCTTCGCAGATAAAGAAACACCAAAATGTAAGATATAATGTATATAGATATATATTTAAGGACTACTATGGTCATTTTAAGTGATAACTTGATTTTAGAGTGGGAATACTCAAAGCAAAGTAAAACAGAATGAGTAATTTAATTTTGAGACTTGCCATCCTCCAAATCATGTATTTATGGAAGTAAATAATAAAGAGAAATCCAAAGGATGTTTTAGCTCATTTGTGGAAATACATAACAGAAATATTGAGTTCATAGAATCTACAATTAGAATATCAGCAAGTAAAACCCAAGTCTGAATTTTTAAAAATTAGACAGAGGATAACTGTTAAATCACCGGGGAATCTGTCTGACACATAATTTCCTAAGTAATCATACTGAGACTATGGCTGCATCTCAGTACTCCTTTTCCATTTTTATAAAAGGTTCATGCACATGAACAGTAGTGAATTTACAGGTTTATACCTTCTTTCACCAAAAAAGAACATTTTGCACTTAAGTTGTGCTTCCTCCTCCTAAATCATCTCTTAGGAAGTTATTGAGATTAAAAATAAATACACGTAATAAGATTAGAAGAATAGGACACATCTAATATTATGCTCTAATTTGTTAAAATGAAATGAAATATATTAGATGGGTTATTTTTTTTTTCATAATATTCTGAGGTAATGAATATCAGAGTAAGCAACTTCTTATGTAGGAATTAAGCCAAGGAGCTGGAAAATGATACACTGTCTTTGGAGAAAGTGTCAGAGAGACATCTATGTCTGAATCTTCAGTTTCTCTCATTAAAAAAACTCAACTCAAACTCAATTGCTGGTGGAGTGATCTCTAACTCAGAAAGACCTTCTGTTGAGTTTCTGAGGCTGTAATTGGAACAGAGGGAAGCTGCCCATCTTTCTTCCTCAGAATTCTGCTGTGAGTGGCACAATTTCCTATGGACTACACCACACTGAAGAGGGATAAAAAGACAAAAGAATCTCTCCATTGCTTTCCCCTCAACACTCCTTTACTTGTCTCCATTCTTACAATAGCATAACTTCTGTTTTGAGGACACATACTCAAATGTTTCCCCAGCTTTATTTCCATGTGATTCTTGATGAATAAAGATGTTATCTTCAGCATATTTTCTTTTCTGGAGTTGAGGGAATCCATCGGCTTCCAGGATTATCAAATAGTGTTTACAATTGTAACCCATAAGAGCTTGACAAAACACTTCATTAAATTATGATTAGGTAAGTAAAGGAGAAATTATCTTTACTCACTATGCTACTACGTCTTTGTAGAAGTTTTAGGTCAGCTTTAATTAAAGGATGCTTTAGAAGAACAGGGATCAGCATTAAAGATGCAAACTCTTAATAAAGGTAACACAGTAGCACAAATTAACACTTGGTTTAGAAAGCACTGTGAAATAAAATTCACAATGCAAAAATGCTTGTTTATGTATTTAAAATTCAGAGCCACCAATTATTACTGATAGATGGATAATATCCTACATAGAATTCTAAAGTTATAATTCCCTTATGTAGAAATTAAAAAAAATACAGAGAAGTTATATTACCAAGTTAAAAAAGACTAACTTAGTCTTGACAAGGGTTATGACACTTCTTAAAAGGAGGAAGGTTTTTTTGTTGGGGTTCCCCCCCCCATTTACTTGATCAATTCATATAAGCTAAAAAGCACACAGGACATAAGCATGAAACTAGAACATGCTTCTGTTTTTATTTTCATGAACAAAAAACCCCATTATCTTCAAGATATTGTTGTTGTTATGTGCCATTGAGTTGCCTGCAACCCATAGCGACCCTATGTACAACAGCCCTAAAACCTGCTCTATCCTGTACCAAACTTATTGTCTCTGACACATCTACACCCATTACCCCAGTCCCTGAATCAATTTATCTCATCTAGAGTCTTCCTCTCCTGTGCTGTCCCTCTACCCTACCAAGCATGATGTCCCTCTCCGAGGACTGGTCCCTCCTTGCAACATGCCCAAAGTATGTTAGACGAAGTTTCAGAACACAGTAAAAATAGAATTGCCACTGAAATTATGAGAAAGACTTCTATTTTTGTTTCATTTTTTTCCTTATATCACTTATTTTTCAAAGACCTTGATGAGTCTTAAAACATGGAGCCACAACCTTCTGTTAGGTGTCACTGAGTCAATTCTATTCCAATTCATAACCACCCTATGAAATACCACTTGGAAACTTGCCCTATCCTGCAATATCTTCACACGTTCTGCCATGTTTAAATCCATTGTTGAACATGTTGAATCCACTGTGCGAATCCATCTCGTTGAATTTTTCTGTCTTTTGATGATTCTCTGTTTTTCCAAGCATAGTGTCTTTTACACAACTGGTGGCAGTGGCTCCTGATCAGATACCCAACGTAATCAAGAAGTTTCATTATTCTTTGCTTCAAGGAACCCCTTGGTGAGTTTTCTCCAAGATAGATTTGTTTGTTCTTTCAGTAGTTCAGAGTATATTCAGTATTCTTCACGAACACATTCCAAAAAGTTAGATCTTTGCCCACTCTTTGCAGAGTGGGGCTGTCATTAAGGTGTGCCAGGGGAAGAGGGTTACTACTCAAAGTTGAGGATATGGGCCTCCCGTCCCCAGAGTATGAATAGAACCCGCTGGGCCAGAAGCTATGGTGTTGTACCTCAGAGGAACAGGTGATTGAGGTTGACTGAGGGAACTGAGTTACCATCCCAGAGTGCCGAGAGACTTCCTCCCAGAATCCAGAAGACACGACCAGCATCCAAAGACTGGCAAGCAGGGCCTGCCATCAGGTGGTCACAGAGAACGGTTGATCCTTTTCAAGTCTTTGCTTTGTTTGTTAGGTTTAGACCTGCTTGACATCTGTTATCCTTTCTTTTCTTCCAATTTCTCTTCTTTATAATGGAACTGTTTATCTTGTACCTGTTCCATTATTGTACTTTGAATGGTAAATAGAGAATTTATAGTTTAGATTTCATAGCTTCAAAAATGAAAAGGCAAATTGCTCTAGAACAAAATATCCCTAAGGTTTCACCTATATTTTATTTAGATGATTCAGAAAATGAAGTTGTGGATATGGGGTTGATTTAAAACTTTTGCAATGATGATTTGGTATGAATATGTTTTACACATGACGAAGACATGAATCTTCTTTGGGAGGTCAAAGGCTAGAATGCTGTAAGTGAAATTACGTCATCTCAAAATATGTGTTGTAAATCCTGACATTTATCCCTGTGGTTATAATTTTATTTGAGAATAAATTGTTATTGTTATGTTAATGAAGTAAGATTATCATAGAGCATATCTTGAGTCACTCTGTTTTGAGATATAAAAGAGAGCAAACAAGTAAGCAGAAAAGTAGGGATGAGTTATAATAGATGTCAAGACATATGGAGATTGTCATACACACACACACACACACACACACACACACACACACACAGAGGAAACAGAAAAGGCAGGGAATAGAAATTACCCTCAATTATCTAAACATAATATAATTATTCGACCTCACATGTTTAAAATCAATATCATGGAGACTTGATATTTTTGGAAGAAAATAGGCTGAGAAAGATGTTAACCAGCTCTTTTGACCCTACTTTCTCCAAAAGTGTGAAAAGAGCTACTTCAACTTCTTTCTCAGTTTTTTTTCTTGTAATAATATCAAGTCTCTACAATATTTCTAAAAAAAATTATGTGAGTTAAATTTATCCTATTTTAATAATGAAAAATATTTCTATATAGCGAAAAATAAGAAAAAACTGAGAGAGAAGATTTAAATAGCTCTTAAGACTATAAAATTATGAAATGAGTTACTTTTCTTTGGTTATTAATGACATTGGCCCTGTAAAGGCCAATAGCATATAATCAGCCATTGACTGACCACTCAAATAGAAATCTAAGGACATTTTCAGTTGAATAGCTGCATTGCAATGTGAAATGGGGTGTATCAACAGAAATAACCCTTTTCATTTTACCTAATCCCAGGAAACAAAAGCTTTAGCTAATAATAACCCATCCTTACATTAGAAATTTTAAAAAAATCTGAAATAGCTGACCACATACCATTCATCTTGGAATGTCAAACAGCCATCAGTTCAGGAATAGAATCAACTTTCCAAACTAGTAGATATAAAAGCAGTTTATTTTCATATTCTTTTTTTAATAAAAAGAAAGCAACAGTGGAATACTTCCTACCCTAAATGCCCTTTACAATTCTGGCTTAGTTGTCAGAATCAGAAATACTAAGTTCCTCAACCTTTTATGTAATTTCTCTTTTTGATCATTTAAAAAGACTTTATCTGATACCTAATACAGACAAAATCAGACAAACTAAACTGTACTAAAAACTCTAATTTCAGTACATACATATTTTTTAAAAGATATGTTAAAAATTATCAAGGAAGTTTATATATTTTTTATAATATGTACCCATATGTTTGGACGTTGCTTTAGTTTATTTATTTACATTGATCTACCAATGTACTGAAGAGCAATGGTGTCTCTCTGGAGACTAAGGTGCGTCTGATACAGACTATGGTCTTCGCAATCATTTGTTATGCATCAGAGAGTTGGACAATGACCAAGGAGGATAGAAGGAGAATTGATGCCTTTGAGCTGTGGTGCTGGAGAAGAGTATTGAGAATACCATTGACTGCTAGGAAAACAAACAGATTTGTCCTGGAAAGGGTTAAACCAGGTGGCTCCTTCGAAGCAAGGATTCTGAGGCTCCGTCTAACATATTTTGGACATGTTGTGAGGAGAGACCAGTCCCTGGAGAGGGACATCATGCTTAGGAGGGTGGAGGAACAGCGCAGGAGAGGAAGGCCCTCTATGAGGTGGATTGATTCAGTGACTGGGATAATCAGGATGGGAGTGTCAGAGACGGTGCGATTGGCACAGGACAGAGCGGAGTTTAGGGCTGTTGTACATAGGGTCGCTATGAGTCACAAGCAACTCGACGGCACATAACAACAACAACAAACAACAACCACTGTATAAATAAAATTTATTTATTGATTTCTTTGTTGGTGGTCATTGAAGGTGTCTTCAATTCCAAGCAATTATAAACAACTGTGCTTTGAATATTGTTATGCATGTATGCTGGGAAATGTAAGAATGACTTTATGGTCTAGTAAGAAAGGAGTTGCACTGAGGTGGAGTTAAGGGTTTACTGGCTTTCCTGGTCATTGCTTGGCTTGGCCATGTAGATGGGCAGTAAAATGTGACTATAGGGGGTGTTAGCCTTTCCACAAGGAGATTGGCTGTCTAAATAATCCACAAGGTGATTGACTATCTCCTCACTAAGTTGGGCGTCCCAGCAGCAGGAGAGTCTCCTTCTCCACCAGCAAAGATGCAGCAGCAAGAGAACGCAACTCCTCCTTCAAGAGCAGAGCAACAGCCATAACAACTGCACCAGAGGACCAGAGAGTCAACGTGAGATAGAGCTGACTCACAGCTCGTAGCTAAGCTTTGCCCAAGTTTGTTGTACCATTTGAGTGAGTGAGGGTGTAGAGCCAATATTAGAAGGACTGAGAACTTTGTAACACTGACCTAAAACTGTAAGGGTCAAGGCGGAGGTGACCACAGGCACATTTTGAAAGCTGTCCTAACTATGTTCTACAACTAACCTGAATTATAGCCTTTTGATTTCCCCAATATGATTCGTGTAGCCTACCAGTTATTGCCTGGGCTTTTGGATCCAGTAAAGTAGTAAGATTGGGATAGAGATAAATGAGAGAGAGGTATGGGAGCACAGGAGACATGTTTGACCTCATGGGAATTGGCTGTTTGTTGTCAATGGCATTAATGGGAACAGTTCCCCTTTATGAAGTTGGTAAAGGTCAGATATGGCTGTCCTTACGCAGCCTTTGTTCTTTTTACACTTCTAACCCAAAGGTCAGCCTTTCCTGTGGGTTCAAATCTGCCAAGATTTTTATGAAGGAGACACATAGACAATCTCCAGTACACTTTACAAACTCAGAAACCTGTTGGTAGGTTATCTAAGTGTAGGTTTAGGAGTACAATTAGTGCAACATATAAGATACTCTCCCCCCATTTTTATGAAATAATGGGTTTGGATTTCTCTCTTGAAGGTTACAATAATTTACATTTACACTAACTGGGCATGTTCCTACAATCAACATTTTTATCTTCTACTGACAATGTCACATTTTACTTGTTTTGGAAAACTAATAGTTTATATAGTAGTAGTTTGTTTTGGTTTTAATTTAAATTGTCCTGATTGCTCCTGGAATTGAATATATTTTAAAATGTGTTGACTATTAGGATATCTTTTTCTGTCTTTGATATGCCTTTTGTCTGGTTGTTTTCATGTAAGTTTAATAATATTTCATATATGGTTAGGGTGGAATATCTTTTTTTTAAATGGATAACATTTTGTTCAGTTTGAATCCAACCACCAATGGCTTCCTGGGAGAAGATGGAAAAATTTTCTTAACATTAAATTTGATAGCCTTGGAAACCTGAGGAAGAGTAGCCAGGAGAGTCACTTAACAGCAGCTCATTTGATTTTGGTTTTTATATTTACTGACTAATCTTTTTCCCGTAGTTCTAAAGAGGAGAAAGTCCTCTACTTTATTCAGTCATCCAAAGATAGACATAATTTTTTCCTAATCATTATATTTCTTTTAAGAGTTTATAAATTTAATATGCTGCTTTTGTTGCTAAGTGCCGCCGAGTCAAAGGCAACTCATAGCGACCCTATGAACGAAAGTCCTCAACACTTGTGTGACTTTCACCCTTTCTCCAGGTTTAGTTTCCAGAGGCAAGCTATTAAAAAATGGATCACACTCCTGTTTCCAAGCTTGTTTTAACTGGGTAGTGCCACCAAACACTGTACACCATGGATAACCATTTTCTCATTTGATACGTCAGTGTCACAGTATTCATCTTCACAGCAACCACGAGTTACCTCTGTATGGCAAGTGGACACAGCAGGGCTATATGACCTAGAAGAATGTTTGAACAAAAATAATGAAAAACAGGTTTGAGAAAAGCAGATTAAAAGACACCTACTTTTGGCTTGGCAACATCGTTTTCTGTCCTCAAGGCCAACTGATCAATTTTTGTGTTGATGTTACTGTTTTTAAGTGCTATCAAACCATAGGCAACT
>NW_006399773.1:6572766-6574091 GCF_000299155.1 Elephantulus edwardii
CAATCAAGTGTTCTGGGATTCCCATTCTTCTCAGAGTCAGCCACAGTTTGTTATGACTCACACAGTCAAATGCCTTTGCATAATCGATGAAACACAGATAGATATTCTTCTGGTATTCCCTGCTTTCAGCTAAGATCCATCTAACATCAGCTACAATATCCCTAGTACCATGACCCCTTCTAAACCCAGCATGTACTTCTGGCAATTCTCTGCTGATGTGCTGTTCCAATCGTTTTTGGATAATCTTAAGTAGAATCTTGCTTGCATGTGAAATCAATGATATTGTTTTATAGTTTCTACACTCTATTGGGTCACCCTTCTTCGGAATGGGAACAAATACAGAACTCTTCGAGTCAGTTGGCCAAGTGGTTATTTTCCAAATTTCTTGGCACAACTTGGTGAGCACATCCAGGGCAGCATCTGTTAGCTGAAATATGTCAGTTGGTATACCATCTATTCCTGGGGCCTTATTATTTGCTCTTTCCTTCAAAGCAGCTTGAACTTCTTCCTTCATCACCGTAAGTTATAAAATATATGTAAGTTTTCATAAACAACATTGTACTTTTTGCACATGGCAATAGTTAATTTCTTTTCTCCAAAATTTAACTTCTCACTGATAAATATACTACATTTGGTACATTTTGCTGTTGATGATATTTGAGTTTCAAATTTTAGCTATTAGGAATATTATTGTATTAAAATTATTGTATATGTTTTGGAACAACGTATATATTTCTGTTGATAACTTGAGTCAAACAGAATATATTTAACTTCAACTCACTCAGTCACTCAGTTATCAAATAAGAGTGGACTCATGGATGGTCCTACATTAGGTCTCCAAATGTATAAATCAACACACACTGCACAATACAAGTTTATGTCCTTAATAATAGTACAGAAGGGAGTTCCACTGTCAGTAAAATAAAGGTTTAAAAACTCAATATATTATAGATAGAATAATATTCCCTTGTAAATTTTAATCCTATTTTCTTAATCACAAATTATCTACTATGTGAAAAGTTCACTCAGTGTTCAGATATATTTATTTGTAGGTTGAGTGTTCAAAATTTTGTAATATTCTTTTCATGTTGTCCACCTTTGTTTTATTGATTCTGATGAAGAGTTTAGAAATTTTTAGTAGAAGTACTTCATTAGTTATGTTGTTGTTATGTGCGGTTGAGTTGTTTGCGACTCATAGCGACCCTATGTACAACAGCCCTAAACCCTGCTCTATCCTGTGCCAATCGCACTGCATCTGACACACCCATCCTAATTACCCCAGTCACTGAGTCAATCCATCTCATAGAGGGTCTTCCCCTCTTGCG
>NW_006399773.1:6576141-6601789 GCF_000299155.1 Elephantulus edwardii
AAGAGCCTATGGTGATGAAGGAAGAAATTCAAGCTGCTTTCAAGGAAATAGCAAAAAAATAAGGCCCCAGGAATAGATGGTATACCAATTAAAGTATTTCACCTAACAGATGCTGCCCTGGATGTGCTCACCAAGTTGTGCCAAGAAATTTGGAAAATAACCACTTGGCCAACTGACTGGAAGAGATCTATATTTGTTCGCATTCCAAAGAAGGGTGACCCAACTGAGTGTGGAAACTACAGAACAGTATAATTGATTTCACATGTAAGCAAGATTCTACTGAAGATTATCATTAGTTATACATATTACAAATATTTAGCCTCACCATGGCTTGTTTTTCATGTAGATAGATACATTACTTATTTTTTTCAAAAGATTATTTTCATTTGAATGTATAAGTGTGTTCCTTTGTAGTTAATTCTTTGGTTTTTTTCAACATTTAAGATAATATTTTACCTATAATTGGTGATCAATATCTCCATTTATGATAGTATCTCAGAGTTTGCTTAACTTTAACAGTTAGTTTAGGGTCCATCTTGAATTGATTTATTTTGTAGTACAAAGAAGAATGGTTGTAATTCTCTACAATGAAAAGGTAGAAAATATAATTTAACTATGATGATGATTAGAAGGTACATATTTTTGATAATGAAAAATGTAGTTATGGTTGAATGGATAAACAAATATTCTCTGAGTAAAATAAACCAAAGGGGTGAGTATTATTAATATTAAAATCGGACAACTAGACTTTAAGCCTAGAATTTTTTCCAGAGACATATATATACTAGATTTATTATGCTTGAAAAGAATGGGCATTCTCCTCTTGTGCAATTACTGCATCTGAAAACCTACTGGATGGTCTGCTGTGAGTCAGTTCTCATTTGACTATACACAGCATATTTATTATAGTAACTAATTTAGATTCTTTAATTTTGTGTATTTATTTTACATTTCATTGTGGGTATAATGATGATTTTATCCGTTTGTTCTGTTTTGCATATAGATTGAAATGGTGTGCAGATAGGACAGATCCTTGACATACACCCTTCCCAATTTTGAACCATGCAGTGTTTCCTTGCTCCGTTGTGACGACAGCCTCCTGGTCCAAGTATAAGTCTTCCATAAGCACAATCAGATGTCCTGAGATTTCCATTTTTCTTAGAGTCAGCCACAGTTTGTTGTGACCCACACAGTCATTTGCTTTTGCATAGTCAGTGAAGCAGAGATAGACATTAATCTCGTACTCTGCTTTCTGCTAAGATCCATCTACCAATAGCTCTAATATTCCTAGGATCACAGCCTTTTATAAACCCAACCTGCACATCTCAGCTGATAATGACTTTTCAGTTATTTTTCAATAAATTTTAGGAGTATTTTGGTTTAAAATTAAGAAAGAAATGCATTAGGGTTGTATCCTCTCTCCATTTTTTATTCATTCTGTATGCTGAGCAAATTATTAGAGAAGCTGGACTCTTATGAAGAGAAGTGTGGCGTCAAGCTCAGAGGGAGACTCATCAATAATCTGTGTTATTCAGATGACTCAACCTTGCTTACTGAAAGTGAGGAAGACTTGAAGCACTTGCTGCAGAAGATCAAAGGATACAGTCTTCAATATGAATTGCATCTCAACAAGAAAACAAAAATTCTTACCACTGGGTGGATAGGCAACATCATGATAGAAGGAGAAATGATTGAAATTGTCAAAGATTTCACCTTACTTGGGACCACAATCAATATTCTTGGTACCAGCAGTCTGGAAATTAGAAGACATATTGCACTGATAAAGTCTGTCATTAAGGACCTCTCCAAATTATTGAGAAGCAGAGATATCAGTTTGAGGACTAACGTGTGCCTAATTCAGGTCATGGTTTTTTCAGTCACGTACTATGCATCTGAGAGCTGGACAGTGAATAAAGATGACAAAAAAAAAAGAGAATTCAAGCCTTTGAGCTGTGATGCTGGAGAAGAATACTAAATACCTTTTGGGCTGCCAAAAGAGTAAACAAATAAGTCTTGGTAAAAGGGCAGTCAGAGAGCTCCTTGGAGACAACAGTGATAATGCTTCAGAGCCTGTAAATCGCATGAAAGCAGATTGTCCATCCTTCTCCCATAGAGTAACTGTGAGGACTAGTGATGGAGCCGTCAAATATTCACCTTGGGACTGACAGTGCAACCAATACTTACTAGATCACCAGAACTCCCCCACTAACTTTTTTTTTTTTTAATGATAAGTATGTAACGGGTATGTAACAGGGAAAACTGCTCTATGTAATTAGAAACCAGTTGGAAAGGGGAGCAAATGAAAGAGAGGGCCAGAAAGCATGACATTTGTCTTAGCAGCTTTCCCCCCGCCGACATGTCACAGGGTCACAGAGGCTAAGCAATATTCTGCTTTTAGGCCTGCCTACTTATTACACAGATTCAGCTTCTCAAGATCTATTAATTTTTAGTGCTCATAGATCCAGCTTTCTATATTCATAGTTAAATGTGGATTACACATCAGTAGATTAAAGCGGTGAGAAAGGGAACATTGAAAAAGCTTACTAGGGAGGATGCCAGAATATCAGTGATTTTTACAAAACAGGAGATTTAATAATCTGTGACAATTTTCATTCTACATGGAGAAAATAGAAAGTTTAAAAGGTATTTAAGAGCTAGATTTCTTTCTACTAAGACATGGTAGTGATTACAGATGACTTTTAGAATGTGAACAAGTTTTAAAAAGTGAGACGCAAGAATAGAGGATGTAAAGTAGGAGATAAAAGTGCAAGAAGGCATCACATGAAGGAGGGTAGGTCAACTGATCAGATATACCAACGTGTTATGAAATGAAGGATTAGAAAAGAATGAAGACAAAGAATACTTTTGCTATTGGTGTTTTAACTGTGCATGTATTCCTTGGTGGTTATAATGGAGATTACATGTAAGAAATGTGCTGTTTCATCTGCACAATGTTTTCAAATACAGATTTTGTTATCGCTTTTGTTGTTCTCCTTCTGTGTGTATGTGTATGTGCGTGCAGCTAAAAAAGGTTTTTTCTAATAACATGTCTTGGTGGGGGGGAAGAAAAGGGAAAAGGAAACAAAGAAAATAATGAATCAGACGCCCAATAAAGAATTCAAGTATTGCTTTTCGGAGTTCACAGTCCAAGACTCAGAACGCGCTCAGAAGCAAACACTGTGGTGTTCCCCTTCTGTCTGTAGCCACCAATAAAGACTGTTGGTGCCCCGCCCCCCAAAAATAAATAAATAAAAAAATTCAAGTATTAACAACTGATGGTAAAAGAACGGCTTATAAAAGCTGGTTTCTAATGTGACTACTGGCATTGACTACTCGGCCGGGCGTAGCCCTCAGCTGGGAAAAAGTGGGGCAGTGTAAACACTGTTGTTATATGCCACCGAGTCACTTGTAACGCCTAGATGATGAAAAAAAAATCTTGCTTAGAAGGTAAACCTCTGTTTTCAAATGAGGTGAAGTGCAGATAAAGTCAGTCTTGAAGGGTTAACAAAGACTAAAGTGAGGAATGTGGAAGGGAGAAAAGCAAATCAGTTAATTTTTTAAAAAAAATAAAATGAACATTTTGCAAAAACATAAGAATAGTTATCCCTATACCTAAACCTTGGAGGACACAACAAAAATATTTGTAACTGTTCTCCACATTGTTGATTTTTTAAAATAAAAAAATGAATACATAATATTTTTAAAAACATAAAATTAAAAGAATGAAATTTATAATTATATTCCCAAGGCAGAAATGCAGGTAAATGGAATTTACATGCTATTTAAATCCCAAACCGCACCAAGAATTGAACTTCCTCTCCAGCACTTCTTCCGTGGTATATATCAGCCTGACAGCGAAAGGACACTCTAATTTCTGTATAATACCCTGGGGAGTGACATTTGCGTGGAATGTCAAGTCCTGGGAACTTGCTGTTAATTACTGTGCTTTCCAGGATATTTTTAATTTAATATGAATTAGTAGAATTGTGTCAGTATCTTCTTTCTTTACATGATACAGTATCATTTCCAACTTATTCCATCCTCCAGCCCTCATCAAATTTCAAAGTGACCTTTTGGTGCACTGACAGATCTAAGATTATATCAATTATGAATTGCAAAGTATTATCAATCAAAATGTTACTCATCAGGGTTCTTTTCTGCTGTGATCAAATGCATCCTCAACAGTGATGATCCTAGATCTGAATATACAATTTGAAGAGTTTTACTCTTCTATCAATGAATGCACATAAATTTCACTTCCGCTAATATTGATGGGAATGGTATGTGTGTGTCAAGTGCAGAATAAATCAAAGAAGAATATGAGATAAAGAGTTATCATTAAAATTGTTTAAAGAAGATTAAAAAGAGACATGACCTAGCAGTCTTTAGTGTACCTTAAAAAAAATTACTATTGGGAAAGTTGTTGTTGTTGTTATGTGCCGTCGAGTCATTTGCGACTCATAGAGACCCTATGTACAACAGCCCTAAACCCTGCTCTATCCTGTGCCAATCGCATTGCCTCTGACACACCCATCCCGATTATCCCAGTCACTGAATCAATCCACATCATAGAGGGTCTTCCCCTCCTGCGCTGTCCCTCTACAACCCATAACTATTATGGTTAGAGTTAATAAGATACTTGGTTTTAGTGAATATCCCTAAATCAATGGTGGGTAAAGGGAGGGGGTGAAGGAATTGGGAAAGATACAGTGGAGATGTAGAAAGATGGGGTAATAATGGGCATAGATAAATAAATGGTGATTAATTTTTATGACAAAATGTATGAGAGTTATCACATGAAACACAAAGTGTATGAATACAAAAACATTTTTTATAAAAGGTAAACACTAAATATATTCATTTATTAGAGACAATTCTTGGTGTCTAGGGCTAAAAAAGCTGGCCAGTCTGGTGAATGTTCACACATAATTAGATTTAAAGCAAATCTTACTACAAACAAAATTAATTAGATGCAAATGTGACACATTTTTATTTATTCTGTTGAACATAATTTTTCTCTAAATCAATGGTGTTCTCATTTTGATGCATATCCAATTGTTTTGTAGAACTTGGATGTTTTGTTTTTGTTTTTTTAATCAGATAAGGCAAAACTATGTCCTAACCTGTACTCTTTCTCTTTTCTGTCTGTGTGAGAGGTGTGTATATTTGTGTGTGAATATGTAAAGGATTTCATAAGAACTATTTTCCCCCACAGGAACTTTTGAGAATTACTTCTATGAAGACATTTAAATATTAATTTCATATTCCTTCACCTCAAATAAATACCTCTTATGGTTTGCCATTTAAGTAACCTGCTTCAATGTTGAAATTTTTCTTTTCTTCTCTGCTCTTTAATAATCTAAATAGTCAATAATAATCAATTGTGCATTCTGTAAGGGGTGATGCACTAGACTTTAGAATAGGAGGGAACAGGCAAGTATATTCAACTACTTGTCTCCACTTTACATGTTCTTCTGGAACTGGTTCCATGTGTTTCCGTGAGAAATGCTACTTAGACATCATCCCTTTACATTCCTTCAGTGTCAGACTACGGAATTTTTTGATCAGAAAAGAGTTGTAAAAGTGAGTGAAACGTATTTATTCTCCTTAAATTAGAGAACTGCATATTTACGGCTAATGTTCTTTTTCAATTAAAATTTCATTTCCTAGCTTCTCATATTCTCTTTCCTCATAGCCTCTTACCACTTAGGAACGTGGTTCTCTGCTTGGCCTTTTCTTAGTTTTGGTAAATCTAATTTTATACCCAAGTAGCTCAGGGACCCTTAAATGGACCACAATCAGATACAGCTTCCTCTGGGGAGTAGACTATTTTATACTTGTCTTCTATCCATACAAAATGACAAAACCTTGCTTGCTGAAAGTGAGGAACACTTGAAACGCTTGCTGCAGAAGATCATGGACAAAAGCCTAGAATATGGCACCATGGATATCATTGCTGGATGTCAGATGGATCCTGGCTGAAAGGGAGAGAATACTCAAAGAATGTCTGTGCTTTCGGAGCTTCTGAGACATGCTAGAAGATCAACTATGAGTCGGAGCTGATTCAATAGCAAGGAGAATGAAAGTCTTTGGTAAGAACCCTGGTGGTACAGAAATTAAGCACTTGTCTATTAAATGAAAGCTTAAACCTACCAACTTTTTTTGTGAAGAAAAACGGGAAAATCTGCTTCAGTTCTACTCTGTCCTATATGGTCTCTGTGAATCAGAATCAACTTGATGGCAATGAGATAATCTTGATTTAGTCTTATCTTATGTAGAAATATATCAACATTTTGAGAAGGGGATGTGTAGAGAAGGTGTCTCTTTAACATTGATCAATATAAGACCAAAAATAAATGCTATGTGCTTATCAAGTAAAAAGCATGTGGTGATTAAATTGTCCCATGTGCCTTAGTACTGACAGAGCAGGGAGGCAATGGGACTTAAGTGTGTGTGTGTAAACATTCTTCTTTAGTTGTTCTTAAAACATACTTCTGATAGTACATTCAGAATTCTATTGTAGATATAGTGCCGTGTATTACTCAGAAACAGGAGATGCGTTTCTTTACTCTAGCATTTTTCGCTTCTGATGTTGCCAGCATTGAATTCCACATAAAACATGCAGTTAGATAATTTGTATTCCCACATATATTGTTGGCTCATAGCTGATCCTCCTGTGAGTTTTCAGACATTGTCAATCTCACGTGAGGGGATTTTCCCATCATTCTTTTATGGAGCTGCTGGTAGTTTTGGGCAGCTTGCCTTCAGGTTGACAAATGCAATTCTTTACCAGTAGGCCACCAGGGCTCCAACAGAAAACATGAGTATTATTAAAAATAGTATTTTATAGCATCTCTTGGATGCATTAATATGAGTAATATTGTACTGCATTTCTTGAATGTGTGAATATGTGCAAATAACAAACTATCCAAACCTACATGTTGTCAAGTATATTCCCAACTCATGGCCACCCTCCCTAGGATTTTCCGGACTTCTATGAGAAGGTTTTGGATTTTTTTCTGGAACAGGACTGCCATCTTTTTCTTGTGAAGCAACTAGTGAATTTGAGCCAAGTCATCATGAAATGCATTATGTCTGCAGGGCTCCTTATTTACTTCAGAATTGGTTTAAAATGTGAAGTAATATTATTTGAAGGATTCTAAATTGGCAAAATACAGGAGAAAAGCTAGAAATAAGAATTTGAAATTGAAGCACTTATTACAAATTCATGTATTAAATCCAAAGACCAGAACCAAGTAACCAGTACCCACAAAAGACTACATACAGCAGGATGAGAATAAATGACCGGAATCCATCATAGATGTGTTTCTGTGAATTAGAATAGATGCTGGATCCCCAGTTACTTCCTGTCCAATGGAATTTAATCTTACATTCAAAGAAGACACTGAAATTTAGACAGATAAATTTTTACTTTTACAGACATATCATTTGTTATTGATGATTTTACTTTCTCCTTATGATTTGCAAAAGAAGTAAGTCATTGTCTTAGTTCTACTTTCTAGCCTTTAACAAACTGATTATTGTTGTTAGTTGCTTTTGAACTGATCCTAATTCATAGAACAACTGAACAGGAGCCTGGCTAATCTTGTGCCGTCCCGACAATCCACCATGGATGGCTCATTGTGATCCATAGGTTTTTTCCTAGTGATTTTGAAAAATAGATCATCAGCCTGCTGAACCTTGTCCAACATCACACCAACCAACAGACTGGTGTTTGTGCATGAAGTACATTGGCTAAGAATCAAACGCATGTCTTTCCCATAAAAGAGAAGAATTCTATAACTGAATCACCATTGTCATTCTTAAAAATTGATTACATTTATTAAAAATATTACTGATGAGAGCCATTTTTTTCTCTTGTCTTTCAAATATAGATCCACATTCCAACATTCAAATCACTCTTGATTCTTATATCTAATGAATGTTATTTCCCTCATAACTTAACTGATCAAGTGTTTGGTTTGTCTTTTTCTCCCTTTTTTTGATTAATCTTTTTCTTCTTTAGTAAATAATTTTCTACTCATCTACCAAATGCTCTCTCATTTCTCGTTTCTTTTCTGTCTTACACATCTAAAAAAAAGGTTGATTCAGCAGAGACTGATAAAGAATCAAGGCACAAAACATCAAACTCTATGGACTTACCTATTCCATTAATTGTTTTTTTTTTTACTTTTATTCCTTTAATTATAGTCCTTGCTATAAATTATAGATCAGAAGATGACCTTACTTTTTAACTTTTAAAAAATATTATTAATATCTATCTATCTATCTATTATCTATCTATCTATCTATCTATCTATCTATCTATCTATCTATCTATCTATCTATTTCTCCCTAGTATTTGAAAGTCAGTTGGGACTAATGGTCTAATGTTATTTCATTTTGGAGGAACATTCTTCTAAGTTGTACAGCACTCCTCTGTCAATTTGCTGTACTGAGGTAATCTTGCTTTGCTGTGATGCTAAACCTTGTGCCATTGGAGGTTAATGCCATAATGGTTGCCCATGGTGGATAGTGTTTGGTGGAGTTCCCAGTTTAAGATAGGTTTGGAAGCAGGAGTGGCATCCACTTCTTAAATGACCTGCCTCTGGAAATTCTATGAACTTGGAGAAACAATGATAATTATAGAAAGGCTTCAGGCCTTTTGTTCATAGGGTCTCTATGAGTAGTCCTCAACTTGATGGCAATAAACAGCATATTCAGAGATTTAAAAAAAAAGCAAAAAACACAACAAAAAACCTCAAGCAAAATAAAAATCCTAGGTAACAAAAGTAATAGACATAGAAAAAGTCTGTTAATTGGTTGAGTCTAATAACATATTAAGAGTTATATGACTTTTAAAAAAATAATTCATATCCTATCTTCCACAAATAATTTAAAGAAAGCTAAAATAATGTAAATGATATATCCAAGTGGATAGCTATTAGAAGCTGTTTTCACTGACATTAAGCTCACTGTTGTTAGAAGTATGGCAATAGAAATTATGTATTAAAAGATATATTAAAGGTTTAATTTTTAATAAATAATTTTATTAAGAAATGTCCAAGATAGGAGGTAAACAATGTGTAGACATAATAAACAAAGGAATGTGTGAGCTCCAAAAACATATTTCAGACCATATGAATTGAAAATTAATTTAACAGGGTTTGGGTACGAATATTGTCACGTACATTGAAGACTGACTAAACATATGATAAATGGTTATTTATTGACCTGAAATGCTAGATATCCAGGAGGGTGAAACAAGAATCAATGTGAGAAGGTTTCCTGTAATATCTTTATTATGACTGAAAACCATAGGAACAAAAATGACAAAGGAACTTCAAGGATTGATTCATGAGAAAGAGATTAAAAAATCATGGTATTAGTATAGCATTGCAGAAAACTACCTTGAGGGCAGTGATAAATATTTATAATGGCTAAAAGTAATTATACAAGGAAAATAAAACTAGATAAAATAAGCTAATACGTTGTGTTTTTTGTTTGTTTGTTTTTTAAATTTTAATCGGGATTTTATTGCAAGTTTCTAAAGAACTTGGATTTCCATTCATTCATTGTTGTACATTTCCTCCCTACCCGCTCCCATCCCAGTTCGTTTTTTTTATTTAGAAAAAAAAAGTTCCCCTGCCCCCCCGCCCCCCAGACCAATTTACTATGCAGCTCTTATTCTGGACACTTGTCACACCAATAATACCTAATCATATATTCCTTTTATATAGTTCTCTCCCTTGTCCATTTCAGTGCTCTGTACATTATTTGTCCCCTCTTTTCTTAGTTTTTCCCCAACCCCTGTCAGTCCTGTTTCTCAATTGCTTTTAATATGCTAAAACAGAACTTATTTTGTGCATTTCCAAGTTGTGAAGAACTTTAAAAATTGGAAGTCATAGTAATCATAGTATTGATATTTTATTCATCACCTTTTTTACTATGTGCTAGGTATTGTGGTACATGATTCATAGTTATTAACTCATTTGGTTCTCAGAATAATCCTGAAAGCTAGACATTCTTGTAGTGAAGTTTGTAGGGAGTTGCACTGTTAGGTCAAAAGAGGTGCCTCCTCTGGTGATTTGAATCAAGTGATTCTCTGGGAAAGAAAGACGGGAAATCTCTTCCAGTGCAATCGTCCAACCTGTGTACCTGCTGCAGTGCCTTGGGAATTTGCTGGAGGGTCCATTATGAGTTAATTCCAACTAAACAGCAATGAAAGATTGATCTCCTAGAATTACAGAAGAGGATTCAGAGATGCAGGGAAGTAATAAGATTTGTCAAATTTGTCACATTGTGAAGGAGCTGAAGTAAGGATTTTAAAACAGGCAGGACTGTTTCTAGATGCTCTTTTGGCAGATGTCTTAAGTGCTTGAACGCTATTCCTAAGGCTGATGGTTCAAAGCTATCTCATAGTTCAGTTGGAGAATGCTCCCTTGAAAAATACTGCCAAGAATACTTGATAGAGTAATTCTCACACAAGATTGCTTTAAGTCCAAAACAGCTTGACAACATCGAACCATAACAGTGGGGCAGACCAATATGAAATGGAACTATTAACCTCACAATTGAGTGTGTTATCAGTGTGAACAATCCACAATGACATCATCATGCTTGGTAACAAAGAAGATGATGATCCACAAGGTAGTTTGACAGAGTGGAAGCAACAACATGTTTAAATATATTGTAGGTGTTATTGTGAGGTACCATAGCAGTGTGCGGTGTTTCATTCTGTTAGACCTGGGGTTAATATGAATGAAAGATGACTCCACTGAAATCTAACAACAATAACATAGACTTTATATTGTTGCAGAATGGATTTCAATATCCCTGAAAGTAGCTGCAGAGATTTCTTAGGACCAGATGTGGAGACTTAACACATCCCATTCAGACAGACCTTGTTTAGCACCTATCGTGTTCCAGAAGTGGTCAGGAGTGAGGTGGATCTGATTAAGAACAAAACAAAAAGTGTTCGATTTTTATGTTTCCTCTGTTTCATGTTTCTTCTCTTCTCTGATGCACTTGATTGTTGTTGCTGTGCACTGTCAAAGAGGAACCAACTCATTGCTGACCCTCCAGTCGGTTTTCAGAGGCAGTTAATCACACGGGAGGAGATTGCTCACCTTTTCTGTAGAGCAGCTGGTGAGCTTGAACCACGTGCCTTCAGCATTGCCACACAGTTTCCTGCCACCAGGCCACCAGAGTTCCTGGATTATTGGCTTCTCATTGGGTTTATGCTCTGAACCTCTCAGTAAAAACAACACAAAACAGAACAAAAACCCCCCACTTTCAAATAATTGTTGTAATGTAGCTGAAATATTATATAAAGAGGAAAGCATAAATGAAATAGTCTTCTTCTTTTGAAACCCCATGACTATTTCTATCAAAGAAACAACCCCTCAATGTAGTAGAACTACCTGTGGAGAGATGTCACTGGACCTGGGTCTTACTCAATATAATTGAACCCATAGCTGTCAAGTTGACATTGACTCACTGCCCACACTGCGTTGGGTTTCCAAGGTTGTAAATTACACAGGAGAAAATTGTCAATCATTTTATCACAAACACGCAGGTTACACATCAGTAAAACTCCCTACAGACTACATAGACCAGAATTCTCTTAGGGTCTCTCTCCAAAGCCGGTAAGTATTTATAATTTTAACTTTAATAAACAATGACTTTAAGTAAATACAAGAACAGGGCTGGAATTGTGTGGCAACTGAGGCAAAAGTCTGAGTTCCTTTCTAAATCAACTTTGTTACTGTTACTTTATTAGATGCAGGCATGTACTTGAAGAGCTGGGAAGAAGGGAGTTATGAAATTCTTATAGAATATTATTTTTAATTGAATTTTGCCCTCTTAAAAGTGCATTTTAATTGAGATTTAATAACTCCATAAAAGATAAATCTAGTTGCCATGTAATAAACAGTAATTAATTAGTTAATATCAATTAAATACTAAAAATATTAATTTACATTTAACATCAACTACTGTAATTTTCTATAGCTATCTTATTAAATGCTAATTAAATTCTTAAATATTCTTACAAATTTAATGCATTAATAACAGGAATGTGAGTACATATTTACTGTATCTGCAATTCTGAGTTCATTACATGGCAATGAGATTTATCTCTTTTGCAGTAATTAAATATACTAAGCAAACCTCAGTAACTTTTCCTAACACATACCATAACTGTTTTATTAATTTCAAATTAAATGCTCATTTAAGGTTTCTAATCTACAGCTGCCCTGCACAATTTTCTACAGGCAGACTAAAGGTTATTATATGTTTAATTAAATTGCAGCTTTTAAACTTTGAGTGGAATTTTCCTAAGAATGTCTTTTGGTTTTTCACTGTATTCCCAGTTAACTGTCAGATTGTAACATTTTCCTCATATTTTCCAAGTTTTTATTCACTTTATTATGACTTTGCATATTTGTTTTCCATCTACTTTGTGTCTAAATATTAGTATTTTTCTCTATTCTCTGTGCAACAAAAGTCAGCAATATTTTGTTTGTTTCATTCAAGTAAAAAGCAAAGGCTAGCTTCCTCTTCAGGTATCTTTTATTTCCATTAATTACTACTTCATTGTTAGTTAATATCCCCATAAGGAAATTTAAAAAAAAAAAGAAAGAAAAAGAAGAAGAAGATAAGGGTCTGGTCATATTTGTAAGGAAGTGAGAGCCCAGCTGGAAAGACTACATGAACAAGAAAGCTCTGCCAAGGTTTCGGCCCCAGGATGGTTTCTCAAAAAAATTTCATTTCTGAAAGAGAAAATACAGCACTTGCGTGTATCCGATGATTTAGAATCTCCAGTCCTTCCAGATATGATGGGGGATATCATCAAGACGGGAGGCTGCTGTGAAGCAAGGGAAGCGCATTAGCTATTAACCTTCCCCCAGCCGATCAACTTTATTTTGCAATCTTCCCTCAGAACCATTAGAATACCCTGAAGAAATAATTTTCCAATTAAAAAGGATCTCAGAGAACAAAGCCATTTTATCTCTGACTCCTGGTGTTCTTTATTCCAATAATTTAAATTGGAATTGATTTTTCAATTTAGCCGTTGACTTGCTATGGACACACAGCTGAAAAGGCCGAATGGAATTGCATGGCTGAAATATTTATCTTTGTGATGCACTTCTCATAAATTCACAGGAGCCCCTTTTTTTATATAATGCATTTTCTTCTGCTGCCTTTGCTTTAGACAACAGCTTTTTAGCACAGCATGGGCAAACTGAGAAAACACGTCCACTCTGACCTCAGGGGCCTCTTCCTCCATTCCTCATAGATCCATCTAATTGTTACTTCTTCTGGAAAACAAATAAACCCACTCTGTCCAAAATGGTAACATTTCTTCTGGCTTGAATATTCATCTGCGAACATGCTTGAGAGACTTAATTTCTTGAAAAAGGAAAATACCTTTTCTTTTCATTATATATTACAAAAATATGTTGTAATAGAGATAGATCATCCCTATAATTGCTTTAATTATTGGAGATAACAATAATGACTTTGCAATTAACATATTGTTGTTAGGTGGCATCAAATTGATTCTGACTCATTCCAACCTCATACTCTTTAACACTTAATAATTTCGAATTAAGTTCTCTGAATATGAAATTATTCTTTTTATCCTTTTATGCTATAACAAAAGGCTTAGGTATTTGAAATTATGGAAGCACTTGACTAATCCTCATAAACTTTCTTAGTCACTTTTTTAAATGTTTTTCTTTTGGTGACGGTAAATGAAGGGCTTTAGTCTTTGCTGCACTTCTCCTCCTGTATCCTCACCTTACCACTCCAGCAGGTATCTCTACGTTTCTTTCTTCTGTGGGCTAACTCCTGTTTTCAAATCATTGGTGATTTTAATAGAAGGGATGGCAGGAGCTCCTGAACTGACCACATTATTTAGTTTTTCACTCGTGATGTTTTTGATAAGCAATGATGTTCATTACTTAAAAGCTTTGTTAAGTTTTTGTTGGTCTTTTATGTCATAACCTGAACTCATGAGCTCAGACTGTCCTTGAATACTGGCTTTCAATCTCACTCCATTCCTCCGATGGTCAATAGTGCTTTGCCACTATTTGGTGCTCACCAACTTTCTCCATATAAAAATTGCACTCTGCCTCCTGTCTGACTTTTCCTTTGCTTCAACCAGTTTTAAATTAACACAGGAAAAGAAAACAGAGTTAGAACATTATGATAAACTTGCTTTCGGAATGAATGATGGTAACATAGAAGTTATAGGTTACCACTATTTAAAGAATATATTTTCTACTTCAATTTCATGAGGTTTGGCAATGATTCCCCATTCCTTAGTATTTCATTGTTGTTGTTGTTATGTGCCATCGAGTCATTTGCGACTCCTAGCGACCATATGTACAAGAGCCCTAAACGCCATTCTATCCTGTGCCAACTTCGCTGTCTCAAACACATTCATTCCCACCACTCCACTCATAGAATCGATCCATCTCATTGAGGGTCTTCCTCTCATGTGCCATCCCTCCACTCTCCCAAACATGATGTCTCTCTCCAAGGACCAGTCCCTCCCTGCAATATGGCCAAAGTATGTCAGATGAAGCTTCAGAATCCTTGATTCCAGGGAACATTCTGGCTTCACCCTCTGCAGGACAAACCTGTTTGTTCTGCTAGCAGTCCATGGTATAGTCAACACTCTTCTCCAGCACCACAACTAAAAGGCATCAATTCTCTTTCTATCAACCCTATTCACTGTCCTACTCTCTGATGCATAGCACGGAATTGCGAAGACTATAGCCTGGATCAGGAGCACCTTAGTCTCCACCCTGACGTCATTGCACTTCAGTACTCTTGAGAGGTCCCTCACAGCTGACTTTCCCAATTCAATTTGTCTCCTGATTTCCTGGCTGCTGTTACCAAGAATGTTGACTGTGGAGCCAAGCAAACTAAAACTGTTAACTATCTCAATCTCTTCACCATCCATACTGATGCTGCCAATTGGCCCAGTGGTGAGACTCTTTGTTTTCTTGATACTGAGCTGCAATACATATTGAAGACTGCAGTCCTTGACCTTCTATAGCAAGTGCTTCAGGTCCTCAGTTTCAGTGAGGAGTTGTGTCATCTGCATAACACAGGTTGTTGATGATTCTTCCACCAATCCTGATGCCACATTCCTCCTCCTACAGACCAACGTCTCTCAGATGATCTGTTCTGCATACAGATTGAAAAAGTATGGAGACAAAATACATCCCTGATGGACCCCTTTCTTAATTTTGAACCAGCCAGTGTCTCCCTGCTCTGTTCTGACCACTGCCTCTTGGTCGAAGTATAGGTTTCGCATTAGCACAATCAAATGTTCTGGGATTCCCATTCTTCTCAGAGTCAGCCACAGCTTGTTGTGATCCACACAGTCAAAAGCCTTTGCATAGTCAATGAAGCACAGATAGACATTCTTTTGGTATCCTTTACTATCTGCCAAGATCCATCTTACATCAGCTAAATTATCCCTAGTACCACAACCTCTTCTAAATCCAGCCTGCACATTTGGCAGTTCTCTGTTGACATATTGTTCCAAATGTTTTTGGATAATTTTCAGCAGAATCTTGCTTGCATGTGATATCAGTGATATTGTTTGATAATTTCTTCACTCTGTTGGGTCACCTTTCTATGGAATGGGAACAAATATCGATCTCTTCCAGTATTTTGTGGTCTACATAATTTTCAATCATATTGTGATTAAAATAATATGCAGGAGCACTCTTAACGTTGCTAAAGATCACGGAAGCATATAAAAACGCAGAACTATTATTTTGAATGCATGCATTCATTCAGTGGATTTATTAAGTTCTATTATGTTTAGTTTGTAGGACTGGTAGCCCAGTGGCTGGCAGTTCAAATCCACTAGCTGCTTTGAGGAGATAGATGTATATCCTCTTACTATAAAGATTTGCAGCCTCAGAAACATGATGGGGTAGGTTACTATGAGTCAGAATTGACTCCTTAGCAATGAATTAAAGACTCAAGCAGTGCCAATGTTGTTGTTAGGTGCCACTGAGGCGAGCGTGACTCATAGTGACTCTATAAACAATAGAATGGAATCCTGTCCTAATCTGTCCCATCCATACCATCTCTAATACTCTTGAGCTTATTGCTACAATCACCATGTCAATCCATTTCAGTGAAGGTCCTCCTTTCTGTCACTGACCCTAAACCCTTCCAAGCGTGATATTCCTTTCTAAGAAATTAGCTTCTACTAGCAACAACTCCAAAGTATAAGAGACAAAACTTTGTAATACTTGACTCTAAGAAGCACTGTGGATACACCTTTTTTCAAAATATACTTGTTTGTTCTTTTGGCAGTCCATATTCAATACCATTCTCGTGTCACAACTCTGTCACCCTTAATTATAATCTAGCTTTCAAATGCATAGAAAATAATTGAAACAGGCATACATAAGTCATCAAATTGACATTACTCTTCTTCAGTATTTTGGAGAGATCCTTAACAATGGACTTGCCCAAAGCAATACATCTCCTTATCTACTGTTTGTACCAAGGGCGTTGATTGTTAATGCAAGCAAGATGAAATCATTAAGAGTTTCAAAACTTCCTCCATCTATCATGATGCTATCCACTGGCCCAATAGTAAATACCTTTGTTTTATTGATTGTAAGATACAATCCATATGAAAAGCTGTAATCTGGCCTTCTGCATCAAATGCTCCAGGTCCCCCTTTCAGCAAGCAAGGTTATGTCATGTGCATAGTTCAGGTTGTTGGTGAGCCTTCCTTTGAGAGAGATAATAAAGTATTAAAAAGCAAATCCAGAGGTCAGCAAACAGAGTATACCAGTTGCTTTGTGGGAGTTAGATGTGCCTGGCCACTTCTGTAAAGATTACAGTCTTGGAAACCCTTTAGGGGAAGTTCCACTTTGTTCTACAGGGTCTCTATGTATTAGAATTGACTACATGACTCAACAGAACATAGCAACAACCATGGCAGTGGGTGAGTTTCAGCTATGAGAACTTAAAGAATTAATATAGCCACTGAAATGATCATGGAAATGAATCTCAATTGATATAAATCTATAAGCAGTATAGAAAACGGATGACGATATATATGTGAAGATATTGCACAATATCATGAAAAGGTTCAAGGGAGAAATACATTAAGAAGTGGTAGAAAACTAAGGATTTCACATTGAAATGCCAGATTGTAAAGAAAAAAAATATCTTTGCTATCCACTGTTATCCCCCCCTCTAGATTTTGTTTTCTGTTTGCAGGTTATTGATATGACATATATTTTTTTAAAAGTAAAGAAAGAAAAAGAGCCTTGCAAAGTGCAGAACTATCAAAATCACACATACACTATATTTTATAATATAAATTCAGCAACAAAAAACTAAGTTCAAATGTACATTGAGACCATAAAAATGCTCTAAATTTAGTGTATCATTCTCCCATTCAGAAATGCTTAGATATATATGTTAAAGTTAGAATCTACCTTCATATTAAAATAGATTTTAACTGTGAATTGCTTTGTTTTGTTTTGTTTCACCTAGGTCTGATAGGAGAAAGAAAAACCGAAACCCCAAACCCCTTATTATTATGTTCACCAATTGCCAAGAAAAATATTGGCCTTAGATCAGATATCTAGCAACAGAAAGCATTAGAGTTGCTCCAGAAAAATAATGATTTGGCAGTATATTTTTAGTAGAAAAATAAGGACTGATTTGGAAAATAAACATTGAAATAGCAAAAGTTGAAAACAACAGCTGGATAAATTTGATCCTCTGTGAATTTCCCCATTAAAGTCTGAGCGAGTGATTGAAAGGGACAAGAATAAAACTGTGCTGGGATAGCGAAAGAAAGGATATTTTTATTTTCACATTTCATCTGACTGCACTGAAGACTATTAGGATATTTTCCTTCAGGTACTGAGTCTGAGTTTAGAAGGACAAAAAATAAAAAGATCATCTGGTTAGGAAAACTCTTTGCATAAGGCTCGAAATTATTCATATCTTGAGAAAGAACTTGAACTTGGGCTGTAAAAAATATTTTTTTTTAAATATTTGATGCTATATCCAAATACTTTAAGCATACTCAAAAAAAAAGCTGCCAAGAAGTAGCTTCTCTGATTCCTCGGAGGCCTGTTTGTCAGCTTTAAAATGTATACTTTCCTAAACTTCTATTTTACTCTGTTCACTATCTACTTCATTGAAATTGAGAGTAGTAGTAAGTGAAAAGCAAAGGAGAAATATAATTTAAGACTCTGAGAACTACAAAAGGAGAGACTTATAAGAATGTGTAAGATTATAAATATGAGGGCATGCTATAAACAATAACGCACTCTGACAGCTTCGCATAGAGGGAATTGCGACGCTAACCCAAGTAATATGCTTCTCTGGAAGTTTGAATCCACCAGCGGCTCCATAGGAGAAAAATTGGAGAAGAAACCAAGAAATTAAGGAGCTGAGCAGATTTTGAAGAGCAACATGGAAAGACAAAGCAAAGTATTATAATGACTTATGCAAAAAGTTTGAGTTAGGAAACCAAAAGGGACAAACTCTTGGCATTTCTTAAGTTGAAGGAACTAAAGAATAAATTTCAACCTCTAGTTACAATGCATAAAGATGCTATAGGCAGGATTCTGAATGATCTAGGATTCATCAAAGAAGATGGAAGGAGTACACATAGTCACTGTACCAAAATGAATTGGCTGACACAGAAGAATTTGATGAAAAGTCATATGACCAAAGACAATGGTGATGAAGGAAGTCCAAGCTATTAAGAAACTGGCAAAAAATGAGGCTCCAGGAATTGGTGAAATACCAATTTTCAGGTGCTGCCCTGGGGAGTCTCTTGAAATTGTGCCAAAAAAAAAAAAAATCTGGAGATCAGCTACCTGGCCAGCTGACTGGAAAAGATCCATATTTATTCCCATTCCAAAAAACCATGTTTGAACAAGAGTGGAAGTTATCAAGAAATATCTCTGGCGGCCTCGTGAAAAAAGTGGTGCTACAAAGACACATCGTTCAAGGCAATCAGCTACTCTGTGGGAGAAGAATGGGCAATCTTCTCCCTTGTGAGTAACTGCCTCTGAAAACCCACCAGAGGGTCAGGTATGGGCCAGTTCTGACTTTATGGTACACAACAACAACATCACTGGTATCATGTGCAAGCAAAATGTTGCTGAAGATTGTAAAAAAAATGACTGAAACAGTACATTGACAGAGAACTACCAGAATTACAAGCAGGGTTTGGAAGAGGCCATGGCACTAGGGATATCATTGCCAATATCAGATGGAAGTTGACTGAAAGCAGTGAGTACCAGAAAGATGTCTATCTGTGTTTCATTGACTATATAAAGGCATTTGACTGTGTGGATCACAATAAATTGTGGTTAACCTTGGGAAGAATGGGAATCCCATAACACTTGATTGTGCTCATGTGATACTTATACATGGGTCAGGAGATAATAATCAGAACAGTTCAAAATCAGGGAAGAAGTGTGTCAGAGATATTCTGTTTCCATAACTCTTTAATCTAAATGCAGAACAGATCATTCAGGAGGCTGGTCTTTATGAGGAGGAATGTGGGATCAGAATTGGAACAAGACTCATCAACAACATGCATTATGCAGAAGACACACTTTGCTCACTGAAACAGGAGAACCTGAAGTATCTCCTGCAGAAAGTCAAAGACTGCTGTCTTTATTATGAATTGAAGGTTGGCATTAAGAAAACAAAATTCTCACCACTGTACCAATTGTGAGCACCAGGAAAAATGGAGAAGAGATTGAGATTGTTAACAATTTTAGCTTGATCAGATCCACAATTAACACTCTTGGAACCAGCAGCCAAGAAATCAAAACACAAATTGGATTAGGAAAGTCTGATATTAGAGATCTCTCCATAGTGCTGAGTGCAAAGATGTCAGTCTAGAGACTAAAGTGCACCTGATCCAGGCCATGGTCTTCACAATCACTTGTTGTGCAGCAGGGAACTAGACAATGAATTAGCATAACAGAAGAAGAATTGATGCCTTTCAATTGTGGTGCTGGAGAAGAGTCTAGACTCCCAATAGAACAGTTCGGTCCTGCAGAGGGTGAAACCAAATTGCTCTCTGGAGGCAAGGATTTTGAAGCTTCATCTCACATACTTTAGGCATGTTGTCAGAATGGACCAGTCCTTAGAGAAGAACATCATGCTTGGAAGGGTGGAGGGGAAAAACAAGAGAGGAAGACCCTGGATAAGATGGATTGAGTGACTTGAGTAATAAGGGCAGGTGTGTTGGAGACAGTGAGATTGCCTCAGGATAGGACAGATTTCAGAGCTATTGAATATAGGGTCATTATGAGTTGCAGGTGACTCTTTGGCAAATAACAACAACAACATTACTATGATGCATTGCTTGTACTACTTATAGGTACTAAATATTTGGTTCTATTTCTTGCTTCCAATTTCTGATTTCCCTTGACATTGTAAAGAATAAGATATGTTGTCATTCTTGCCTTCAATTCTTTATTTCCTGATGTTAACTGAATCATTGTTACTACCATTTCACTTTATAAGTGTAGAGTTTATATGTTCACACCTTTTGCCATGGAGCTCCATTGCCCACCTTCTAGGCAGTGGGTATCTGCTTATCCTACAGGTTTTGGAATTCATCGTGACTCCAGCAGATCTGGAGACAAGCCAGGACCCACAGAGCTCAGTTGAGTTCAGTCAAGCCTAGCCAAGTATAGTTAAGACTAATGGAACCAAGCCAAATTCAACAAAGCCAGATAAACTTCTGAAAAAAAACTTAAAAATTACAACTCTAATGTGATATGTGTGGGAAACAAATGTTTCCTGTCTTTAGCCATTGAGGATTGTGAGTTGTTTGTTAGTGGAACAAATACTAACTAATGTATACTGCTATTTCCAAACATATGTTGACAGTTGATATATACAGAAAAAATAAAGGTTGCTAAAATGTTAGCTGATGATGGAGATATATAGACTCTTTTCTTCTAAAGAGCTGTATAAATTGTCAGTTTGTGTTCAAATATGAACTATCTGAAACTTTTAAAATTTCCATTTAAACCCATTCTGTGAAAATCTGTTGGGATACTTTGTGATTATATTTGCAGGTAAACTTGCCTAATACTATAGGATGATTGCACTAATTATGTAGATCTTGGTTTACTTAATGTGGATTTGAGTTTACAAATTACTATCAAACTGTGTCCTCTAGCTTTGGAGTGCTCAGGATTAAACAGCACATAATTTGTTGTGCAGTTCAAAAATGGGAAGGATGTGTGCCAAGGATATGTCCTATCTCCATATCTTTTCAATCTATATGCAGAACAGATTATCTGGGAGGCTGGAGGAATGTGGCATCAGGATTGGAGGAAGACTCATCAACAATCTGTGTTATGCAGAAGACATAACCCTACTTGCTGAAACTGAGGAGGACCTGAAACACTTGCTGCAGAGGGTTAAGGATTGCAGTCTTCAATACGGATTTGAAGCTCAACATCAGGAAAACAAAGATTCTCACCACTGGGCTGATTGGCAGCATCATGATAGATGGTGGAGAGATTGAGATTGTTAACAGTGTCCGTTTTCTTGGCTCTACAATCAACACTCTTGGTACCAGCAGGCAGGAAATTAAAAGACGAATTGCATTGGGAAAGGCTGCTTTCAGAGACTGCTCCAAAGTATTGAGGAACCATGTCAGTCTGGAGACTAAAGTGTGTCTGATACAGGCCATGGTCTTTGTAATTACTTGCTATGCATCAGAAAGCTGGACAATGACTAGGGATGATAGAAGGAGAATTGATGCCTTTGAGATTTGGTACTTGGGAAGAGTATTGAATATACTATGGACTGTTACGAGAACAAACAAGTTATTCCTAGAAAGGGAGGAAGCCAGGATGCTCCTTGGAGGCAAGGATTTTAAAGTTTCATCTGATATAATGTGGACATATATTGCAAGGTGGGGATCAGTTCTTGGAGAGGGACATCATGCTTGGGAGACAGCACAGGAGAGGAAGACCCTAGATGAGATGGATTGATTCAGTGACTGGGGTTACGGGGATAGTTGTGCCAGAGACACAACTATGACACAGGATACAGGGTTTAAGGCTGTTGTACATATGGTCACTATGAATCCCAAATGACTTGATGGCACATAACAACAACAACAATTTGTTGTGATTCACACAGTCAAATGTCTTTCCAGAGTCAACAAACTCCAGATAGATATCCTGCTGATATTCTTCAATTTCTGCCAAGATCCATCTAATATCAGCAATGATATCCCTAATACCACAACCTCTTTCTAAATCCAGCTAGAATTTATGGCAGTTTTCTGCCAATGTATGTCTTATTTTAATAGTCTTCAATAAGATTTTGCTTACATATGATACTAATGATATTGTTTTGTATTTTCCACATTTGGGGGAAATGGGAATAAGTGTGGATGTTTTCCAATCAGTCAGCTGTTTAGCTCTCCTCCAGATTACTTAGTGAGGACATCCAGAGCTACATCAGTTTGTTGGAATATGTCACTTGGTATTCTATCAATATCTAGGGTCTTATATTTGCCTAATTCCTTCACCTCAGCTTTAACTTCTTCCTTTATTATCTTTGATTCTAGAATATATGCTACTTCCTGAGATGGTTCGATGTCAACCAATTCTTTTTTGGTAGAGTGACTCTGTATATTCCTTCTATCCTCTTTTTGTTTTTCTCTTATTTTTTATATACATTAATTTACATTGTGATTCATTCATGCACATCTAGTTTTAGCAATTTTTATCTTTATTGTGTTTCATATAATCATTTCTATGGCAAGAAGCTGCACTATAGCCTGAAGACACGTGGTTCTACACGAATCCCCCAGCAGTTTCAAGGAGGATGGGCAATCTCCTCTTCTGTGATTAACTACCTCTGATAACCCACCAGAAGGTCATCTATTAGTCGGCTCCAATTTGTAAGTACACAACAACAGACAACAATGACTATTGATCTATGCCTATTATTACTCTATCTTTTCAAGTCTCCTGTAAGACTTTCCTATTTCTTCACAATCCACTCACTAAACTCTTTTATACTAGTGATTTTGCCCATCACACATATTCTGCCCTCTTTCTCCATTCCCTTTCCCCTTCCAGACATCTATACACATCTTCCTAGTTATCTGTTTTCACAATAATAGTCTTATGCAGTATTTGTCCTATGTGACTGAGTTAGTTTATTCAATATAATGCTCTCTAGATACTCCCATGTTATGTAGTATTTGACAAAGTTGTTATTCCTTAATATTGCATATTATTTCATCGTGTGAATGTACCACAATGTCTCTATCTCTTCATTTGTTGATGGGAATTCAGGTTGTTTCTATTTTCTTGCTATTGGGAACAACAATGCTATGATCATAGGCATACATATCTCCTTTCTTGTCTCAGTTTTAATTTATTTAGGGTATATTCCTAGCAGTACAATAACTGGGTCATATGTTCAGCTTTTTAAAATAAATTCCAAATTTCCTTCCCTTCTGTCTTTTTTTGATGCTTCTTGAATCAGTTAAAATTGTTCCCATAGCAACTTTCAATATTGTAACTCAAGGCTTGAACTTTTTCTTCAGTTCTCTCAGTTTGAGAAATACCCAGAAAATTCTTCCCTTTAGATTTTCTGATTTTAATAATTTGTCTTTTCAAGCTGGTCTTTGAAATTTTCTATTCAACTTCTTTATTTTGTCATTTCTCCCTGAGAAACTCACAGTTAATTGATTAACTGCCTCTGAAAACCCGCCGGAGGGTCAGCTATGGGTCAGTTCCAGCTATATAGTACACAACAACATACAGATAGGAGATTCCAGATTCTTACAGGATTTACATGTGTGAGTTTCTCAGGGTTTATAAAAATCTCTCAGGACAAGTAAAGAAACAACTGTCTTCCGAGATAATAGCTTCTATTATTGAGATCTTTATAGACTACCAGGAGAACAATATGCATTTATTTTGTTCCATATTGGCAAATACAGTTAAGTGGCCTTTTCTAGCACCTCATATAATAGATATTGGTTGTTATGGAGTCATCTCCAATTATGAAAGCCTTATGGTGTTAGAGTTGCACTCCATAAACATTTCAGTACTTGATATTTCAAGAAGCAAATGGAGAAACAAAAAAATTCTGGTCTCTCTCTTTATTTTTCCCAATAAGAAATCTACAACGATAATTGTTTCATTATTTTAATAACTTTACAAAACCTATGAATGGCAAAGAAAGAATTCCCATTATTATTTTGTTGTTATTAGATGCTGTCAAGTTGAGTACAACTCACAGCGACCCTAAGAACAAAAGATCTAGAACCCTGTTCTATCCTGTGCCATCCTCATACCCTCTGACACATAAGATTGTGGAAGTCACTCTAACAATTCACCTGGGAGAGGGTGATCTTTTTCTTCTTTGCTGACCCTCTGCCCTTCCTAACATCACGCCGTCTCCAAGGAATAGCCCCTCCTAGCAACATGCCCAAAGTATGTGAGGTGAAGCATCATCATTCTTGCCTCCAAAGAGCTCTTTGGCTGCACCCGTTCCAAGACAGATCTGTTTGTTCTCTTGGCCATCCACGAGATGTTCAGTGCTCTTCTCCAACACCACAGCTCAAAGGTATCAATTTTTTCCTGTCATCCTTATTCACTGTCCAGCTTTTAGATGTATAGCAAGGAATCAGAAAGGCTATGGCAGAATCAGATGCACCTTAGTCCTCAAACTGACATTATTATTCCTCAATAATTTGGAGAGGTCCCTAACTGCAGATGATTTTCCCAGTGCCATGTACCTCCTTATTTCCTCACTGAAGTACCAAGTGTGGTGGTGGTGGTGTGTGTGTGAATTTTCTTTAGAAGCATAATATCTTTAGCAATTAAGCCATTTGCATAACCTTTTTGTGTTCTTTGGTTTCTTTGCATTATTGCCTTTCTAATTCCTTAAAAAGGCCAAATAACTTTTAAGGTGCCTCTGGGTAGCAAGGGAGTACTTAATCATTTGTCCCATCAAATGTTGCCACATAGTACAAACTGCCTTCATTTTTTCTTCTGTAAGGACAAATGAATAATTTTATTTCCTCTTGGTTATTTGGATCCTTTGAAATTTGGAAATTTGAGCTTGACCATGTTAATTCATGTAGTAGAGGTTTTCCTAGTGTCCACTCTTCTCTCTCTACACTCTCTCATCTTGCAATAAGCTCATCCAAACTCCTTTCCCCATTACTGGCCCACTTCCTGATGTAAGATGAGCTGTAAGATAAGGCGTGTTTCAATAGAAAGGTGCTTCTGTTCGTATAACAATTATAATGTTCCAATGCCTAACTCACTGTGGAAACGGACCACATATCGATGTAATATTTACAAAAGATTTCTATTCATAGAAATGTTATATAAAGATTCTGAAAAGTTCTGAATCTATGGCACCTGTATAGTTTCTCTAATGCAGACTGATTTTGAGAATTAGATTTTTTTCTGATGTATGTGTGAGAGAATTCTGCTGAGGTAAGAAGGAAAGTTAAATCCTTTTGCAAAAATCTTACTCTCTCTTAGAGTATGAAACAAATTTTGACTCTATGCATTTTAGATTTTATTTATATTTATGTTTATGTTTAAGTTTA
>NW_006399773.1:6602147-6616413 GCF_000299155.1 Elephantulus edwardii
AAGTAGCCACAGTAATAGTTCTATTCTTACACACTCTTGCATTATATTTTGTCTCATCTAAGGACACCACCAATTTTACACTACCCCTGACAATGGATAGAACTTTGTCTTTATCTCAAACAGTAGAATGCAACGGAAATGAAATTATATGACTTTCCAGACTGAGTAATAAAATAGAAAGATATCCTATCTCTCTTTCTCAATTCTGACTTTTGCAACATAGACAGCACGTAGTGAAGAAGCTTCAGACACATAAGAAGGCCAAACATAGTGGTTTCAATCAATTGCCCAGTCAATATCTAGTAATAATCACTAGATATATAAGATATTTAGCTTTTGAACCACCTGTTGAAAAAAGAAACATAAAGTCTTTTCCATAATGCAGATTTAGGTACAAAGCAAATGATGATGTTGTTTGAAGCCACCATGTTTTGGGGCCATTCTGTCATATAACATTATAATATAATAACATATCTTTTACCCCTTTTCTCATAATTTCATCATATTTCTCCTTTGCAAATCAATTATAGTCTTAAACTAAGAATAGTCAAGACAACTGTTTATCACAGTAGGTGTAATCACTTCATAGATTACAAAGTGTCTATATTTTAGGATGAAAATGAAACAGTGAAGTTGAGATTCAAGGAATGCTTAAAATGAGGTAACATTAAGTGCCACTTTTCAGACAGAGTTGAAAAGACTTCTTCCAACTAATACAATTGACAATTCAATAATAGGTTTTCAAATTTTTGCATTTAAAAGTACAAATAAATAAGTCAAGTATCAAATCTATGTCAAAATAAAATATTTCATTTTATATGTTTGTTACTCTAGAGGTATATTCTCATATTAGAAGGGATTTTCTGGAAAGCCTGTTTTAGAGGAAAGAAGCGAAATTTTTGTATGATAACTAAAGGGTTTTTTTACCCCAATTGAAGCACACAATGCATTTTTACTTTAAATTCATCATATTTTGCCATATTTTTCCCCAAATAAATTTGCTAAAAAGTGTGATACCCCGCCCTTAATTTTTTTTTTCTTTCTATTTTGAATCAGGAATAATTTCTACTGAAAGACTGTCCCATTTCCACTGCTTTTCAAAGAGTTTTTCAAGGCCAAGCCTACTTCCTAGCCTGTCTTAGCCTGGAAACTCAGCTGAAAGCTGTCTAGCGTGCCTTGCTGGTATGTGAAAGAGTAGTGGCATAGTCTCCAACATTACAGTTAACATGTAAGAAATCACATTATAACAAGCTGACAGATGAATGGTGAACAGAATCTTGCTTGTGGAACACTGAATACTCAAGTATTTATTAGCAAAAGACAAAGACTAGCCTTCTAGTATGGATTACACCTCAAGATAGAGAAAACAAAAATCTCTACAAGTGGATCAGTAAACAATATGGTGATAAGTGGCAAAACAAGTCCAAGTTGTCAAATATTTTACTTGGATTCATAATTAAAACTCATGAAGTCATCAGTCAAACATCAAAGAAAATATTGCAGTAGACATAGTTGCTACTGCTGAAAACCTCCTTAAAGCATTAAAGAGAGAACACCACTATAAAAATTAAAGTACACTTCAGATGAGTGGTAGTATTTTCAGTTACTTCACATACATATGCAAGTTGGACAATGAATAGACATAACCAAAGAAGAATTTATGCCTTTCAATTGTCCTGGTAATGAACAATAAATACCCCATGGACTACCAAAAAAAATTTTAAAAAAGTCTGAAAAAGCTGTCTTGAACAAAGTGCAGGCAGAATCTCCTTAGAAGAAAGATGTTAAGGTTTTATGTTATGTACTTTAGGCATGTTGTCAAGATTGACCAGTGCCCGAAGAAGACAGGATTAGAAAAGTAGAAGATAGTAGAGAGGAAGACCCTCCATAAAATGGATTCACATATTGGTGCAACATTCAAGCAGCTAAGTTCAAACCTACATTGTTTTAGAGTATATCCTAGCCAACCCTGAGTGGCAGATGCAATGTGAGATACATAAAAGTCATCTGTCCTTTAAAAAAAAAAGAAGACAGTTTGTACTATGTGGCAATATTTGGTGGGACAAATGATTAACTACTCACTTGCTACGCAGAGGTACGTTAAAAGTTATTTAGCATTTTTAAGGAAGTGGGAAGGCAAGATCAGAAAGAAACCAAAGAACACAGAAAGGTTATGGAACTGGCTTAATTGTTAAAAATATTTTTTTTCTTAAGAGAATTCATCTTGCTTGGATCCACAATTAACGTTGTTGGTACCAGCAGAGAGGAAATAAGAAGGCACATGGCACTGGGAAAATCATCTGCAGTTAGGGACCTCTCCAAATTATTGAGAAGTAATGATGAGGACTAAGGTGGGTCTGATTCAGGCCATAGTCTTTCTGATCCCTTGCTATACATCTGAGATCTGGACACTAAATAAGGATGGCAGAAAAAGATTTGATGCCTTTGAGTTGTGGTGTTGGAGAAAAGCTGAACATCCCAGGAATGGCCAAGAAAACAAACAGCTATGTCTTGGAAAGGGTTCATCCAAAGTGCTTTTTGGAGACAAGAATGATAATGCTTCTCCAGCAATTGTATTAGTTGGAGGAAGTCTTCTCAACTCTGTCTGAAAAGTGGCACTTAATGTAATTTCATTTTAAGCATTCCTGACTTTGTGCTTCATTATTTCATTTTCATCCTAAAATATAGACCCTTTGTAATCTATGAAGGGATTACATGTACAGTGATAAACTACAAAAATGCTGTGGAATCAGCAGAGTTTTCCTCAGTTATTCACAGGTTTGCTTTGAGTTAGAGGAGGTACATAAATGCATGGCACATAACAAGAGGCTCAAACTGGAAAGATCCCTTATGGTGCAATGAGTGGTTAAGAAAAATTAAGAGGTGATATAAATTCATATTTGTATGGTTAACCAAACTTTTATGTATATACATGTTGTTGTTGTTATATACCATCAAGGAGCCTGTGACTCACAGTTACCCTATGTACAACAGCCCTACCCCCTGCTCTATTCTGTGCCAATCTTATTGTCTCTGACACACCTACCCCTCCATTACCCAAGTCACTGAATCAATCCACCTCATAGAGAGTCTTTCTCTCCTGCATTGTTGCTACATCCTCCCCAGCATGACATCCTTCTCCAAGGATTGGTTCTTCCTTGCAGTGTGTCCAAAATATGTCAGACAAAGCTTCAGAATTTTTGCCTCCAAGGAGCAGTGTGGTTTAACCCTCTCTAGGATGAACCTACTTGTTTTCTTAGCAGTACATGGTGCCTTGAATACTCTTCTCCAAAACCACAGCTAGAAGACATCAATTCTCCTTCTGTCATCCCTAGTCATTGTCCAACTCTCTGACACATAGCAAGTGATTGCAAATACCAAGGTCTGTATCAGGCGCACTTAGTCTCTAGAGTGACATCATTGCTCGTCAGTAGTTTGGAGACATCCCTAACAGAAAACTTTTCCATCACAATATGTCTTTTAATTTCCTGGCTGCTGGTGCCAAGAGTGTTGATTGTGGAGCCAAACAAACTAAAGCTGTTAACAGTCTTAGTCTCTTCATCATCTATCATGATGCTGCCATCTCCTAAAAGGTTAATTGTTTGAACTACCCAGTCACTCCAAGGAAATCTGTGGCTTCAGTAAAGACTGTTATTATTTTTAGATGCTGTGAAATCACCAGATACTCTATGGCATATAGATGGATAATCTCTTCCCGTGTAATTTATTGTTTGTGAAAACTCACTAGAAGGTCACTGATGAGTTGAGTGGTACACAAACCAACAGGCAACATGTAAAACAGAACACTCTGGACCCGCATCACCTTCATAATTGTTGTTGAGACTGAGCTTATGTTACAGCCCCTCTACCAATCCCTCTTATCAAGGGTCTTCCTTTTTTTGACACCCTAACACTCTGCTTTACTAAGCTAGATATCATTCTCCAGGGTCTCAGATATGCTATGGGTCAATTCTATTCTTTCCTGTAGGGTTGTTATGTATCAAAATGGGCTAGATGGCAACGTTTTTGTTTAGGCCGAGGTGTCACTTTCAAAAAAATTGTAAAGTAAAACACATTGACATTTTTATATTTTATAAGGAGCGAACATTTATGTTATTTTTTTGTTTGTTTTTATGTAATCCCCCCAAATTTAAGAGAGTTTGAGTCACTACAATTGGATATTTCATACATATTTTAATAGAATTTGTCATGAATTCTGTTTAGTGGGGAATGAACTTGGGATTTCTAATTCACATGATACCTTGAGAGGTTTTCTCACCTTCAGTAGAACAGTATCAATAAGATATCTGGCTAGAGAATGAAAGAAAATGCTAGTTGTGGTATGACTGATCTTAGGAGGAGCTGTTTGGCTATTGAAAATAGCACTTCTTAAACTAATGTTTGTCCAGATAACATCCTAAGTTTTTTAACATGATTATTCAGATTCAGTAGACCTTGAGTGGAAGCTGAATGGCAAAAGGGTTAGAGTTCTAGGGACAGACAGAGGTGCTACAGAGATAAAGAATCCAAATCTATAGAGAAAGAATGCTCTGTAGAAAACAATAGAGAACATAAAATATTTAATATAAAATATAAATTATTGTATAAAAGAAAAAATAAGGAACAGGTAGAAAGTGCTGTCAAAATGAACCCTTGTCTATTCTCTCAGCTGTATCTTAGAAGACAACCTGGAGCATAGTAAAAGTTGTTGCTGTTGTTGTTGTTGTTAAGTGCTATTGACCCTATGAACCAAAGTCCTCGACACTTGCATGCGTGACTTTCATCCTTGCTCCAGATTCATAGGGTTTCCAGAGGCAAACTATTTACCTAAGTGGATGTCACTCCTGCTTCCAATAATAAAAGTAGATCTTGATAATCTATGGGTGACTAAGTCTTCATCTACTTGGGGTTAATCTCAGTTCATTTATGTGAATAACACCTTGTCCTTTTCGTAGGTTTATATATATCTTCATGTTTCTATATTCACACATGCCTTTCTCTATAATAATTATTAGGATATTTATTTAGGTTATTCTTTTTCTTCATTCAATAACATTATGCTATAACTTCACTTGATTATCAGAGTGGAATATCCAGTATCCTAGATAATACACTTTTATTCAAAGTATTTCTCACAAAACCATAGCAAGATATATTTTATTATTACTCTAATGGAAAAGTCAAAATTGAGTCTTCTTAAAGAAAAAAAAAAATCTTTGAGGCCTACTGGATAAAGGGTTGCATTTCTAACCCAGTGGTGAGTGGTTCAAATTCACCAGGTGCTTGGAGGCAGAAAAATTCACCAATCTCCTCCCATATGATTTATTGTCTTATTAGGTGTTATCAAGTTTAGTAGTGACCCTATGAACAAAAGATCTGAACCCTGTTCTGTGCTGTCCCACCCTCACACTTAACTGGTACACAAGAGTCCATTGTGGCAATCTCCATGTCAACCCACCTGGTTGAGAGTCTTCCTTTCTTTGGCCAACTCTACACTCTTCCCAGCATCATATCCCTCTCCAAGGAATGGCCCCTTTTAGCAACATGCTCAGAGTATCGGAGGTGAAGTATGATCATCCTTGCCTCTAAAGAGCAGTCTGGCTGAACGCTCTCCAACACATATCTGTTTGTTCTTTTGGCTGTCCATTGGATGTTCAGTGCACTTCTCCAGCACCACAGCTCAAAGGCATCAATTCTTATTCTACCATCTTTAATCATTGACCAGCTCTCTGATGCATACCATGGTCTGGATCAGGCACAGTTTAGTCTCTAGACTGACATTATTGCTTCTATATGGTAGGTGCTAAATAGTCACTTGAATAAAGTGATGAGTGAATTCATCATTATTGGATGAATTATTGAATTTATTAAAAGTTGATTGAGAGGTCAAGTCTTTGAATTGTTGTTATGTGCCATCCAGTCAAAACCAACTCATAACAGACCCTCCAATAGATATTCAGAGGTAATTAATCATGAGGAAGGAAATTTCCTAGCCTTATTCCATAGAGCAGCTGGTGGATTTGAAAAGTATGCCTTCAAGGTTGCAGTGTAGCTTCTTGTCACTAGGTTATCAGAACTCACTAGTATTTTGAATATTAGAGTAGAAAAATGCAATATGTTTGGTTTAAATCTTAAAAATGGAATTAATGAAATGAAATAGATCATTCTTTCTGGATATAGACTATATTACACTTGAGATATCATTCAATATAAATATTTAGTTTGGAGTAAAAATTAACTTTTCTTGCATTTATTTTACTAATGCACAATTCTTCTAGAAATCATAGTCATGTATTAATGGTGATCTGTATTATGGTTACCCTCAAATTGGTGTTTCAAAATAGTCTTTATTTTTGAGATCATAAATAAATGAAGAATATTAAAATATTTAAGTGATCTATAAGAAAAACATATATCACATTACAAAATTCTCCATTGAGGTAAAAATAGAAGCTTTCAAACATTAACTGGTCTACTTTTTCCCGTAAGATTTTTCTCTCCAACTTTTTTAAAAATTTTCACCATTAATTTTATTTAGGTGTTGGTTGTTGTTGTTTTTTTATTAAAGCAAGAATAACGGTTTCCTATTTATAAATTCTATCCTTTTCTAAAACTGTATCTTCCATCATTCTGACCCTGCTAAACCCAAATCTGTTTATTACAGACCTGACTGTACTTGTTTTTGGTGGTGTTGTACTGAGTGGGAACAGACCCATAACTGACCCTTCAAGTTTGAAGAGGCAGGAAATGATGAGGGAGGAGACTGCCCATCCTTCTCTTGTGGAGCAGCTGGTGGCCTTGAACCATGTGCCTGTGGGATTGCAGTGCAGAGTCTTATCACTCAGCCACTAGAGCTCCCTAATGTACTTAATGTACTTGATTATTTGTAATCTTTATAAACATAAATCCACAACCGTTTTGTACAATCTAGTGTGCTTGAACTCTTTCACAGATTTGACTGAGATTAATCCTCACCTGATTTAAATGTATTGCTGCAGTTAATTATAATAGGCTCTCCCCATAGAATTAAAATAGCATACACATATATCTTATTCTCACTCATTAATAATGGTGCTGCCTCTCAATTCTTCTTGTCCACTGTTTTTTCTTTTGTGTATAAATACTAGTATTGTTTTCACCTATACTTCCCTTCTACCAATTTAGATTCTTCGTTCTTTATAACCTTATCTGAAATAGTTTACATCTGCTTAGTACTCACTTCCATTTTCTTATTGTTTGGTTACATACCAGTTTTTGGGATTTAATACTGAAGTTGAAAAAGTATACTATTTCATTTGTCAGGATTCTACCCAAGAAACCAAAAGAGATAAATATCAAGGGACTTATTAAAAGAAAATATGTTTCCTTGTTGTGAAATGTGAGTAGGTAAGCCCAAAATTTGTAGGATAGGACAGGCAGGTTAGAATTCTAGGTCAAAGGCTAAAACTGCTGTTCAAAGACCAAAATTCCTACTATATTCTAAAAGCTTGATCTCTGCTTTTAGTGTCTGTCTGAGGTTATCTAGAATAATTTATTACTTCTGTTTACAATTGCTGATTATCAATTGATAATGAATTGTATCACATCTATAAAACATTTGCACAGAGAAACCTGGATTATTGTAGGTTGAATAATGAGGAATTTTAGAGGAGCCCTGGTGGAATTGGGTTTGGCCAGTAGCTGAAATGTCTGTGCTTCAAACATATCAGGTGCTAAGAGACAGAATGATGAGACAATGTCTTCCCAACTCAACACAGGGTTGCTAAAAGTTGGAATCCAAATTGACAGAAATGAGTTCTGGCTGGTTTGTTTGTTTTATCTATGTTTATTTTATTTTATTTTGTAGCATAAAGAGAGCTCCAAAGCTTGGAGGTAAGGAGCTGCACTATCAACCTGAAGATGCACAGATTGAACCCGCCAGCTGCTCTTTAAGTGAAAGATGGGTAGTTCCCTCCCGTGTTATGTACTGCCTCTGAAAACCACTGGAGGGTCAGCTATGAGTCAGTTTCAACTCCAAGTTACCCATCACAACACATAATCAGCTTAAAATATAAAGCCCATCAAAATCTCAAACATTCTACATTGGAATACTGAAAAAAGAGTACAAAGAGAGAGAGGTAAAATTTTAGATTAAGAATTAAATACCTTAATTTGGAATTTAGTAGTAGTTGTAGTACTGGTTATTCTGATTTTTAATCCATTAACTTTGTTTGAAAAATTATAAAATTATTTTATTAAAGCTATAACTAATAGAGTGACACTAATTTGTCAAGTGTAAGAATGGTTATCCATGGTGGACAGCGTTTGGTGGAGCTCCCTGATTAAAACAAGCTTGGAAGCGGGAGTGGCATCCAATTCCAAAATGGCTTGTCTCTGGAATCCCTATGAACCTGGAGAAAGGATGAAAGTTATACAAGGTTCAGGTCTTCCATTCATAGAGTCACTGTGAGTCACCTACGACTTGACAGCACTTAACAACAACAACAATATATCAAAGAGCGTGTTACCAAATCTTTAACTAAAAATTGCCCTTTGTATTGTTGTTTCCTATTGCATTAGAACTGACTCACAGCTGACCCTATTGGATATTTTCAGAGGTAGTAAATTGCATAGAATGAGATTGTCTATTATTCTCCCACACAGCATCAGGTGGATTTGAACCATTTGCCCTTGGAATAGCAGTGCAGCTTCTTACCACTAGGCCACCAGAGGCGTAGAGGCAAGAAAATTGTTGTTGTTATATGCCATCGAGTCACCTGAGGCGAGAAAATACAAAATATTGTAAGGGTTATGCTGAAGAAGGTTAAAGACTACAACCTTCAATACATGTCAATATCAAGAAAACAAAAGACAAAATGATGATAGAGAAAAGACTAAAATTGCCAGTTCTTTCATCTTACTTAAATTTACTATTATCACCCAGCAATAGTCAAAAATCAAAAGATTGGTTTCACTGGGAAACTTGGAAGTCAAAAACCTTTACAAAGTGCTAAAGAACATGGATATTAGTTTAAAGGTAAACATAGACCTTTTCCAAGGCATAGTAACTTCAATAACTTCATGTGTATCTGAAAGTTGAACAATTGATTAAGAAAACCGAAAAAGAATCGATGCCTCTGAATTAGTGATGTATTGGATAGTCCATAGACTTAAAAAAGAACAAGTGTATCTATGCTGGAGAAAGTTAAACCAGGGTGCTTTTTAGAGGCAAAGATGGTGAAATTTTATCTTATATACTTGGAGCATGTTATCAAAGGACGACAGTCCTTGGAAAAAGGTAGTGAATCTTGAATACAGAGGATGACCCTCAACCAGATGGATTGACTGTGACTGTAACAATGGACTTGAGCAAGTCAGAGTTCACAAAGATAGTACAAGGCAGGGCAATTTTCTGATCTGTTATTCACAGGATTCCTATGAGCTATGGTAGACTGGAATATTTGATTTATTTCATAGAAACTCTATGAACTTAGAGAAATGATGAAACCTATACAAGTGTTCAGGTCTTTCATTCATAGGGTCACTATGAGTCCTCTATGACTCGACAACACCTAACAACAACAACAACAGAGAATTGAAGTTGGTAAATATATGTAAGCTATAGAAAAAGAGAAAAACATTGTAAATTTCTCCAAATATTTTTCTTTAAAATATTTATTTTACTAAAAAAAATGAAATCGTATTATGATAATGATCAATGTTTCTGTTCCTAGTTAAATCTTAATTATAAAAAAACATCATGTACAGAAATCATTTTAGTGTTTATGTATAAGGTAATATTTTTATAGAAATAAATATTCACATTTTACTTTTAAAAAATGTACACCTAAAAATGTGAATCTTTTAATGAATAACAAAACCTCTATGACACAACAAGGTTAAATCTTAGGCACCAGGTTGTTTAAGAAGAAATATATTCTTTTTAAACTCTAAACATTTAAATGTTTAATTTTCATGATTGATATCAAAAGTGTTTATATTTTTCAAAATATTAAAGTAATAAATTATGAACGATATTTTTATAGTTAATATGTGTTTTTATATAACATAATAGTAAAGTGATTTTACGTATATGTAAATATTAAACCCTCTTTTAATGCAATAGTCTATGTCACAAATAACAAGATAGTCACTACCAAAGATATTTTAAAATAATTTTAAAGAGAGCTAGAATAAAAATATGTTCATAATTTATGAATATGAAAGTTAATGTACGTTACCAGGGCGGTCACAGGTAGAACAAGGCAACAGATTCAGTCCCCTAGTCTAGCACATCTATACTCATAACATCTATTTGCTTTGCTTTGTCAAAACATATGAAAAATCATTAAAGTGTTTTAATAAATGTCTGGTTTTCCTGCTCATTCATCTTATAAATATTAATTAGCCATGGATCAGGCAATTAAAGTTTAATCAATTTGCACTAATTAGCACCACATACTTGCATAAAAAGATAAAACCAACTCCTGCATCTGGCTGTTATTTGCAGTTTTTGTCAAGTGCTGATGAGTTTAATCTTGAAGGGAAGATTAAGAAGAAAATAAAAAAATAAATCAAGAAAGTAGTGTTAATTTTATTAAGTTTTCACTCAAAGTCTGGTCATGAGTAACATGAAGAGAATGGCAGCAACATTCAACTCTTTAGCAAAGTCTAATCCACCAGCTTCTTCCTCTTCCTGGTTTGTCCAGTGTAGAGGGACTTCACATCTTAGCCTGTAAGACCTTTGTATGTATTTAACTTCACCTTCATTATGTGTTTAAATCTGGCTCATTTCTATTCTTTGTAACATAAAATCTTTTTAAATGAGGGGTCATCAGACCCATAGACAGTAGAACTTCAGTTTCTTCCCTTTTGAACTCCTCTGAGTGGTGCATGTTGGAAATGAAAAGAAAAAGTTACAGTTCTCACAAATGTAACTGCAATGCTCTTCACTAGAAATTATGTATAAACGTTGGAGTGAGAGAGATCTCTGAAAGATAGAAAATTTGCATTCTGATCTTTTGTGGACTTTTTTTTGTAACTCAATACATTTTTTTGCCCTGCATAGACTCTAAGAGACTAACTCTTGCTTCTCTGTCTTTGACTTCTGAATTTGATTAAATAAATTACACTGCCAATCTAGCAAGGAGACATTGTACAGTGCATTTGCATTACTATTTTGTGTTTTAATAACCAGAGAAAATAAAGTGTTCCATTACTGCCTATTCATATAATTGACAAGGATTATAGGGAATGGAACTAGTCTTTAATCACTGATGGAAATTTATCTTAGGCTTGGCAGGTAAAACTACACGTTTTAAGATGATTTAGCATTGTACTAAAAAATAGAGCATGATTCATAAAAAAAGCCATGCACCATTTACATGGGGATTTTTATTCAGTTTATGCAAGAATAGACCAGTGAATGGTTATTGATATTTTTCAAATAAAGTATGTATGATTCATTAAATACCCTATTCCCTTGGGAACAAGCCACTGCTCTGTTAACACACTCTGAATACATATCCCATAAAGAAAGAAAAGGCAGAAAAAGGGGGTGTCATGCTTCAATACCTTCTTTATAAAGGTACCTACAAAAGAGACCACATACAGTAAAAGATAAATCTCTTTAACTACCATCTGGATCTCAATACATGAAATCATTCATATCATTGTTGAAAAAATATGAATATGTTCTCTGTTAATATAGTATTATATGGAAGCTAGTATATGACTATATACCTTCATTTATTTCTTGAAGTAAAATTGTACATCTAACTCCAGGACTCTAGACTCACAAAGAACAAAAGAATACCCCTTAAAATTTAAATGGTTAGAAAAAAATAACAGCTTCGTGGATCAAGAAAAGAAGATATCAGTGCTGTGCTTCCCTATTGTCTTACATGAATAATATTTAAAGTTCACAGGTATATGTATAAAGGGAAGTCAGAATAATGCTATAGAGATTTCTTAGTACCCTTTCATAATTGGAAACCTCCTGACACTATACATTTTGATGGGAACAGATTTTCTCTAAATATTGTCAATATCTATACAGAGCAAGAAAACACTGTATGGGGGTGCATCAGGATGCAACCTGTCTCCACAACTTTTTAATTTATATACAGAATTGGTCATTCAGGAGGTTGGGCTTTATGAGAAGGAATGTGGTATTGGGATTGGAGGAAGACTCATCAACAAGCTGCCTTATGAAGATGACACAACCTTGCTGAAAGTGAGAAGGACCTGAAGCACTTACTGCAGAAGGCCGAGGACTGTATTCTTCAATATGGATTGAAGCTCAACATCAAGAAAAGATTCTCAGCACAGGGCCAATTGACAGCACTATGATGGATGGAGAACAGATCGAGGTTGTTCACAGTTACACCTTGCTTGGCTCCACAATCAACACTCTTGCCACCAGCAGTCAGGGAATCTAAAGACGAATTACATTAGGTAAATCTGCTGTCAGGCGCTTGTTCAGCATACTGAAAAACAATGTCAGTCTAGAGACTAAGGGGGCCCTGACCCAGTCCACGGTTTTCACAATTCCTTTCTATGCATAAGGAAGATGGATAATGACTAACAATGATAGAAGAATTGATGCCTTTAAGTTGTATTGCCTGAGAAGAGTCTTGAATATACCAGGGACAGCCAAGAAAACCAAAAGATCTGTCTTGGAGAAGAGTGAAACTAAGTTTATCTTGGAGGCTAGGGTTTTGAGGCTCCATCTTACATACTTTGGGCATGTGGCCAGCAGAGACTGATCCTTGGAGAAGGATATCATGCACGGAAGGGTGGAGGGACAGCACAGGAGAAGAAGACCCCAGATGAGATGGATTGTTACAGCAACTGGGGCAATGGGCAGTAGGTGTATCAGTCAGTGAGACTGGCCCAGGACAGGGTAGCCTTCACAGTTATTATATATATAATCGCTGTGAATCACAGGTGACTCAAAGGCACATAATAACATGCGCCCTTACATAAAATAACGTTCATTGGCTGTTCTGTTCATTGGATATTCATTGGATGTTTATATGTGTTGATTAGAATGGTATTGGTAAACAACATCACATTTATTTGAAAGATATTAAAAAAATTGAAGGTAATCAAACCAGAGGATGAACATATGGGATTGGACTTAAATATCTGCATTGTTTCAGGTAACAGAGAAATGTGTAAAACTCAGGGGGATTATTATTTGCTGAAAATAATCCTTATACATAAATGTGTGACAGTCATGGTTGTGAATAAAATTGAAGATCAAAGTACAACTAAATGAAGTCTGTAATAGAAATATATCTCTTTTAGGAAATATAGAGCTCTGGTGGCCTAGAACATTGGGAGATTTGCCCTGCAAACCCAAAGGTAGTGCCCATCTAGTGGTGTGCATTTACAAGCTGCTCTGTGAGAAAACAAGAAAGATGAACAAGCTTTCCCTGTGCAATTCACAGCCTCTGAAAACTTGCTGAAGTGTCAGCAATGAGATGGTTTCAACTCAACAGCAACGAGTGAATGAGAGCAAGACTGAGAAATTGTTTGTTTCCACACACATCAACATAAAACAAGTTTAATTTCCTTATCCAACTCAACATAAATAAATCCCTTTGTTATGATTAGCCTGTCTCCCCAAAATACACACTCATTTATAAATTAGGAGCCAAATACTAACATGTTTTCTCTTCCCTTTACTCTATTGACCTAGTAAGGCAAGCTAATATTTTTTAAAAATTACTGAGTCTTAGTCAATTTTACTAAATATTAAGAAAGGATAATATAAAAGTAAGAAAGGAAATAAAATCACAATTTAAAGAGCTGTTTCCTAATCTTTTAGAGCTTAAACGTATTCTCAGACTCCATATGTTAATGAAAAAAGAAAGTTCATGTAAATGATGTTGACTTAATTTTCTTCTCAGGCCTTCTTATTTTAGTCTATGTTTTTAAGAGAATGTAATTGAGAAATAATTGGATTTTCATAGCTGACTTTAGTCTACCCAGTAGGATTTCCTTTGTCTATTTATATACTATTCATTAGAGGAATCAAGACTATGAAATAGAGGAAAACATCTCTTCTCCAAGCAATTAGAAATATCATTGTTCATTATCTGCCAATACAGTTATCATGCATAAGTTAAACAATTGTGTACAAATAGATAAAATGAAATTTGAGTTCTTTTCAAATATATCTTTGATTTTATTGATAATTACTTTGTTCTTCAGTGATACAGTTGTTATATGCTAGATTTTATATACTAATACTAATTAATGAAGCTATAAACTAAACTTA
>NW_006399773.1:6616676-6619739 GCF_000299155.1 Elephantulus edwardii
GCTTCTGACTACTTTAAAATGGTCATTTACAGCAGATTTGGCCAATGTAAGGTTGTCTCATTTATTTAATTCACATTCCATGAGTGTTGATTGTGGATTCAAGGAAAACAAAATCTTTGACGACTTCGCTCTTTTCATCATTTATCATGATATTGCTTATTTGTGCACTCATGAGAATTTTTTGTTTCCTTTATATTGCAGTGCAATGGATGAGGGCTACGTATACCTTTTCTTCTTCTATAATAAGTGTTTCAAGTACTTTTTGCTTTCAACAAGGAAACCTGGGATCTTAATATGAAAGACTGTTGATGAATCATCCTCCTATCTTGAAGCTGCATTCTTTTTCAAATAGTACTGCATTTTAGATTATTACTCAGCAAACAGAATAAAATGGTGAAGAGTAAAACCCTAATCCACATCTTTCCGAATTTTAAACTGCACAGTGGTTAAAGAACCAAAAGGAATCACAAACAAAACAATATATTGTTAACATTTCTCAAGGTGAAAGAACTTGAGGATAAAATGTCAAGCCTTGAGTTTCAGTATTAAAGAACTCTATAAGGAAAGCGGACAACATAAGAAATATCAGGGGAAGATGGATGAAATACACAGTCATGGTAAAACAAATGACATTCATCCATTTAAAGAGGTATTCTGGTGCCATATCTGCTATTCTAAGTGTGCTCTAATGTACGTAGGATTTTTGAAGGCCTGGTAATTCAGAAGTGAATGGCCAATCCTCTTTTAGTCTATCTTAATTTGGATGCTTGGTTTTAGAGCAATATTTGACAGACAAACATTTTACCCAAAATAGCTGATGAGAGACCTTTCTCCATTACACAACTGACAGAACAAATATTGGTCCTGCTCCCTTTAACTCATGAGTTGTGTTTCCACCTCACACACCACCCTGCCAACATCCAGTTCCGTTTCCTTTCCTAGTCCTTCCAACACTGCTCCCCTCCCTACGTCAGCCACCCATTAATGATGGCTCAGGTCTCATCCACCACTGACCACCTATTTCCTCTTCAATCTACTGTGATACTGGTGCTGCTGGCATACAAACTCTGCCATGTTTGACATGGGAGACCTTCCAGCAGTGGCGTTAGGCATGGGAGACCTTCCGCCATTTAAATATATAACACCAAAGTGTTATATTCAAAGAAAGGTGACTCGAAAGAGTGTGCAAATTTCTGAACAATATCATTAATACCACATGCAAGCAAGATTTTGCTGAAAATTATTAGAAGACAATTACTGTAACAGCACATCAAGAGAGAACTGTCAGATGTGCAGACTGGGTTGAGAAGAGGCTGTGGTACTAGAGATAGTACAGACTGTCTGTGTTTCATTGACTTTGCAAAGACATTTGACTGTGTAGATCATAACAAGTGTGGCTATTTCTAAGAAGAATGGGAATCTCAAAACACTTGATTGTGCTTATGTGAAACCTATGCATGAACTAGGAGTCAGTCATCAGAGCAGAGCAAGGAAACACCCACATGGTTCAAAATTTGGAAGGTTATGCACCAGGGATGTGCCCTCTCTCCATACCTTTTCAATATCTATGCAGAACAGATTATCCAGGAGGCTGAGCTCTATGAGGAGGAATGTGGCATCAGAATTGGAGGGAGAATAATCAATAACCTGTGTGATGCAGATGACACAGCCCTGCTTGCTGAAACTGAGGAGGACCTGAAGTGATTGCTCTAGAAGTTCAAGGACTTCAGCCTTCAATATTAGATTGAAGCTTAACATCAAGAAAACAAAGATTCTCATCACTGGCCCAATTGGCAGCATCATTATGGATGCTGAAGAGATTGAGATTGTTAATAGCTTTAGTTTGCTCAGCTTCACAATCAACACTCTTGATACCAACAGCCAGGAAATGAGAAGACAAATTGCATTGGGAAAGTCTGCTACCAGGGACCTCTCTAGGGTACTAAAGAACAAGGATGTCAGTCTGGAGACTAAGGTGCACCTTTCCTAAGCGATAGTCTTTGCAATTACTTGCTATGCATGCATTAGAGAGAAGGACAATGACTAGAGATGATAGAAGGCGAATTGATGGCTTTGAGCTGTAGTGCTGGAGAAGAGTATTGAATATATCTTTGTATGCTAGGAGAACAAACAGGTTTGTGCTAGAGAGGGTGAGACCAGGCTGCTCCTTGGAGGCAAGGATTCTGAAGTTTTGACTGAAATGCTTTGGGCATGATGCAAGGAGGGACCAATCCTTGAAGAGGGACATCATGCTTGGGAGGGTGGAGGGACAGCGCAAGGGAGGAATACTCTCAAAGAGATGCATTGATTCAGTGACTGGGGTAATGAGGGTCAGTGTGTCACAGATGATAAAACTGACACAGGATGGAGTAGGGTTCAGAGCTGTTTTACATAGGGTCACTATGAGTTGCAAATGAATAATAGATGGCACATAAAAGTGATATATATATATATTTCCTGATATTAAAGAATTCAATTTTAAAGTTAAAAATACTAATTCTTGTAGGCATTAGAGTGTGTACATTTACTTTCTATTCCTATCTGGTTCCTAAGGTTGCACCGTGGAAACTGCAGTACATGACATCGTATTACATCATGTTGATTCATTATAGTTTGGAATACTGTCCTAATCCATTGTGATGCTAATTTCTTTTTAAAATTTTTTTGTTTACTTTGTTATTTTTTGTGTGTATGTTTTCAAATCAGATCTGATAGGTACAGGAAATTGTCCCTCCTTCTCCAGCAGAGCATCTGGTGGATTCGAAGCCTATACTTCTGAGATTGCAGTGCAGGCCACTAGGCCACCAGATCTCCCTTCATGCTAATTTCTTTTTTTTTTTATTAAATTTTATTCGTTTTAATGAACATTTACCAAGATCTCAGGTTTTCATTCATTCATTGTTGCACTGTTTTCTCCACCCTCATCCCCAGTTCATTCTTCTTCCCCCCCCCATGTCTGTTTTAATTGTCCAGTTGCCACAGTGCTTGTCAAAGCCAGTTCTGATTAATCTCCTTTGTCAGTGTGTCCCTTGCCATTCCCTATCACTCCTCCCTGAGAGAGAC
>NW_006399773.1:6619929-6634963 GCF_000299155.1 Elephantulus edwardii
CTAACAAGTTAAAAGTGCATGAGTCAAAAATTGAAAAGCAATAATATTCTGAGTAGAGGTTCTAATAGTGGCACAAATCAAGTAACAGAGGTAAGGTGGTTCCATTGCCATCCTTACTCTAACTTAATTCTTTTTTTCTTAATCCCTCACACAATAAACCATTTTTAACTTCTGCTTGTAAATTATATTGTTTGATCTAGAGCATTATAAAACAATGAAAAAAATGCAAAGGTAATGTTTGAGAAAATAGCGATAAATGAATCTACCTTAATCATATTCAATCTAAACCTTGTAATTTTTAAATCTTCAATTACTTTGATTTTTTATATATTGGCCAATCTGTAATTTTTCACTCTTGTACAGGGGTGGCATCCACTTCCTGAACTACATTCCTATGGAAACTCTATGAACTTTGATTAATGACAATAATTATAGAAAGGCTTCAGGCCTTTTGTTCATCGGGTCGCTATCAGTCATGCTTGAGTCAACAACAATCAACAATAACAATACATCCTGTACAGAATTTTCTCTTCACCTAAATATAATAAAATATTTAAAACTGAAAACATACTAAAATTGCATCAACATATCAGGACAATTGTTGGATCTTATTGGAAAATTATCATACTTTTGTCTTTTTAATTTTTTATATCTCTCTACTAAATAAAAATTAAATACCCCCCAAGAAAGCATTACCTGCCCTTGGGGGTTGGACTGTGGGGGTCCCGGAACCCTGCGTGAGTTTCCAGTATAAAAAGATGAAATTGAGAAAGAAAACCGCCTTGATTTCATGTAATAAACCAAAAATGAAAGAGAAAAAAATAAAGATTAAATAAAGATTAAGGTAGATGAGTTAATTGTGATCCTTCAGGTTTGCCTCTACTTTGGCTTTTGGTAAAGTTCAAGAATAATACAACTTGAAATTTATTCATTCAAGATATAAAATTATATTTATTTTGAGTTACATACAACTATAAAGCTACTATGACAGTTAAGATATTAAATATTTCCATTACTCTCAGAGGTTTTTTTGCGCTCTTCTGGCCAGAAGAAACCACTAAGGTGTTTTAGTTACCTTTCAAAGAATTGTATTTTAATGGACTCGTATAATTATGTGTTATTTTGTATCTGATTTCCTTCACTCACTCTAACAATGAATTTGAGATTTCATATTGTGTTCATTGTTTTTTTCTCTGAGTAATGGGTATATGTTGTTGTTGTTAAGTGCCATTGGGTAGTAGGTGACTCATAGCGACCCTGTGAACAAAAGTCCTGGACACTTCCTATATAACTTTCGTCCTTTTTCCAGGTTCATAGTGTTTCCAGAGGTAAGCTATTATGGAAGTGAATGCCACTCCTGCTTCCAAGCTTGTTTTAATCAGGGAGCTCAACCAAACACTTTCCACCATGGGTAACCCTTCTCACATTTGACTCATCAATGTCACAGTGCTCAGCTTCACAGCAACCATGAGATACCTCTGTACAGCAAGTGAACATACTAAGATTACATGAACTAGAAGAATGTTTTACCAAAAACAATTAAATGCAGGCCTGAGGTCTGTCCGGAGTAGAGGAACCCATTTTGGCTTGGATGCATGACTTTCTGTCCTTCAGGCCAACTGCTCTCTCTCTCTCTATACTGTTATTGTTGTTGTTAAGTGCTGTTGAGTCATAGGCGACTCATAGTGACCCCTGTGACTTGCCTTAGGGTTTTCAGTTTACCATTAAGCAACCTGAACTCCCATAGAATGGCTCTGTTGTTGTTGTATGCCATCGAGCTGCCTACGACTCATAGTGACCCTATGTATAACAGCCCTAAATCCTGCTCTAACCTGTACCAATATCACTGTTTCTGACACATCTGCCTCCATTACCCGAGTCACTAAATCAATCCACCTCATACAGGGTCTTCCTCTCCTGAACTTGCAACATGCCCAAAATATGTCAGACGAAACTTCAGAACCCTTGTCTTCAAGGAGCAGCCTGGTGTCACCCTCCCTCTCTAGGACAAACCTATTCGTTCTCCTACACCACAGCTCAAAGGCATCACTAAAGCATCACTGAAGTGTTATTTAAGTAGAATTGGTGATAGTCTGTCTCTGAATGTTTGGTAGAATTCAAATGTCCTGGGCCAGGACACTTTTTGGAGGAGGTGAGGAAGGGAGTTATTTATGACCTGTTTAATTTCTTCCATGGTATGCAACTGTTCAAGTGTTCTACCTTTGTCTGTGACAATCTGAATAAGGTGTGAGCTTCTAAGAATTTGTTCTTTCCTCTCAAATTTATCACTTTAGCTTTTCATAATGTTCTGTTATTATCAATTTAATTTCAGCTGGTTCTGTTGTGATGTCACTTCTTTAATTTTATTATTTGACTTACTTTTATCTCTTTTATCCCTTTAAGTTTGCCAATGATTTTGTCTACTGACACTTCCAAAGAACCAGCTTCCCAATCTTCTTGTTGGTTTCAATTGTTTTTAGTAAATTGTTAGTTTTTTTAACTTAGCTGGAAAATATATGTTCAGTTCTCAATTTGATTGTATGTTCTCTGATTATACCAAAATTTTATAGAGTTTGTTTTTACATATATAAGGCTTTTGGTTAAATATGTGAAGGAAAGGTTGAATTTTATTTTACTTCACACATATAGGCAGACTTTCAGTATAATACATTAAAAATACTATTCTTTTCCAATAGAATTAATTTGGCACTTTTGCCAAAATGTTTTAGTAAGGGCTTATTTCTGATCTCTGTGCTGTATATTTGGTATATGTAGTTTCTTGAAAAAAAAGTTATGATTTCACCAATATCATCTTATTTCTATTATTTATTCCAACTTTCAATTCAAGACACATTTTGTCATTTCAACGAGAAAGCTTTTTGGGATATTGATTCAGGTGGTATTAAATGCAGATTAATTTGGGAAGAACTGAGCAATCTTTGAGGACAATGTATCTTTTCATTTATTTGTGCCTTTTAAAAATTTTATTAAATAGTATTATCTAGTTTTCAATATATATCTTATATGTATTTTAAAATACACTTAGAAAGATTTTGTGTTTTGTACTATGCTGTTGTTGTTAAGTGCCTTAGAGTAGTAGATGACTCATAGTGACCCTATGAATAAAGCACCTGAACTCTTACTTTCATCATTTCTCTAAGTTCATAGGGTTTCTGGAAGCAACCTATTTCGGAAGTGGATGCCACTTCTGTTTCCAAGCTTGTTTTAATTAGGGAGCTCCACCAAACACTGTCCACCATAGTAATCATTATCACATTTTGACACATCAGTGTCACAGTGTTTAGCCTCACATCAACCATGAGTTACCTCTGTACAGCAATGGACAGATCAGTGCTATACCACTTGGAAGAATGTTAGACCAAAACCAATGAAAACCATACCAGAGTGCCATAGATTAAAATCACCCACCTTTGGCTTGGTAGCATCACTTTCTGTCCCCTAGGCCAACAGAGCTCTCTCTATGGATTTGTACTATGCTTATATGCAAATGAAACTGATTTTTGTTTATTATCCATATGTTGTTGCTGTGTTCTATTGATTCAGAATCAACTCATAGCTGAATTTCCAGTGGGTTTTTTCAAAGACGCTGATTGCAGGGGAGAAGATTGCCCATCTTTATTCCATAGAACAGCTTGTGCATTTGAACCACATACCTTTGGTGAGTTCTTTTATTAGTACCACTGTAATTTTAAATGCTATTTTACAGACAAACTATGCCAAATAAAAACACTTCTCTTAATTTTATCCAGAAAATGTGCTGTTTACATTTTATTTTTCCTCATTACAATGCCTGAGTCTATTAATATATGTTGAACAAAATTTGTGACAATTACTATTTCTTTCCACTGTTCTATTCTTTTTAATGCTTATATATCTCAGCAGCAAGTATTATGTTACTTGGTAGGTTTACTTTTGTTTTATTTGTGTAAAACTATACAGAGCAAATTGATTTTTCCATTTACCTATTTACACACTTTTACAGCTTTACTTGCAAGACATACAATGTAATGAAATTCTTCTTACTCTATCCCTGAAATTTTTGTTTGCATTAGCCCTTCTATCCCCTTTTTCCTGCCTTGTGAACTTTATCTGTAGGCAAATAAAGTTATATGATTGATTGTCCCTAGGAGTGAGTGCCTCCCTGGTATTATTGTTAAATTTCTGTTATTGTTAGATGCTGATAGTAACCCTATGAACAACAGAGACAAACACTGCTTAATCCTTTGCAGTGCTCATCCGTGGACTGTGTACTGATTGGTTGAAAGCTGAATTCAGGACAGAGTCTTGTTCCAGGAGAGAAGGGCAACTAAAGGCCATAGAGATTCCAACAGTTTTTATCAGATCAGCAAGCCTTGCCATTGCTATGTTTGCTTGTTTGTTTTAATTTCACTCCACATATTCTCCCGCTCTATTTACAGTTTTCTATTGATATACCTATTAGAGTAGTCAGTAGAGATAGTCAGGTACCACTGAGTTCTTCCACTCTTACATTCAATGAGATTGAGGTTGCCTGGTCCTTTAGTCCTTTGGATGAATTCTTTGTATGCACCTTTACCTTCCTTCCTTCTTCTTGGTTCCATGCTCACAAAGAAAAGCAAATAGTCACACCTTAAATAGCTGCCATCAAGCTTTTGGTTAACAGCACAACATGGTGTACACTACTTCATCATAGTTCATACGCATAGGCTTTTTAGACCCTGATTGCTCCTTACCAAAGAAAGATACAGAATACTGTCTTTGTGAATTATGTTATGCCATTTGAACTTGATGTCCCCTGAGAAGACTGTCTGTTCCTAAGACACTAGGAACAGAAACAACTCATTCTCTCAAAGTTTTTGGTTATGCTTAAGTTTTTACAACTTTTCCTATTGTTGGCTCTAATCTGTGCTTCAGTCGATCTTTTCCAGTCAGTGCGTCAGCTGGCTGTTCTCCAGATTTCTTGGCACAACTTAGTGAGCACATCCAGGCCAGTGTCTGTTTGTTGAAATATGTCAATTAGTATGCTGTCAACTCCTGGAGCCTTGTTTCTTGCCAATTCCTTCAGAGCAATTTGAACTTCCTCTTTCATCATCATAGGCTCTTGCTCATATGTCCTTTCATGAAATTCTTCTGTGTCAGCCAATTCCCTCTGATACAGTGACTCTGTGTATTCCTTCCATCTTCTCATGATACTTCCTAGATCATTTAACACTCTACCCAAAGTATCCTTAAATATTGCCACCTGTGGTTTGAATTTGTTTTTCAGCTCCTTCAGCTTAAGAGAGGCTGAGCGAGTTTGTCCCTTTTGATTTTCTGTCTCCAGCTCTCTGCACATTTCATTATAGTATCTTGCTTTCATTTCATTATAGTATCTTGCTTTATCGTCCTGGGCTGCCTTTTGAAACTTTCTGTTTAGCTCTTTGACTTCTTGGTTTCTTCCTTTAGCTTTGGCTTCTTGGCACTATTCAGAGTCTCATCTGACATCCATCTTGGTCTTTTCTTCTTTTTCAGCCTTTGTAACAATCTTTTGCATTCTTCATATACGATTTTCTTGATATCCTCCCATGCTCATTGGTGCTCAAGGCCTCAAACTTGTTCCTGAGATGGTTTTGAAATTTGAGTGGGATAGACTTAAGACCAAATTTTGGTTCCCGTGGACTTAATTTAATTTACCTCAACTTTAGCTTGAACTTGCATATGAGTAGTTGGTGGTCTGTGCCACAATCAGCACCCGGCCTGGTTTTCGCTACTGATACTGAGCTTCTCCACTGAGTCTTTCCACAAATATAATCTATTTGATTCCTATGCATAACATCAGATGAGATCCATGTGTATAGCCTGTGTTTATGTTTCTTATAAAAGGTATTTGCAATAAATAAATCATTGAATGTGCAGAACTCTATCATTCTATATCCAGCCTCATTTCTCTCACCGAGCCTGTATTTTCCAGCTACTTCTCTGTTCCCAACTTTTGCATTCCAGTCGCCCATAATTATCAGTTCATCTTGGTTGCATGTTTGATCAACTTCTGACTGAAAAAGTTGGTATAAATCTTCTATTTCCTCCTCTTTAGCTCTAGTTGTTGGTGCATATATTTGAATGATGATGGTAGTCACTGGACTTCCTTGTATGCGTATGGATATTATCCTATTGCTCACCACATTGTATTTCAGGATGGATCTAGAAATGACTTTTTAAATTATGAAACCAACCCCATTTTTTCTCACCTTTTCATCCCCAGTATAGTAAATCATATAATCGTCTGATTCAAAATGTCCCATGCCAAGTCATCTCATTTCTTCTATACCTAGTATGTCAATATTTATGCGTTCCATTTCTTTCTTAACAATGTCCAATTTTCCTACATTCATGCTTCTCACGTTCCATGTTCCAATCACTAGTGTCTGCTCACAGCTGTTCCTTCTTCTCTGTATTTCTGGTTCTAAGATCTCAGTCTCAATTGCCATGTCTGCTAGTCCAAGCAATAGTCTAAGTGTGCTCTACTGTACATAGGGTTTTCGAAGGCCTGTCTTTTCAGAAGTGGATGGCCAATCCTTCTTCCTAGTTTGTCTCAATCTTTAAATATATACATGATAGTATCTGGCAGACAAGCATTCCACAGAACAGAACCAATGAAAGACAATTGCCCAGTTATGACAATGACCAATAGATTCAATGTTACAGCCCACTGATGCTGTCTTACTCCACCACCATCTCTTCCTCCTTTTGCCTACACCATTCAATACCCTTCTCCCATTGACCAGCCCCTGATGTGATGGCCTAAGTCTCAAGCCATCAGGATTTCTGTGATTCTGAACAAATCACGCTGCTGTGCATCTCTTATGATGCAGCCAGTATGACTTCAACTTAAAGTTCGTAAGTACAACTGTAATGTGCAACTTCCACTCCAGGATTACCTTCTCATGGGTTAATACACTTGTCTTCCATTTGAAGCCAGATGCTGATGCAAATTTTCTTGGCCCTAGGATATACTTATATATTAACATTAATATAATGGAGATCTGGTGGTCTAGTGTAAGGAGCTGTGCTGCCAACCCAAAGGCATGTGCTTTGAATCTACTCGTGACTTTGTGAGGGAGAGTTAAACAATCTCCTCCTGTGTGATTTACTAACTGAAAACCTGTTAGTGTATCAGTTATGAGTTCCAACTTGACAGCATATAATGATGACAACAATGATATTAATGTAGAAATATTGTCTGACAAACTATGTATTGTTATGGATATAGTCTCTTTACGCTAACTCTATCTCTTTGTCTTGCCTAAGTATCTATATACCCACTTGTAGGTTAACTCATTTCACAACTCCTTCCCTCCTACTGGGTGTGGTCTCATTCAACATTTCACTTTCTTTTTACCAAGGAGTGAAAATATATTAAAACTGAAGTATCTAATTCCAAATATGTAAATAGTGTCTTAATTAAGGAATACATATGTTGCAAAACAGATTTGCTTGAAAGATAATGTAATTATATTTTTGTTAGCATTGGTGCAATAGTCAAACAGATCCCTTGAAGATTCTACTACTGTCAAGAAAATGTCTTTACATTGTAATATTTTCTAGGTTTGATTAACCACCTCTAAAGATTTTTGAATAATTAAAACCTGTCTTTCTAACACTTTTTTGGTTCACATTGTATTTCTATTTGTTTACAAGCTTGATCTCAGTTTGCAACTCGCCTGCAATGTTTTCCATTACTGTGCACTGTTTGAAAATGCCTTGATGGTGATAATCACTGGCTCCTGGAGTGTGATCAGCACGGTGAGCGTCTCTGACTCGCCTTTTAAATTTTCTTCAATTTCCCACAATTAAACAGATTTTAGTCTTGTTTATAATTAGCTTCTTGTTTTGATTTTTTCATTCATTTTCAATATGTAATATGATATTAAATGTCTTCAAACTTGCAGGTGCGTTTTTCTTCCCATGGCCAGTTCACTGAAACTAATTGACTAACATTAATAGACAAACTCCATGCCATTATGTTCATGTATTTATATAATCTTGCCCCTTGCTCAGCCTTTTAGGCTTAAAGCAGGATTGGCTTGAAAGTCAGCTGTCTAAAGAGAAGAAAACAAGGCATAGGGGCACAGAACCATGAACATCTCTCTGAAAGGGCCAGAGGGGATAAGAAAAGCACAGCCCCTCACTGCCCCAGAGTAGAAAGCAGATGAAGAGCCTAGAGCCCAGCCCTGTGATGCCTGTAGAGTCACACCAATGGCAAGAGGTTCATTTATTCATTGTTGATTCACAGACTCACAATTGTTGTACTGATAATGGGGCTTACTAGGGAAGTAAGTATGAAGGCAGAGAATACCAATGCAAATCCAAGTTTTAGTCCAACAGTTCCAAGGCACAATTTCTCGATAAATCCAGGCTACTCTTTCAGGTCAGCAGTCAAATACAAATCATCCAGCAAGATTTGCCCCAGAACATTTATAAATCAGCTGCTTCAAATATCCAGCAAGAACAGCCAAACCTTTAATTATGACAAACACAGATGCAGGAAGCCTTAGGTCCACTTTGCCACAGTTTCTCCGAAGCAATGCTACAATGTCTCCAATACTAGGTTCTTGCTAATGTAATCTGCACCAGGCTCCCTCAAATCTTGCTGTCACAAGTTTTGGTCATGTCAAGTTTTGCTGCCCAGTGTAGGAAACACTCTTTTTTCCTAGTCCCACAGCTATTGCTGATTTGTAAGACCATGTGTCTGCAGTTAAGGTAGCTGGAGACCAAATAGGGCTAACTAATGCCTAAAAAAGGGCATCTTTTAGCCTAGTATCACCACATCAGCCTATTCAAAACCACCACCCCTTGCTCAGCAAGCAGCCCTCAGGCTTTAGGTGGGCCACCAGTATTGAAGATCCAGTCAAGACATCACCAAGACTTCAATATTCATATCTGTAATGAGTCACGCTCGACTCAATGACAATTATCAACAACAAACAACAATATTACAGCACCATGCCAACTGTGAATCTCAGTCAGGATAATTCAACACACACTCAAGCCCCCAACCTGCCAGACTGCCACAAGCCTCTGCTGGATTCAGGAACATGTTTGTATGCCTAATTTGTGTTACAGGTACAACAGTTACCTGTCAGTTGTATTGAGGATATGATTTGCATATTGCTGATCACTTTATTAGGGAGCTCTGGTAGCCAAGTGGCAAGAAGATACACTGCCATCCCAAAGGCACTGAGTTCTAATCCATCAGCTGAATGATGGCAAATCTCCTCGGAGATTTATTCCTTATGAAAACCCACAAGAGGGTAAACTTTGGGTTGGTTCTGTCCTGATAGTACACAACAACAACAACAACAATCACTTTATAGCTTAGTTATGTATGTTCTTGTTTGTTTGACTTTGTTCTTCTTATTCAAGTACTTTTCTAGTTTTTTGTACTGAGGTAATTTGTGGGTTGCTGTGATACTGAAAGCTATGCCATAGGTATGCCAAATGCCAAAAGGGTCACTCATTGTAACCAGGTTTCAGAAGAGCTACCAGATTAACAGAAAAAGGCAGAAGTGTCCATCCACTTCTTAAATAGCAAGGCTCTGAAACACTACAAAGAAGAGAAGAACATGTATAGTTGTAGGATTGGAGGTAGAGCCCAGATTAGAAATCAATCAAAATGAGAAGAAATAGCTACAGATATCCTTTAATAGTTGAAATATGGAATGTATGAAGTATGACTGTTGGAAAATGAGAAGTTGTGAAAAATGAAATGGAACACTGACATTGTAGGTGAAAATTAACATTGTAGGAATTAATGAGATAAGATGGACTAATTGACCACTTTGAATCAATCACATGGTATAATATGCTAGAAATGAAAAACAGAAGAACAGTGTTGCTTTCAAAGGTAAAGATACAATTTTAAGTCCTATCTTGAAATAAAATATTGTTAGTATATTATCCATATTCTTAAAAGGAATACCAGTTAATAATACTGTTGTTAAAACATAAACAGCAGCAGCTTAGCCAAAGAAGAGGAAATTGAAGTTTGTACCAAATGCTGTCAGAAATTACCAAAAATTCAATCAAGATCTTTAGATGATAATTAGTGACTGGACTGCAAAAGTTGGAAACAATGAAAAAGAAATGGTAGTTGGAAAGTATGGACTTGGTGAAGAAAGGGAATGATCAGATTTTGTACTTACACTAGTTTATTCATCACAAACTTAATTTTTAAAAAAGCACAAAAGACAACTTTACACATAGACCTCACCAGAAAGATTGCATAGGAATATGAATGATTACATCTATGGAAGAAATTGATGGAGAAGCTCAATATCAGCAGTCAAATCCTGGACAGGTGCCGACTGTGGAATGGTCGTAGATTATTTATGTGAAGTTCAAATTGAGGCTGAGAAAAACTAGCACAAGTCTACTAGAACCAAAATATTGAATCTAAAAACTACCTCAAGAATAGGTTTGAAACATCAGTTATAAAAGATTAGATGAACTATGAGTTCACAAGGATATTATTCATAGGGACACCAAAACATCATTATAAAAACAGAGGAAAAAAGAAAAAAACCCTAAAATGTATGTCAGAGGAGACTCTGAAAGTGGCACAAGAATATAAAGAATCCAAAACAAAGGGGGAGATGCAGAAGTAAAAGAGCTGAACAGATGATTTCAAAGAAAAGCTCAACAAGACAAAACAAAATTTTATGACAGAAAATTTTACTGTTAAAAAATGGCTGATGCTGAAATCAAGAGCCAATGACGATGAAGAAAGTTCAAACTAAACTAAAGACATTGGCAAAACATATCAAGTCCAGAAATTGATTGGACACCAATTGACATGTTTCAACTAACAGATGCAGCTCTAGATTTGCTCACCAGTCTTTGCCAGGAAATTTGGAAGATAACTGTTTGACCAACTGACTGGGAGGAGATCTATGTTTGTTTCCATTCCCAAGAAAAATAATCTAACATAATATGTAAATTATGAAACAATATCATTCATAGTACAGACAAGCAAAATAGTACTGAAGAGCATTCAAAAATGAGAAAATTGTCAGAAGTTCAAGAGGGGCTTAGAAGAGGCCATGTGATCACCAGGGGTCTCACTGATTATGTCAGATGGATACTGGCTGAAAGCAGAGAATGTGAGAAGAATATCTGTTTGTATTTTATTGACTATGCAAAGGCATTTGACTGTGCGGATCATAATAAATTATGGCTAACATTTAGAAGAATGGGAATCCCAGAACACTTGATTGTGTTCGTACAAAACCTATAGCTAGTTCAAGAGGCTGTTGTGGGAACAAAGCAAGGGAGTATTGCATGATTTAAAACGAAGATAGATGTGTGTCATGATTGTATTTTTCCTTCATCCAATTCAATCAACATGCTGAGCAAATTACTCAAGAAAGTGTACTCTGTGAAGAAGAATGTGGTATCAGGATCAGAGGAAAACACATTAACAAATTACATTGTACAGATGACACAACCTAGCTTGTTGAAAGCGAGGAGTACTTGTTGCAGAAAGTAAAAAAAAAAACCCCAACCCAAACCAAAACACGACAGCCTTTAGTATTGATTACATCTCCATGTCAAGAAAACAAAAATTCTGACCACTGGACTGATAGTTAATATCATAAGAGATGGAGAAAGGATCTAAACTGTCAACAGCTTAATCTTATTTGGATCCACAATCAGCATTCATGCCCCTAACAACAACAACAGCAACAACAAAGCTATTTTGGTTGTTTACAACTTTTTTCATAGCAACTTCATGCTCATCTGTCCTAAATTTTTCTGGTTAAATATGAGTGTTCTAAGATTTCTCACAAAGTATCAGGACTTTCCAATCTAGTGACCACATCCCCATTAAGTCAACAATTGGGGAAAATGTATAATTATATGTAACTTTCTAATTCCTACAGATAGAAGTGCTGTGATAATAGTAAGTTTTCAAACTAAGGGTTTTTTTACTCAAACGAATACAAAATTTTTCAAGTTATTTTTATGTTAGCTTATTTTACATTCCTACGAAACTGGAGAGAGGATGAGAGACACACAAGTGTTGAGGACTGTCCTTCATAGGGTCACTATGAGTTGCCTGCGACTCGATGGCACTTAACAACACAACTAATTTTAAATTAACTTCATCATGTTTAATTTACAAAAATCTAAGCGTGCCAATTCAAGTGGTTTCTGACTTACATACACAAAATTAGTTATTTATAAGGTTAAATAAAGTGAGTCATATACTCAGGTTTATTAAAATAACAAGGTAAATAATTTTAAACAATAAGACTATGCTTCCTCCTGCCACAGCAGAATAACTATTCTATTCTCATGTGCTAAAAAAAATTAAAAAAAATTGAAAGCTGTATTCTATTATCAAGGAAATTCCAATTGATTTTTAAAAATTAAAATAATTTGTTGAATATTTAATACATGAGAATGATGATTCAGTGGGGTCTTTTTGCATCACTCAATATGGGTCATTTAATTGACAATTTCATTTTTCACAACTTCTAGACTCCCTGCATTTATGCATTCTCCTGATCCTCTCTTTACTTTTCCACCTTTCCCATTTGGTTTTGGTTTTTCTGCATTCTAATGCTATTCTCAGAATCTTTTCTGACATCTATTTTGGCCACATAATATTCTTTTGCTTTGTTGATGGGTGATATTTTGATCATCCAACAACTCATCTGGCCTTTGATTATTAATATTCAATACACCAAACCTGTTATTGAAATGGATTTTAAATTCAAGTTGTGTAGACTCAAGGTGATATTTTGATTCTCGTGTACTTTTTTTTTATTGTCTTCAGTTTAAATTTGAACTTGAGAATGAGAAGCAGTTATATTCTGGAAGGAGGTTTCTTGTTTTGATTGAGGTTAAGATATGGCCTCTATTATTATTTTTTGTTGTTGTTGTTCACAATTGGTTGAGTTTTATAGCTTTAGTTAACAATAAGCTGTGGGTTGGAAACTTCTTACCTATAATTAATGATGGAGGACCTTTGTATTTAAAAGTTGGTTTGGCCTGAGGGTCTGTGGCCCTCTGGCCTAATGTTTATTGTGTTTGGGACAACATTCTTCTAAGCCAATTAACATTGATCTGTCAATTTGCTATACTGAGGTAACTTAGGGTTTCTGTGATGCTGAAGACCATGCCACTGTTGTGTCAAATGCCATAATGATTACCTAGAATGGACAGTGTTTCTGTGGAGCTCCCAGACGGAGACAAGTTTGGAAGCAAGAGTGGCATCCACTTTCTAAATAGCATGCCTTTGGAAACTATAAACTTAGAGAAACAACAATAGTTATAGAACAGGATTCAGGTCTTTTGTTCATAAGGTCATTATGAATCATACTCGACAACACTTAACAACAACAACTTCATAGTCTGTCTGTTCTATAATGAGCACCAGGTTTTATTTTGATGGCTGTTATTGAGCTTCTCCATTGAATATTTTCTCAGAAGTGATGAATCTGATTCTTGAGTAAATACAACCATTTCAGGAATTAGTTTATAACCAATGGTAATAAAAGGGAAAGTTCAAGTTACACTGAGGGCATTGAGAAAGACAAAGGTTAAGGCATTGATACAATACCAATTTACAAGTTTCACCAAACAAATATAGTGCCGAACGTGTCCAATATTTTGTGTCAAGAAGTTTCGAGAACTAGTCAAGAGATTAGAAGAGATACTATTATATAGAAAAAAAGAGTGTGAAGGTGGTAGAGAGAGAGAGAGAAAGAAAGAAATTGGTTCCAAGAAACGAACAGGCCTTTATTATGTGGTCTGAGAGGGACACCAAGTGACCTGACCACACAGCACCCGAAGAGGATCAAAATGGCGTGTGGACAGTTTGGGGGTTCCTTTATATAGGGCTTCTGGGGAGAACTAAGATGGTATTTCTAGGAATTTGGGATGTTAATTAAGTTAGGTTTGGGTTATTTAGATCAGACTCAGACCCATTGTCTGGTCTGATCTTTGATAGGACCAGCTTAGACATTATCAGGTTTCTCAGGAAATAATCAAGCCTGGGGGAGGGGGGGGGCAACTACCATATTCTTCCTCCAGATATATTTTTGTTTCATTTTTTAAAAAATTATATCCAGAAGAATGCTGAAATTATCAGATATCACTAATATCATATGCAAGTAAAACCTTGTTGAAGATTATCCAAGAATAGCAGGAACAGTTCATTAGTAGGAAACTGACAGAAATACAAACTGGGTTCAGAAGAGGCCATGGCATGGGGTATACCAGTGCTGATGTCAGATGGAACTTGAATGACAGCAGAGAATAACAGAAATATATTTAATTATGTATTAATACCTCCTGCACTACCTCTTCCCTACTGCACTGTCTTCTGTTTGTCTCCCGACCTTGTTAGATCTGCTTGAAATACAATATTGTGAGTTACAGGATAATATCTATATGCATACAAAGAAGTCCAGTGTATACACCTATCATTCAGATAGTCTCAACCAGAGACAAAGAAGAGGAAATAGAAGACTTCTTCTAACTTTCACAGTCAGAGATTGATCAAACATGCAATCGAAGATGCATTAATAATAATGGGTGTCTGGAATGCAGAAGTTGGGAACAGAGAAGGATCAGTAGTTGGAAAACATGGACTTGGTGGCAGAAATGAAGCTGGAGATAGAATGATAGAAATTTGCACACGGAACAATCTATTCTTTACAAATATGTTTTATAAGAAACATAAACACAGACTATATACATGGATTTCACCGGATGAAATGCATAGGAATCAGATTGGTTACAGCTGTGGAAAAAAACCTCTGGAGAAGTTCAATATCAGCTGTGAACACTAGGCCAGGTGCTGAATGTGGAACAGACCACCAAATACTCATATGCAAGTTCAAGCTGAACCTAAGAAAAATTAAATCAAGTCCGTAGGAACCAAAATATGACCTTGAATCTATTCTACTCAAATTTCAAAATCATTTCATGAACAGCTTTGATTTCTTGAACACAAATGAGCAAAGACCAGATGAGCTATGGAAGAATC
>NW_006399773.1:6635174-6636755 GCF_000299155.1 Elephantulus edwardii
GAGTCATTGTACCAAAAGGAAATAGCAGACACAGAATAATTTCATGAAACAACATATGAGTAAGAGCCTGTGGTGATAAACAAAGAAGTTCAAGCTGCTCTGAAGGAATTGGCAAAAACAAGGCCCCAAAAATTGATGGTATACCAATTATTTCAACAAACAAATGCTGCCCTAGATGTACTCACAAAATTGTGCCAAGAAATTTGGAGGACAACCACCTGGCCAACTCACTGGAAGAGATCTATATTTGTTCCTGTTCCAAAGAAAGGTAATATGACAGAGTGTGGAAATTATTGAACAACATCATTAATATCACATGCAAACAAGATTCTGCTGAAGAGTATCTAAAAATGACTGGAACAGCATATCAATAGAGGACTGCTTGAAGTGAAGACTAAGTTTAGAAGAAGCTATGGTAGTAGAGATATTGTAGCTGTTGTTAGATGGATCTTGGCTGAAAGCAGGGAGTATCAGAGGGATGTCTATCTATGTTTCATTGACTATGCAAAGGGATTTGACTAGGTGGATCACAGCAAAGTGTAGCTGACTCCAAGGAGAATGGGAATCCCAGAACACTTGATTGTGTTTATGTGAAACCTATACATGGACCAGAAGATAGTCATCAGGATAGAGCATGGAAACACTGCATGGTTAAAAATTGGAAAGGGTATATGCCAGAGATATATCCTATCTCCATACCTTTTCAGTCTATATGTGGAATAGATTATCTAAGAGGCTGGGCTCTAGGATTAGCAATGTGGCATCAGAGTTGGAGGAAGGATCCTCAACAATCTTTATTATATAGATGACACAGCCTTGCTTGCTGAAACTGAGGAGGACCTGAAGCGCTTGCTGCAGAAGGTCAAAGACTGCATCCTTCAATATCGATTGATGTTCAATATCAAGAAAACAAAGATTCTCACTACTAGGCCAATAGGAAGCATCATACTAAATGGTGAAGAGATTGATATTGTTAACAGCTTTAGTATGCTTGGCTCCACAATCAACACTCTTGGCACCAGCAGCAAGGAAATGAAAAGACAAATGGCATCGGGAAAGTCTGCTGTCAGAGACCTCTCCAAAGTACTGAAGAGCAATGATGTCAGTCTGGAGAGGTGCACCTGACACAGGCTATGGTCTTTGAAATCACTTGCTATGCATCAGAGAGTTGGACAATAACTATGGATGATAAAAGGAGAATTTATGCCTTTGAGCTGTGGTGTTGGAGAAGAATATTGAAATACCATGGACTACTATGAGAACAAATAGGTTCATCCTGGAGAGGGTTAAACCAGGCTGCTCATTAGAGGCAAGGATTCTGAAGCTTTGTGTGACATACGTTGGACATTTTGTAAGGAGGGACGAGTTGACCAGTCCTCGGAGAGGGACTTCAGGTATGGGAGGGTGGAGGGACAGCACAGGAGAGGAAGACTGTCGATGAGATGGATTGATTAAGTGACTGGGGTAATGAGGGTTGGTGTGTCAGAGATGATGAGATTGACACAGAATAGAGCAGGGTTTAGAGCTGTTGTACACAGGGTCATTATGAGTCACAGGCAACGTTATGCCACATAACAACAG
>NW_006399773.1:6637145-6641398 GCF_000299155.1 Elephantulus edwardii
CCATTATCAACTTATATAGATAACACAATTTGGCTTGAAAAGTGGAGAAGATTCAAAGAATATGCTGCAGAAGATCAAGCCTTCAGTACAACTTACATCTCAGCATCATAAAAAATTATTATTACTAGACCACTTAGCAGTGTCATAATATGTGGTGAAGAGATTATTGTAGATGAGCATCTAAAAGCAACATCCTTGATAACAACAGCAGTCAACATTTGCTGTTGCTCTGGAAACATTTGCTATTAAGGCTGGTGGGGCTGATGCAAACCATGGAATTTTCAGTTGCTTCCTAGGCATCTGAAAGTTGGGCAATGAATACAGGTTAGAGGATAATTGATACCTTTGAATTCTGGTGTTGAATAAGAGGTCTGAATATCCTGTGACTGCCAAAATAACCTATCAGTCAGTCTTGGTAGAACTGCAAACCCGGGAGCTCCTTAGAGGCTGTCATTGTGAAACTGGGTCTCATGTACTTTATGCATTTGGGGAATAGACTAGTGTTTTTTAAAAAGTACAGCATTCTAGGGAAGGTGGAGGGTCAGGGAAGGAGAAGTGGATCCATGTATTGTACAGACTTATGATGCAGATAGAGAATACTGACAAAGTCAGTTGTAATTGCACATCACACGCTATATTCAGTCTGAGGCCCGTACTTGACTTCAAATAAAATAATTCTAGGATAAGGTATCACAGGACTTTAAAATCTTAACCAATCAAGCATTAATATCCAATTATACCTAGCAACTAAGCACATCACAGTCAGTACCCAATAAAAAAACAAACAAACAAACAAACAAAAACTAAACAACAAACAAGAAAACCAACGCTAACTGCAGTGGACAGTTTGTCTCAAAATCCAGCAGGGGCCTACAGGGAATGGGAGACTTCGGATATCCAAGAGTCTTGTCTTCAGATAACTCTGGGTTTTATAACCCTGAAAGTTTAGTTTTAATTTCATTATTTACATTATTCTGAGTGTTTCCACATTCAGAACCTCTCAGTCATGGGTGCAACCATGTGGAATTGATGTATTTCTTCTTCAGAGAAACACCTACTGTCCTGTAGGATTCTTCTCAGAAATCAAAGAAAGTTCAGATGTTTCTTTTTCAAGCTGACACATCGAGTCTCAGGGCCTGATATAGCATCTTCTCTTTAATACAATCTGTGAGTGTCACTTGAAAAGAATCAGAGAATGCCATTAGTTCTTTTCGTTTTCTCTATCTAATACACATTTACTTACTAAGCTTAGCTAACCTTAGCTTACAAGCTCTATTTTATATTTCTAAAAGTATGCTTTTGACACACACACACACACACACACACACACACACACACACACACACGAGGAGGGGAGGGGAGGAGAGGAGCAGAGCAGAGCAAAGCGGAGCAGAGAGGAGAGAGAGCGCGCCTGTGAGCACTCTGGTGCCCTACAGGCAAGAAGCTGTGCTGCAATCCCATAGGCACACAGGTTGAGGCCACCAGGTGCTCCGTGGTAAAAGGATGGGCATTCTCCTCCCATGAGATTAACTTCCTCTAAAAACCTGCTAAAGGGTCAGCTATGGGTCATTTCTGACTCTATGGTACACAATAACAATATGTATTTATATTGTGTTGTTGTTCTTATGTGCCATTGAGTCACCTATGACTCAGAGTGACCCTATGTACAACAGTCCTAAATCCTGCTCTACCCTGTGCCTATCTAATCGTTTCTGACACACCCACCACCATTACTCCAGTCATTGAATCAATCCATCTCATCAAGGGTCTTCCTCTCTTATGCTTCCTCTCTTGAGGGACACTCTGCCTTGCAATATATCCAAAGTATGTAGATGAAGCTTCAGAATACTTGCCTCCAAGAGCAGCCTGGTCTCACCCTCTCCCTCTCTGTTCTCCTAGCAGTCCATGGTATATTCAATACTCCAGTACCACAGCACAAAGGCATCAATTCTCTTTCTATCATCCCTAGCCATTGTCCAGCTCTCTGATGCATAGCAAGTAATTGAAAAGAGTATGACCTGGATTAGGTGCACCTAGTCTCCAGAATGGAATCGTCATTCTTCAGTACTTTGGAGAGGTCTCTGAAAGCAGACTTTGCCAGTGCCATTCATCTTTTAATTTTCTGGCTACTGGTACCAAGAGAGTAGATTGTAGAGCCAAGCAAACAATCTCAATCTCTTCACCATCTATCGTGATACTGCCAACTGGCCCAGTGGTGAGGTAAGAATCTTTGGAGTGTGTGTGGCTTTATGTCCTTCATTCTTTATTTCTAAAGATACTATCTTAACATATAGCTTTGCAACCTTTATTCTAAACAATATTCTCTCCCCCCGCTCCAATTTTATACTGGTTTACTTACAAAGTTCATCTACATTGTTTTGCACATCACATTTTCCCCCTTTTAAACAATATATTTTTAACGCTTAGTTTTACAAGGTTGATTCTATCTTTACTAAGTGTCATTGCACCCCAAACTTCTCTCACTTTCATACAACTTCCCTTCTAGAAAAAGTTTATACAGGAAACAATCATTACAACACAACAAACCCTTGGCATAATTTGAGCTGACTTACATTCTTATTTTAAAAGCCTTGTGCTATTGACACCTCTTAAAAAGATGGATTGACACAATGACTGTACCAATGAGTTTGAGTGTTTCAGAGACAGAGAGGATGGTGCATCAAAGGGTCAACTTGACGTCTGTTATGCATAGTGAAGCTTTGCTGCTGTTGTGTGTTATCGTGTCAGAACTGACCCCTACCTGTCCATCCAGTAGGTTTTCAGAGTCAGTTAATCAGACAGGAGAAGATTGCCTATCCTTTCACCATGAAACAGCTGGTGGACATGAACCATGTGCCTTGGGGATTATCACACAGCTTCTAATGGCATTAACAACAGCAACAACCTAATTTAGGAGAATACAATAAATATGAGAATGCTTAGAGACTCTTTTTACCAAACAGAATTGGTCAACACTGAACAATTCCAGGAAGTACAATATAAACAAGAGATAATGTAATCAAGGAAAAGGTTCCTACTGTGTTGAAGATAATGGCAAAAAATAAGGCTCCAGGAATAGACAAGACACCATTAACATGTTTCAACTAACAAATATAGACCTGGATGCATTCATCATCAGTCCATGCCAAAAAATTTGGAGTACAGATACCTGGCCAAGTAATTGGAAAAGATTAAAATTTATTTCTATCACCAAGAAATATGATCCATTAACATTGGTGTACAAGCCTCTGTACCTCAGTTCTCATTTTCTCAGGGTATATCTCAAGCAGTGGAATAGCGGGTCATATGGAATTTCTGCGTTCAGCTTTTAGAAGAAATGCCAAACTGCCTTCCAGAGTGGTTGTACCATTTCACAATTCCACCAACATTCTATAAGAGTTTCTATCTCACCATATCCTCTCCAATATTTTTTATTTGCTGCCCTACTAAATTTTGCCACTAATACTGGGGTGAGATGGTATCTCACTGTAGTTTTGATGTGCATCTCTCTTATTACCTGTGATCTGGAGCATTTCTTCATGTGCCTGTTGGCCATCTAAATAGCCTCCTCTGTTAAAAGTCTTTCCATGCCTTTTGCCCAGTTTGTAATTGGACTATCAGTCTTTCCTCTGGAGGCCCTGTAGGATTCTGTAAACTTTCATTATGAGCCTCTTGTCTGAGATGACATTGCCAAATGCTTGTTCCCAGTTAGTTGGTTTTCTTTTCACCCAGTTGGAAAAGGTTTTAATGATAACAGAGAGTTAAGACCTTTATTATTGACCAAGGATGAACATCGATGGAACGGGGTGGAGTAGGGGTAGCCTTAATCAAATATGTTGTTAAGAAGGTACAATAAATTAAGATTTAAAAAGGGAAATGTGATCAAACAGAATGTGGAAATTATTGAATGATGTCATTGATATCACATGAAGTAAAATAATACTAAGATTATCAAATAATGACTAGAACACTGACTAGAAATTTCCAGAAGTTGAATTGGGGTTTATATAAGGCCCAGTCATACAAGGAATATCACAGCTGAAGTTAAATCGATCCTGGATGAAAGCAGAAAATACCAAGAGAATGTTTATTTGTTCTTTATTGATTATGTATAATAATAAACCATGACTAACATTGAGACCGTCAGGATTGGTGGAAGATCTATCAACAATCTGTGTTATGCAGATGACACAACCCTGCTTGCTGAAACTGAGGAGGACCTCATGCACTTACTGCAGAGGGTCAAGGACTGC
>NW_006399773.1:6642043-6656902 GCF_000299155.1 Elephantulus edwardii
CATAACAACAACAACATTGAGAAGAATGGGAATCCAATAGCACTTAGTTGTTCTCATGTTAGGATTCGAACCTAGAAGATAAGAGGCAAAAGTTTATGTGTGGAAGAATGGAGTTGTCAGAACCAGAAAGCCAATATTGGCATTCATAGAATTAGTGCATTAGCGCATGTCAGAAGTAGTGGACACTTGGAAAGCATGCATGACATTAGAGTACAGGTACCAGAATGAGAACCATCTACTAAACTTTGAACTCTCATTGGTCCAGCCCCGAGGCCCGTCTGGAGAAGGGGACTTTAGATAGAGCCTCAGTTCACCAGCATGCTGCCTTTCCTCCACATTTCATTTTCTGGAAGGAGGGCCATCCTTTTGGGCGTATGACTTTCTAATAAATAAGTCTTTACTGTTTTACCTTCACTCCTGCCTCCTTGTCTTTTTCTTCTTGTCCTTGTGCTCTAGGAGAAAGGTTTGGCCTCAACATTATTGTTCCATGAGTAAAAGTCTGCTCTCCCAAGAAACCCTAAGTTTGCTGTACACTGTGCTACTTTGGCATTTGGGTACTGTCACCTGCTCTTGTCTCTTCTGTCTAGCATGATTCTATTACCTGTACAAGAGGGGAGGACAAAGGCATTGACTTCACAGTAACACTGATACAAAACCTACACCTAGATCAAGAATCTGTTGTCCAAAGGGAAGCATGGTTTAACGCTACACAGCTTTTCTCCATACCTATTCAATCTGTGTGCTGAGAAAATAATCTGAGAAGCTGGATTCTATGAAGAGGAATGTGGCGTAAGGATCTGAGGAAGGCTCTTCAACAACCTTCATTGCACATATGACACAACATTGATTTCTGAAAGTGAGGAAGATATGAAGTTCTTGCTGCAGAAGATAAAGGACTGAAATCTCCAAACTGGATTATGTCTCAACATCAAGAGTGCAAAAGTCCTCACCTCTAGGTCAGGAGTGGCATCCACTTCCTAAGCAACATGCCTCTGGAAACTCCATGAACTTTGATAAATGGCAATGTTTGTAGAAGGGCTTCAGGCCTTTTGTTCATAGGGTCACTATGAGTCATGCTTATCTAGACAAAAATCAACACAACAACAGATCAATAACAACATCGTGACAGATACAAAAGGCATTGAAATTGTTAATAGTTTCATCTCGCTTGGATCAGCAATCAAGGGTTCTTTCCATAGTCACTTGCCAATAACACAGAAGGATTGCAATAGTAAAAGGATTTTGTGCCAACCACAATCGAATGGATTGAGAAATTATGGTACATTCATACAGCAGAATACTACGTGGCATGAAGAAGCAATGATTTTATAAATTATTATCTCCTTTGGGAGGAACTAGAAAGCATTATGCTGAGTGAACTAACTCAGTCCTACAAGGACAAATATTGTATAAAACCATTACTGCAGAATGAGTATGAGGATCCAATATGGGGAGAGGAGGTGGAAGCAGAAGGATGAGGATGTGCATAGAGGGAGCGGGTGGATGAATTAATCATGAGGTTGTATAATTTGATGGGTGGGTGGTGAGGGAAATGGAAAGAACCTGGTCTGAAAAACAATATACTTTAATTTCGTAATTAAACTGTATAATTATAAAGTAAATTATAAAAAAAAACCGTTTTAATGTTTATGTAGGAGAGCAGGCCTAATACTTTGAAAACTGCCTCCTTGTCTAAAGATGGTATTGGATTTCATATTTGGCTCTAGTGTATCTAGCTCAAAGTTATAGGGTTTTTATATTTAAAAAGAATAGTTTACGTACAGTTTCTACTAACCAGACAGTTTAACATACAATTTATTAATGGCTGAGAAATAGTCTCAAAAGACATGCTAGTTCAGGAAAGATGTATTCCCTTCCTACTAAATAGACAGCTTAAGGTAACCTGCATGGCTATAGAGAAGTTAAAACAGGGTTTGAGGACAAAGCAAGTATTAATTAAACATAAAACTAAAGTTGGATGGATCTCAGCTGAAAACAAAGAGTACCAGAGGAATATCTATCTGTGTTTCATTGACTATGCAAAGGCATTTGACTGTGTGGATCACAACAAACTATGGCTAATTCTGAGAAGAGTGGGAATCCCAGAACTCTAGATTGTGCTTATGCGAAACCTATACTTAGACTAGGAGGCAGTCATCAGAATAAATGAAGAAAACACTGAATTGTTCAAAATCAGGAAGTGTCTACACCAGGGATGTATCCTGTCTCCGTACGATCATCTAGGAGGCTTGGCTTTATGGGGAGGAATGTGGCATCAAGATTGGAGGAAGACTCATCAACAACCTGCGTTATGCAGACGACACAACTTGACTTGCTGAAACTGAGAAGGACCTGAAATGCTTCCTACAGAAGATTAAGGACTGCAACCTTCAATATGGATTGAAGCTCAACATCAGGAAAACAAAGATTCTCACCAGTGGGCAGATTAGCAGCATTGTGATAGATGGTGAAGAGATTGAGATTGTTAACAGTGTCAGTTGGCTTGACTCCACAGTCAAAACTTTTGACAACAGAAGCCAGGAAATCAAAAGAAAATTACATTGGGAAAGTCAGCTGTCAGAGACCTCTTCAGAATACGGAAAAGCAATTGTCTCAGTCTGGAAACTAAGGTGTGCCTGATCCAGGCCATGGTCTTTGCAATAACTTGCTATGCACCAGAAAGCTGGACAATGACTAGGGATGATAGAAAAATAATTGATGCCTTTTCTTTGTCTAATATAATTTGGGTATGTGGCAAGGAGGAACCAGTCCTTGGAAGGAGACACCAGGATTAGAAGGTGGAAGGACAATGTGAGAGGAAGACCCTGGGTGAGAGGAATTGATTTAGTGACTGCAGTAATAAGGGTAGGTGTGTCAGAGACAATAAGGTTGGGCCAGAATAGAGCAGGTTCAGGGCTGTTGTACATAGGGTTGTCTTGAGTCGCAAGTGACTTGATGGCACATAACAACAGCATACACATACACATGTGCATACATGTCAGGCAGGGAAAGGTGCATTTTACGTGATTTTTTTTTTACATTTTCCTTTCCAGTATATTTTCTTTGCCTTTTTTAAAATACTACCACAAAGAGTCATTGTATCAAAAGGAATTGGCAGACATGGAAGAATTTAATGAAATAACATATAAGCAAGAGCTTATGATGATGAAGAAGTTCAAGCTGCTTTGAAGGAAATAGCAAAAAATAAGGCCCCAGGAATAGATGGTATACCAATTGACGTATTTCAGCTAACAAATGCTGCCCTGGATGTGCTCACCAAGTTGTGCCAAGATATCTGGAGAACAACCACTTGGACAACTGACAAGAAGAGATCTATATTTATTACCAGTCCAAAGAAGGGTGACCCAACTGAGTGTGGAAACTACAGAACAATATCATTGATTTCACATGCAAGCAAGATTCTACTGAAGATTATCCAAAAACGACTGGAATAGTACATCAGCAGAGAACTGCCAGAAGTCCAAGTTCAGTTTAGAAGGGGTCATGGTACTAGGGATATTGTAGCTGATGTTAGATGGATCTTAGCTGAAAGAAGGGAATACCAGAAGAATGTCTATGTGTGTGTCCTTGATTATGTGAAGGCTTTTGACTGTGTAGATCATAACAAACTGTGGCTGACTCTGAGAAGAATGGGAATCCCAGAACATTTAATCATGCTAATGTGAAACCTATACGTGGACCAAGAGGCAGTAGTCAGAACAGAGCAGGGTAACATTGCATGGTTCAAAATTGGGAAAGGTGTACACCAGGGATGTGTCCTATCTCCATACCTTTTCAACCTGTATGCAGAGCAGATTATCCGGGAGGCTGGGCTCTATGTGGAGAATTGTGGCATCAGGATTGGTGGAAGATCTATTAACAATCTGCGTCATGCAGATGACACAACCCTGCTTGCTGAAACTGAGGAGGACCTCATGCCCTTGCTGCAGAGGGTCAAGGACTGCAGCCTTCAGTATGGACTGAGGCCCAATGTCAAGAAGACAAAGATTCTCACCACTGGACCAATTGGCAGCGTCAGGATGGATGGCGAAGAGATTGAGATTGTTCACAGCGTCAGTTTGCTCAGCTCCACGGTCAGCACTCTTGCCACCAGCAGTCAGGAAATAAAAAAATATATTGCAATGGGAAAGTCTGCTGTTTATGACCTCTCTAAAGTACTCAAGAGCAATGGTGTCTCTCTGGAGACTAAGGTGAGCCTGATATAGGCCATGGTCTTTGCAATCACTTGTTATGCATCAGAGAGTTGGACAATGACTACTGAGGACAGAAGGAGATGTCTTTGAACTGTGGTGCTGGAGAAGAGTATTGAATATACCATGGACTGCCAAGAAAACAAACAGATTCATCCTAGAGAGGGTTAAACCAGGCTACCCCTTGGAGGCAAGGATTCTGAGGCTTCGTCTAACATACTTTGGACATGTTGCAAGGAGGGACAGGTCCTTGGAGAGGGACATCATGCTTGGGAGGGTGGAGGGACAGCACAGGAGGGGAAGACCCTCTATGAGACTGATTGATTCAGTGACTGGGGTAATCAGGATGGGTGTGTCAGAGGCAGTGCGATTGGCACAGGATAGAGCAGGGTTTAGGGTTGTTGTACATAGGGTCGCTATGAGTCGCAAATGACTTGAAGGCGCATAACAACAACAACAACACTTCTTAGAGGATTCCCTAAGTGGAATAAATAGGTAATGTTTTCTGCTGCTAAGTCAAGGATTAAAGGTTCTAGGCTGCCCAGAGGTGTCTCAGAAGACAGCCTTCATGGTCTACTTCAGAGAAATTAGACATTGAAAGGTTTATGGACCATATTTATGCTCAGACACACAGGGAGTCATCCTGTGTTTAAATTGACTTGACTCTGACTAGGTTTATTTTCTTTTTTATTTTTTTTAGAACTCCATCCTTATTTCTGTTGAGAGAGAGCCAAGTTCATTTGCATATGATTCATTAGTATCAGAATTCTGTGTATTTTGACTTGTTTGGTCCAGGGATGGACACAATACAAACTGGGTCAGTTTATCAACCCACTCAAAGCTTATTTCAGTTGAATCAGAACCAGTTCATAGTTGACCTTGAAATGTGTTGTCAGAGATTGTTAATCACACTTGTGGTGATTATCCAGCTTTTTTCCTTAGAACCACCAGGAGATTTTAACCATCCTTGAGGCTTCACTTTGGGTTAGTCGTGCAGTTCCCTATGGACTACATACAGTACCAGAACTGCCCAATTGTTCTTATGGGACTTAATATATTAATTAATGGGAGAAAGTGTGGGGTTTTTTTCCTTGAGGAAAAATAAGCTATAGGAATCATTTAAAAGCGGAGTTGCAATTATATTTTATATTATGTAGAAAGACCTTTTTTTTTTGAAGAATGAATTCAACACTACTGAAGCTGAATCAGAGCTACATGAACAATGAACAGAATCAAGATACAGGCTGGTTATTCTGTGGCTCTGACTATAACGTGCAAAGTAATGTAAGACTGTGGATTTTGTTTTCCTGACACAAAATTAGGTTTCTATCCACTACCACCTATCAATCCTGAGAAATACAGAAACTGTAATTTGGAATTGGCAATGTAGTTTACTGAGAATAAAGCTGTGTGAATTGGCATTACAATGCCAGAAAATGACAGCATTATAGATACAAAATGAGGTCTTTCATTAACTGTTTCCAAAAAAGGGAGACAAATCTTAGATCAAGTTGGTCTGCTGTGAGGAGGAAATAAGATTGAAGGGAAGAATACCAGAACTCAAGGTGGTTTTGAGTCAGCTAGAGACTGGCCTTAAGGAACTCAATGTGAATGTCTCTTCCTGTGCTAAATGTGCTAAGAACTAGAGTAGTGTAGCAAGAAAAACAATGAGAGATTACATTAGAAACTCTAAGCACTCAGAAAGTTTCCTCACTATAAATTTCTGTCCATTGTTCACTCAGGAGGTAACAAAGAGAATGCTATCTCTGTACTCCATCTATTGTTTTACATTCCCTTGAATTATAGGTCAAGAAGGAAGTAGTTAGTCTGAGGCCTGGGAGATTGAGCAGCAAAAACACTTTTCTTGCTGAGAGTGAAATAAAAAAAAATAAGTCATGTCATACAGGGCGATAGGAACTATAGGTCAATAGGATCTCTGTCTTTTATTAGAGTCCATGGAATGGCTAGATAGCAAAATAATTGGGAAGTGGCTGAGCAACCTAAGGAATTGTTTTCTCAAGGAAATTTTTCACTTATGGCTGCTGAACTCCTACTTCAATTCTCAGGATCCTTTGCAAATGTCTACATATAGGAGGCAAGAGAGAAGAACTAAACACATTTCAAGGGCCACAAACTGGAATGCCCCATGAAATCAAGACCCTAATCCTTCAAACTAAGGAAATTTACAATAGGCATTTAAAATTTTTGCCTTTTTAAGGCATGTTGTATTATATTTTAGATGTTTTTTATAAGGTAAAGAATTAATGGTTCAATCATATTATTGCATTTAAGTTGCTATTGTTTTTAGGTGTCATTGAATAGACTGTGATTTGTGTAAATCATGTGAATCATCCAACAACATTGTTTTAGTGACAAGCAGCTACAAATATGCTGGCAAAATAGCTGCTGAATACTGAACTGATTCTGAATAATATGGCAAATAGCCAAATTCATAGAAAAACCCATGCTGTCCTTTTTAGTTTCCCCCTACTTGCCAGCAAAACTCCTTTGTTATGCACATATAATAATATTAAAATCTTTAAAACAAAGTAATCCATTAGAATGTTTATAGTTGGCTTCATTTACATTTCCATGCCCTACCAACCAGGACCAAACTGCTTCTCCTGATTCTGTTCCCCCTAAGTGACACAAAAGTGTATTTTTATTTTTTCTGTTTTATTTGAATATCCTAAATATTCTAGTTTGTAATAAAATGAAGACATGGGACTGCTACTAATATCAAAGGGATCTCTTTTATCTGAGAAACCATAAAGCAAAATACCTGATTACCCTTTTCTTCAGCACCTTGATGTAAATGGAACTTCAATAGTGTAATTTCTAGAAATCTTTCTGTACAATGTAGCTCTTCAGGGATCTCAGGATTAGCTGCTGGTCAGCTGTTCTATTCTCCCACTCTTTATGTAGCTTCCTTATTTTCTACAACATGCCAGAAAAACTGCATTTCTTAACTTTTAGTAAGTGGAGTGCTTCCTGATTTCCCCCTACAACAACATTTTAAATATTATATGCAAGCAAAATTTTGCAGAAGATTATTTTAAAAAGGGCTATAACAGTAAGTAATACATCAATAGAAAGCCACCAGAAATTCAAGCTAGATTTAGAAGAGGCTGGAGCACCAGAGATAATCATCGCTGTCAGATTGATCTTGGTTGAAAGCATAAAATATAAGAAGGCTCTCTATCTTTTATCGACTATTCAAAGACTCGTATCTATGTAGAATACAGCAAAATTATGGCTGACATTGAGAAGAATTAGAATCACAGAAAACATAACTGTGCTCATGTGAAACTTATACATGAACCCAGAAGAAGCTGTTGTTCTAACAGAATAAGGACATACTGCACATTTTAAAATCAAGAAGGGTGTGTGACAGGGCTATATCCTTTCTCCATGTATATTCACTCTGTATGATAAGAAAATCCTTAGAGAAACTGGAATATCCTGAATTTTTTTAAAACTCTTTGCAAACACCTTTATAAACACTTCTTAATATCACTTTTCCATCAAACCTGTTGCAACTGAAACAAAGCTTTGAGTTTAAAATACATAAAAATTCCATTAAAAATTAATTTACTTGCTCAATGAGCATTTTAAAATCAATTGTCATAGGCTAATTCTCAAAAGAGGACATTAGTACAGGCTTATTTGCTTACTTATTTGAAGATAGATAAAATGCTTGTTTTATAAAATCTCAAAAATACTGTAACATTACTTAGAGATCTCAAAACATAAGAAGATATAAAATATAATTTAAAATGGTTACCCCTTTTGCATTATATTTTACAATTACTTTTTGATATGATCACACACTAAGATTTATGTTGACAAATGTAATATTTGATTTTATAATCTAGTGTGATAACATGTACAGCTCCGTTGGCCATAGTTTAGGTGAAAATAAAACTCTTGAACCACAAATACTGCAAACAAAGTTAGTGAATTCTAAATAAGAATTTTACTATTTAAAATGAAATCTCTAATGTGCTTGTAAAGGTGCTGGGAATTAATACCAAAGGGAGAAAATGGTAACTGTATAGTGAAGAAAAGTGATGGACGCCTTTCTTAACCAGGTGATCCAAGTTAGCATAACCGTTAATGGGACAAATGAACAACATATGTCTCCCAAAGCAATACGCTGAGAAGACTGAGAAGGACCCTTCATCACTCATATGCTATTGTTCCAGGGGTAATTGCTGAGGAGATGTCTGCTACCCAAATAGGGTGCTTCTGTGGTTTGAGTCCACCTCAGAAAAAAGCTAGCAATCTCTTCATTTCCATTTACAGCTTCGGAAAACCTGCTGGAAACTGAGCTGTGAACTGCTTCTGACTCCGTGGCAATGCAGGTAGGGTTTTTGGTTGTTTTATTGTTTTGGTGGGATTTTTACAGGGTTTTGTTTTGTTTTTGTTTGTCCGTTTGTTTGTTTGTTTGTTTAAAAGTATAACCAGGATCTCATCGTAAGGAACTATCACAGAAAACTAAATTGAAGAATATCCTACAAAATGAATGACCTATAATCTTTTAATCTTAAAGCCAAGAAAGATATTTCCTTTCAACTCAAGTAGAGCTGATATGTAAAGGCAAGGTGAGATGTTGGAGGAGATCTCTAACCAGGAGAAAAAGAGTTATAAAGGACATTATTGGGTGATTGATAGTATTAAATTTGAGTGCAGTTGTTGTGAAGCCTCGTCAAGTCAGAACTGACTCATAGTTGACACTCCTGTGAGTTTTTAAAAAAAAGTTTTATTAATTGTTTTTTAATGCAACATATATATTTTTAAAGCATCTTCTTTCCATTCAATTATTTCCCTATTCATTCATTGCTGCATATTTTACTCCCTCTCCTCCCGCAGTTTATTTTTCTCTTTGAAAAGAAAAATAAAAATTCTTTCATTGTGGTACAATCCCCTCCCAAGTCCATAGTCCACTTAACTAGGCATTTCTTATTCTGTAATCTTGTCATGAAAATAATACCTAATCCTATTTTTAGAGGCAGTAAATTGCCTGGAAGGAGATTACCCATCTTTCTCCTGTGGAATAGCTTGTGTATTCAAACTGTGTACCTTTGTGTGGGCAGCACAAATATAACTATATTTTACCAATATTATGTTAATTAAAAAATTGGACTGTGGTCATGAGAAGAGAATTTCATTGATCTTAGGAAATACATATTGAAGAGTGTCATAGTAAAATGTGCTAATTACAATAATATGAAATAACTATTACACATAAGCAAGATACATGAATAATTAACAATAAGGACTACATTGGAATAAAAATAGAAACAATATCATGAATTGAAGTAAAGATGGTAGGGAGTGCTGGAGGCCTAGTTGTTAAGAAGATGTGCTGTCATTTAAAGGCACAAGATTCGAATCTGTCAGCTGCTCCCAGGGAGAATGATGGACAAACTCTTTCCATGTGATTTACTGACTCTGAAGTCTTGCTGGAGGATCAGTTATGAGTCGATTAAATTTGAGAACACATTCCCACAAAAGGTAAAGATGTTAGAAGCTTTTTCTCAGGAAATTTGAAATTAAAACCAAAGCTTCCCTTGAAATTCAAGTAAAATAAAGTTACAAAAAAGCATATTCCTAGTTAATCTACATTATTTACCCTTTTAAATATAAGGCTTATATTAAAAACATAGAGATAGCATTGAAAATTTAAAAAGCCCACTTAATTGTCAGAAAATAGGCAGTCCGGGTGAAATGTTCCATTGAATAATTGAAAACCATGTACAATCATTTTGCCTGTGTTTAAACAGCAGGTGATAACAATTTTGTTGAAAGCATCATTGTTTGTGAATTTTGTTGTTCTTATTCACTTCCTTATTTCAAAGATCAAGGAACTGGCTCTCTTTTAAAGCAGTTATGGACCAAGGTGAATTCAAACCAGATGTTTGGGGGGTTTAATTCCACTCTCAAATTTCTGATACATGCCCTAGAGAATGTCTAAGATCTAATGACCAGCCAGCACTTTCCATTTAAGATAGAACATTCATGAGTCAGCCTCCAAGCGAAATGTTTATTTTTCTAACTGTTTTATAGTGAAGTTTGGTTAAAAGGTTTGGCACAGTGCTCTTCAGTTTCATTTGAAGCCTGACAGAAATGCTGGCCTCAGTGTGTGTATGTGTGTAATTTAGTTGCTGTGCTACTGGAAGTCTATGGAAGATTAATGAATGGTGAGGCTCTGTGGCAGTTGTGAGGGGATGCAGGGTAGAGAAAACCAGCCACCATCTGTTCAAAATGTCTTTTGTAGTGCTTTTAAGGAAAACAGTTATCAGCAGGAGACAAAGGCAAACAATGGTTTTAAATATTAATGTTTCTGTTGTCACAAATAAATATTGCAATTGTACATCTACAGTTTTAACAAATATCTATGTGTACATATTCTGCTGTGACTATATTATATACAAATATGTACTTGCAAACCAGGAAATGATAGATCAAGAATTTAAAATCCTTAATAAAAATGATTCTCAATTGCAATCTTCAGAGATAGCATATATACGAAACCAGCAGGCAAGCTATGGAAATCCTTTGTTTCTTGTGATCAGAATTGTCGCTCATAGATACTTCCCCAAGTTTCAACCACTTTAATTAATATGCTTTAGTTACTTTCTTATAGAGTATCTCAATCCAGTATTCAAATAAAGCACCTTATAACTGGAATGCTCCCCACTATTTATGTTCATTCTAGACCAATTCTTCTCACATTTGAACTGGAAACAAATCACATGAGATACTTTAAATGCAGGTTCTGATTCATTACATCTGAGCTTGGATCTCAGATGCTGAATTTCTAACAATTCTCAACTGTAGATAATGCTACAGGCCCTTTATTATACGTGATTAGTAAGAATAGAAGTTCAACTTTGTGATATATTTTCTGTAAAAAATCGTGGAAAATACATGGTGAAAATGTTTTTAAATAGTAATACCCAATGTTAGTGCTTATTTGGCTTAGCATTTTCAAAGATTCCCATATATCTAGCCATGAAATAATAATAATTGAAGCCCTTTATTTACTTATTAGATGTTACTGAAATCTGTGTGGGTCACATTAATTGACATATTTAATCAGAAAATCATGAAATATAAACATATAAATCTTACATCTCTTCTTAAAAATTCATTATTATTTCACCTACTTTTATCAAAGGTACAAACTATTTTATTAAATATAAGTAAGGTGAATGGATTTCCTTGCCATCTGTAGTGCACAAAATAACCAAAATTTATCACTTGAGACTTCTTTAGTTCCTATTTATTTCAAGTGAAACAATAACTAATATACATCCAGAAAGTGCTATGATTAGAGGGTTTACTAGTAACTTCACTATTTTATACATGGCTAGTATCTACCTCATTCACAACTAACCACAGTTATTTTAGGAAAATTAAATTGATTAAGGCTATCCAAGGTGGCCAACATAATTTCTATAAAGACAAAGATCCTGGTTTTCTATTTTTTGCTGTTGATGTTAATTACTATTTCAATAATCATTAATTTTATAGAGTATTTTGAAATGATGAACCAAGCCCATATCTTAGCAAATTTCAGTGCTTTGAAAATAACTTTGGTTATTTTCAATAAATAGTGGGGTGCATAATAACTGTGCCTGTCATAATCACATGTTGGGGACTGTTGCTTGGGTCCTGGGTAAGAAGAATGCACGTAGCTATCTCGGGGTATGTGGCACTCCTGCCTGGCTCTAAGGATAGACACTCTTGTTTGTCTATGCGGGGTGGTGGATTCTTGGTCTAGGAATACTCCTTTCTTTGTCTCAGTGTACTTTGATGCAGGTTTGTCTTTTAGATCACCCGATATCTGTAGATCTCTGGCTTCACTTGGTTTATACAATTTCTTCTTCCAGAGAGAGTTACACTTCTGTATCAAAGGTGGCATGTCTCCAGGGGTTTAAATTCGTGCACTATGCAATCTCCTATAGTGTGATAACAACGTCCAAAAACCCATCAGAGGGCAAGTTAAGAGTCTGTTCCAACTTTACAGCCATGAGGTTTTGAACTCTTCAACTTGGTGCTAGGTGTAATTCTTGAGCCTTGCCTAAGATACTCAAGGTTCCAAAGATACCATCTTTATGTGATTCTTTTGTTTTTTCAAGTGTTTATTGCAAAAAGGACTATATAAGCCATCCTACCTGTCGCAATCTTGAACTGCCTCCCTTTGTCCATTCGGTATTTCTGGGTAAGTGTCTTGGTTCAGGTCAGATATTTTCATGTCATCACTGCTTCTGCCCACCACCTTGCTTCTGGGAGGACCTGCATGACCCCTAAGACTTCTTCCCTGTCAATGGAGCTCACTGGCCTTTCTGTCAGCAAAAGGATTCCTGCACAGAATCTTCCCAGTCCCTGTCATTAGGCCCCTGTATGGATATAACTCCTTCCACATTAACCAGACCTGTGAAACTCTCTGACTATTATACTGCATAATCCCCACTGCCCATAGGGGAGTCTTGCTGCTTCTGCATGGGGCACACTCATGCCTCTTTTGCCCTGAAAAATGGTTATAGTTCTTTAATTCCTACAGCAAGGTGCAAAGGTGCTGACCTCCTACTTTGTGTTCTATTATTCTTGTGATAGCTGTTCCACATTAGTTTTCTGGGTCCTGTTAGTGACACTTGTTTCATGTCTTTTTCTGGTATTTCAGCTCTTTCTGTCTCATGGGTCCTGGGCCTTTTCAGTGTAGAGACCCCACATCCAAGGGCTGCTCTCTATGCCTGATATTCCTCCTTGATGACAGTGGGGCCCCTTTTAAGTTCTTATGGAAGAGTAGATTATCCGAGAGGTTGGGCTCTATGAGGAGAAGCGTGGCGTTAGGATTGGTGGAAGATCTATCAACAATCTGCATTATGCAGATAACACAACCTTGCTCACTGAAACTGAGGAGGACCTCATGCACTTACTGCAGAGGGTCAAGGACTGCAGCCTTCAGTATGGACTGAGGCTCAATGTCAAGAAGACAAAGATTCTCACGACTGGACCAATTGGTAGCATCAGGATGGATGGTGAAGAGATTGAGATTGTTCACGGTTTCAGTTTGCTCGGCTCCACAGTCAACACTCTTGGCACTAGCAGCCAGGAAATCAAAAAACGTATTGCGATGGGAAAGTCTGCTGTTAGGGATCTCTCTAAAGTACTCAAGAGCAACGATGTCTCTCTGGAGATGAAGGTGCTCCTGATACAGGCCATGGTCTTTGCAATCACTTGTTATGCATCAGAGAGTTGGGCAATGACTAGGGAGGACAGAAGGAGAATTGACGCCTTTGAGCTGTGGTGCTGGAAGAGTATTGAATGTACCATGGACTGCCAAGAAAACAGATTCATCCTAGAGAGGGTTAAACCAGGCTACTCCTTGGATGCAAAGATTCTGGGGCTTCGTCTGACATACTTTGGACATGTTGCAAGGAGAGAAAGGTCTTTGGAGAGGGACATCATGCTGGGTAGAGTAGAGGGACAGTGCAGGAGGGGAAGACCCTCCATGAGGTGGATTGATTCAGTGACTGGGGTAATCGGGATGAGTGTGTCAGAGGCAATGCAATTGGCACAGGATAGAGCAGGATTTAGGGCTGTTGTATATAGGGTCACTATGAGTCGCAAACGACTTGACGGCACATAACAACAACAACATGCTTGCTACTAAGAATTAATCTCTTCAATATACTGTAATCACATTCTTTGCACAGTAAATGGACAAGTCCCCTTGATAAACCATAAAGAACTCAATTTGCATAATCTCAGATTATAATTGTATGAGAATTACAAAATCAGGATTAAAAATATCATATGAAAGGAATCCATGGCATGACAACAGGCCCGCGAGAGTGTTATATTGGGCATCTTAGTGTATGTTGCCTACAGTTCTAGTTGGAATTTTTGTTTTCTTGATGTTAAAATATGATTTATATTGAAGGCCATAGTCTCTGATCTTTTGCAGTAAGTGCTTCAAGTCCCCTTCACTTTTTGCAAGCAGAGTTGTATAATCTGAGCAACAGGTTGTTACAATCATGATGTCAGATTCATTTTAATAGTCCAGTTTCTCAAATTACTTGCTCACCATGCTGAATGAATAGGAACAGGGAAAAAATATTACCCTGACACATGTCTTTCCTGATTTTAAACCACGTAGTGTTGCCTTATTCTCTCCAGAATGGCTGAGATTCCCAATTTCTTCAATGTTAGCCATCATTTGTTATGATCCACACAGTCAAATGCTTTTGTATAATTGATAAAATAGATCTATAACTTTCTATTATTCTCTGCTTTCAGCCAATGACCTTTTGTCATATCCCTCACACTATGGCCTTTTGTGAAGCCAGTTTGAATTACTGGAAGTTCCAGTGGTTTTAAATAATCTTCAGCAAAATTTTATTACATGTGATATTAATATATATAATTATAATGGGGACATTTCTGTTAGTTGGCCATGAAGCTAAAGTCCAAATTTGTTAGTATAGGCTAGAAAGCACATTCATGGCCACATGATTTTTTTAAGAGTGCTAAATATTGTTGTTGTTGTTGTTATGTGCCATCGAGTCGTTTCCGACTCATAGCGACCCTATGCACAACAGCTCTAAACCCTGCTCTATCCTGCGCCAACCGCACC
>NW_006399773.1:6657632-6669959 GCF_000299155.1 Elephantulus edwardii
TTTTTTTTTCCCAATGCCTTCAGTGCAGCTTGAACTTATTCCTTCAGAGTTATTAGTTCTTGATATTACTTTCTGAAATGGTTCATTAGTGACCAATTATTTTGAGGCCATGGCTCTGTGTATTTCTTTCACCTTCTTTTGATATTTTCTGTACTGTTCAAGACTTTTCTTATTAAATCATTCAGGATTGTAACTGAAGGCTTGAAATGTGTCTTCAGTTCTTTCAACTTGAGAAATGTTATGAGTATTCTTCATTTTGTTTTACTTGGGTAAACAATCAAGACTCATCTCAACAGAAGTAAATAAATTTTTAAAAAAGTATTCCATTGAGACAATATGCTATTAAAGACATTGCCAAAGTGATTAGAAGTAAAATTGTCAATTTAAAGACTAAAATGTGCTTGATCCAAGGCACAACATTTTAAATTCCATCCTACAGATCTGGAAGATGGACGATGAATAAAGTAAACTGTAGAGAAAATAAAGTCTTCGAGCTGTGATGTTGGCAAAGAGTACTGGATAGTTCTTAAAAACAAACAAACAAAATAAAACAACCAAACAAATTTGTCTTGGAGGAAATGCAACTAGCGTGTTTCTTAGAGGCAAGAATAGTGAAACTTTGGCCACTTTATCAGGAGAGATTAGTTTGAAGAAGAAAGTATTATGCTGGGGAAAGTCAAGAAAGACTCAATTGGATTGAAGTGGATTGGCACAGCAATTACAACAGAAGCTCAAGCATGTTTGTGAAGACACCATAGGATAGAGCAAGGCTCTGATCTGTTTTTCATAGGATTGCTATAGTGGACTCGATAGCACATAACAGCAATGACGTAAATGTTGAAATTACAGAATGTAGGAAGAATGAGAATTCAGGTGGTGTGTTGCTAACTCAAATGTGAGAGGTTTGAATCCACCAGCTGCTCCATGGAGAAAGATGGGAAGTCTCCTCCCATGTGGTTTTCTGCATCTGAAAACCTGTTGGAGGGTCAGCTATGAGTGCCAGCTTGACAGCACATAACAACAACAACAGAACAAACACGAACAAATACAACCTCTATATCACACAAGTAAGCAAAATTAATATGATTTTTTAAAACAATTCCAATTATTATTTAAGCAACTGAATTTTTAAAGAGATGGTTGTTTTATGTGATGGCAATTGGAAATAGTTGCCTAACCCTCTAGTGGGGTTTCAAAGGTTTTAATTTACACAAGAGATTGCCCATCTCTCTCCAGCAGAGAAACTGGTGGATTTGAACCACCTGTTCTTGTGTGGGAAGAGCACTTTTAAGAGGAGTAATCTAAACTTGGGAGCTACAGGGGCCTAGTGGTAAGAGTTTGTGCATCACTCCTGAAGGGCTGTGTTTCGAATCCTCCAGCCTCTCCTCAGGAGAAGGATGGGTAATCTCCTCCTGTGTGATTAACTGCCTCTGAAAACCTGCTAGGTCGATTCTGACTCTATGGTACACAACAGCAACAGTTTAAAATTGTATCGGTATTGTTGTTTTATTAACTGCTGTGGAATTGTCTCTAATTGGGACACCATGCACAGTAAAATAAAACATTGCACCAAAGTATCTCTAGGTATATTGGAACTATTATCTTCAGGATAGTAGTCCAGTGCTTAATGGCTGTGACTCCTAACCTGAACATAGATGTTGAATCATCTCTATGTGTCAACCCTGGGTACTGAGAACCTAAGACCTCATTTGTAAGCTTATATCAATGAATTAATGTGATCCTTCCATCTATAGCCTTCCATAGTCTGATGAAATTTTAATTGTTTTAAAGAGAAAAGATTAGAGTGGGATACAAACTCTACCCTACTAAAGGCCTATAGAAGCTCATAGACACTCAGTGCTGGCTGTCTTGGGATTCTCACTCTCTTGGACACAGCATACAGCTATGCCACAATGGACAGTCTGAAGAATCTTGTCCCATTTTTCACCAGTCTGCAACATAATACTGTATCAACCACAGTCATGTGAGTCATTTCCTTGATTTGAGCTACTGTGAGACCTTACAGTGAACCTCAGAAACCAAAAGACATAAATGAGTGTGGGGGAACTGAACATAGGAGAAACCGCTCATATCAGAAACCATAGAATGGTATAGAAGATTAAACATTTGGGACATTATTTACCTCTGGCTTTTAGTAACTAATCTAATATTAATCTTAGTATAATAGATTGTAATAACATGTGATAATGCCACTTTATTTCCTTAGACTATAAACATCTTTTGACATAATAGAATAAATCATCCCTTTCCAGTCCATGGCACTATAGCAAAAAAATTAGAATGAAAAATAAGGCAGACTATTTTAACGTCTCTGAGTTATCAGAATAGGGGTGGGCATTTTTTTACTTAAGAAATGACATGGTTGGAAGGGTGGAGGTACAGTGAAAGAGAGGAAGACCCTGAGAGAAATGGATTGACTCAGTGCCTTGGGCGGTAATGGGAGTAGGTATGTCAGAAACAATGAAATTGGCTCTAAATAGAGAGCGTGGTTCAGAACTGTTGTACAGGGGTCACTATGAGTCCCAAGTAACTTGATGGTACACAACAATGTGACAATTATTTGCCAAGGAAATAGTATTTTTTTCAGATGCATATATTCATATTAACATTTAATTTACTAGCTATGAGGAAATAGGAATTTAGATCATTTTACCTTTTTTTTACCTTTATCTTCCCATATTGAAAGACTTCTCCTATTAAATGATTAGTTAAGCCTGTTTGAAACCTAGTTATTGGTAATTATCATATCTTGGTAATGGATGTAAAGGAAATAAGAAGAGAATAAGTGAGAGAGTAAAGATGTCAAGAGATTACTGCGTACCTATGTGTACTGTTGGATGTAGGCTTGCAGGGGGAGTGTGTTGAAGAGTTTGGATTGTCTTAACAAAGACTCAGGGTCATCCGTCACTTTCTGTAACTGTATCTTTACCTCTACATCAAAATTGGAATGTCAAGTATGTATAGATATAAGCAAGCAAACAAATGTAACCTGTTGCTGTGATGTAAATACTGGTTCATAGTAAGCCTGTATATCATGTGTTGCTAGATGCTACTGAGTTGACTTTGACTTATATTGATCCTATGTATGACCAAAAAAGACCTTGCTCAATACTGAGCCCTCTTTACAGTCTTTGCTTATCTCAAACCCATTGTTCAAGTTACTGCATCGAGTCACTCCATCTCCTTGATAGTCATGTTTTTCACTGACCCTCCACTTTTCCTCAAATTTGCTACTGTGGTTCAGGTTTGCAGACTCTGCCTGCTGAGTTTCCAATGAACACTATCACAGTGTGGGGTCTCTATTGCTGTAAACATGAATCTTTTTTCATTGTGATTTAAAAATCCTCAGCACTGATTATAACGATTCTTTGTCAGCTTTAAACTGTCAACATCCTTCTCAGAGGACTGCATTATTAAAAACAAATAAAACACACACACATAGAGTCATCACATAGAATTAGAGGTGGACTAGAGTTCTTGAATAAAAAGACAAGAGTAAAACAAATATTCCTCTTTTATCTCACTGACAGGAAAAAAAGAAATGCATTAAGTAATTTTGGTTTTGTCATATCACCTTCCTAATGAAACTCAATATTATTTTAATGAATTACTTGGCATCACTTTGGCTTTTTTCTCATTTCACTACAGCAATATTCTAAATATAATCCCCTAATAGTAATTCTTCTGTTTAATCCTCCTTAACACATTTCCCTTTTCATAAAATGTGATAAACTACACAAACACTCAACTGCCTGATTACCCAAATGCCTCTGCTAATTTGCCAAGGTTAGCAGAAATGGTGCACACAGTATATTGTTGGCTATGCATGGATGAAGGGTGCAGAAACAGCACAAGGCTGTATATTTCACACTCCATAAACAAAATGGTGAAACACACACTAGAAAAGTACAATAGTTATCTGATCTAAATTCAGGCAACATCAGTCGTTTGGATCTCTACTAAGTTAAATCATGTCTCTTTATGAAACGACCAAATCTTTAACCCAACAAACAGGTTGATGAAAATACACTTTTTAATACTTTTGAATAAGAGACAATTCTGAAACAATTGTTTAAAAAGCCCAAACCTATATATTATTGAACAGAAAAATGATGACTAGCTAAAGCTTTATTTCCGCTTTCATCTATGACCCATTCATACTAAATACATATTGAGCATCTGTGAGTTGAGCAAAGTGTTACGCAGTGGAATAGCAAATAAAAAAAAATCAACTACTTATATTTTAAAGCCCATCTTTTAATGGGGATATTCTACTATATAGACAATTTAATAAAGTAGAACATTGTTAGTTCTTATAAAGTAAGGTTTCAATCTGTTGTACTTAGGATATGCAGGAGTCCTGGTGGACCCAAAGACATCTAACAACAACGTATTGTTAACACTGATTTGGATTATAACATGCCTACAATCTCCAGTAGTTCACAACCATTAAAGTTGTCATCATACATATGACTTCCACCTGTATACACTGAGGTTTTTTTATTGTGCATGTTCTGTTGTACGTAGGGTTTTCAGAGGCCTGCTATTTTGGAAGTAGATGGCCAATCCTTCTAGTGTGTCTTAATCTGAATGTTCAGATCTAGAGAAGTATCCAACAGACAAGCATTTTACAGAAAAAGTGAAAAAAATATCCCTTATTGTGGAATTAAAAATTAGTTTTGGTGTTGTCCCTGCCCTTGACACAAGTGTCCTTACCCACTTATTTCTGTGCTCCACCATCCATCAAGATACCCCTCCGCTTCTACCCACTCCCTAATCTATCTCCCTATGTCTAGCCCTTGATCTTATAGCTTATATCTAAAGTGTCCTTGGTTTCTGTGATTCCTGATTCATCAGCTGCTAACAGTTTCTTATGCTGTGACCAGACTCTCCAAATTTTACTGATAATATGTCCTGAACAGAGATGATGTGTCCTGTGTATGGAAATACAAAGGAAGAGGAACAGTTGTAAGAAGACACTAGTGGTTGGAACATGGAATGTGAGAACAATGAATGTAGGAAAATTAGAAATTGTTAAGGAGGAAATGGAATGCATAAATATTGACATACTAGGCACTGATGAGATGAGATGGACTGGCATAGGGCATTTTGAATTGGATTATCATATGATATACTACTCTGGAGATGAAAAGGTGAGGAAAAATGGGGTTGCTTTCATAATTAGAAAAGCCATTTCTAAATCCATCTTGAAGTACAATATTATGAGTGACAGGATAATATCTATATGCATACAAGGAAGTCCAGTGAATACCGCTATCATTCAGATTATATGCACCAACAACCAGAGGCAAAGAAGAGGAAATAGAAGATTTAAACCAACTTTTACAGTCGGAGAGCGATTGAACATGCAATCAAGATGCATTGATAATAATGGGTAACAGGAATGCAAAATTTGGGAAGAGCGAAGAAGAATCAGTAGTCAGAAAGCATGGACTTGGAGACAAAAATGGAGCTAGAGATAGAATGATTTAATTTTGCACAATCAATGACTTATTCATTGCAAACACATTTTTTCTCATTATAGAATTTATTTTTTGTGATACCTTATGTATGTGCTAAATTTTAATTGAATGACAGACATGGTGAAATTAATATATTTGAGTTCTAGATTCTTTTGTATCCCTTTAAGTATTTTAAACTTAGTTGTGGAAGCAAACACATTTTTTAACATGGATCTCACCTACTGGTATTCATAGGAATCAGATAGATTGCATCTGCGGAAGGAACAGCTGGAGAAGCTCAGTATCAGCTGTGAAAACTGGGCCTGGAGCAGATTGTGGAACAGACCCCCAACTACTCATATGCAAATTCAAGCTGAAGCTGAGGAAAATTAAACCAAATCCATGGGAGCCAAAATATAACTTTGAGTCTATCCCAACTGAATTTCAGAACCATCTCAAGAACAGATTTGAGGCCTTAAACACGAAGGAGTGAAGACCAGATGAGTTGTGGGAGGATATCTCAAGGGTATCATCCAAGAAGAGTGCAAACGTTCATTACAAAGACAGAAGAGGAAGAAAAGACCAAAATGTATGTCAGAAGAAACTCTGAATATTGAATTGGAGTGCAGAGAAGCCAAAGCACAAGGAAGAATTCAAGATATTAAAGAGCTGAACAGAAGATTTTAGAAGGCAGCGCAGGATGACAAAATAAAATATTACAATGAAATGTGCAAGGAGCTGGAGTCAGAAAACCAAAAGGGTTGACCTCGCTCAGCATTCCTTAAGCTCAAGAAACTGAAGAACAAATTGAAATCTTGAGTTGCCATAATCAAGCATGCTTTAGGAAGAGTATTAAACAGTCCAGGAGGTATCAAAAGAAGATGGAAAGAATATACTGAGTCATTGTATCAAAGGAATTGGCACACACAGAAGAATTTGATGAAACAACATATGAGCAAGAGCCTATGGTGATGAAGGAAGAAGTTCAAGCTGCTTTGAAGGAAATAGCAAAAATTAAGGCCCCAAGAATAGATGGTATACCAATTGACATATTTCAGCTAACAGATGCTGCCCTGGATGTGCTCACCAAGTTGTGTCAAGAAATCTGGAGAACAACCACTTGGCCAAATGACTGGAAGAGATCTATATTTGTTCCCATTCCAAAGGAAGGTGACCCCACAGAGTGTGGAAACTATAGGACAATATCGTTGATTTCACATGACAAGCAAGATTCTGCTGAAGATTATCGAAAACAACTAGAACAGCACATCAGCAGAGTACTGCCAGAAGTCCAGGCTGGGTTTAGAAGGGGTCGTGGTACTGGGGATATTGTAGCTAATGTTAGATGGATCTTGCCTAAAAGCAGGAAGTACCAGAGAGATGTCTATGTGTGCTTCATTGATTATGCAATGGCGTTTGACTGTGTGGACCATAACAAACTGTGGCTGACTCTGAGAATAATGGCAGAACACTTGATCCTACTAATGTGAAACTTATACTTGAACCAAGAGGCAGTCGTCAGAGCACAGCAGGGAAACACTGCATGGTTCAAAATTGGAAAGGGTGTAGGCCAGGCAGGGATGTGTCCTATCTCCATACCTTTTCAACCTGTATGCAGAACAGACCATCCATGAGGCTGGTCTCTATGAGGAGAGATGAGGCATCAGGATTGGTGGAATATCTATCAACAATCTGCGTTATGCAGATGACACAACCCTGCTCGCTGAAACTGAGGACCTGAAACGCATGCTGCTGAGGGTCAGGGACTGCAGCCTTCAATATGGATTGAGGCTCAATGTCAAGAAGACAAAGATTCTCACCACTGGACCAACTGGCAGCATCAGGATGGATGGTGAAGAGATTAAGATAGTTCACAACTTTAGTCTGCTTGGCTCCATAATCATCACTCTTGGCACCAGCAGCCAGGTAATTAAAAGACGTATTGCAGTGGGAAAGTCTGCTGTTAGGGACCTCTCTAAAGTACAGAAGAGCAACAGTGTGTCTCTAGAAACTAAGGTACATCTGGTACAGGCCATGGTCTTTGCAATCACTTGTTATGCGTCAGAGAGTTGGACAATGACCAGGGAGGATAGGAGGAGAATTGATGATTTTGAGCTTTGGTGTTGGAGAAGAGTGTTGTGGGTACCAGGTACTGCTGAAAAAACCAAACAGATTCATCTTGAAGAGGGTTAAACCTGGCTGCTCCTTGGAGGCAAGGATTCTGAGGCTTCATCTGACATACATTGGTCATGCGGTATGGAGAGACTGCTTCTTGGAGAAGGACATCGTGCTTGGGAGGGTGGAGGGCAGGTGCAGGAGGGGAAGGTACTCTGGGAGAGGGATTGATTCAGTAACTGAGGTAATCGGTATTAGTGTGTCAGAGACAATGAGATTGGCACAGGACAGAGCAGACTTTAGAGCTGTTGTACATAGGGTCGCTATGAGTTGCAAGCGATTCGACAGCACATAACAACAACAACATACACTGAGATGACTAAATAACACAGCAAAGATTAACAGCAATCCTCTCTCTGCTCAGACAACAAACAGATCTTAGAAATGACTACTCAGCTCTGTCCAGACTCTCAAGAATGAGTTTGAGTGAACCCTTGACTCTGGAAATAGTGTGCAGATCAGTGTTAGGGCAAGAATTACAATGGGAGGATTTCAAGGAGTGATAATTGAACGAGGTATATACACTGTGAAAACCACTATTTTTTATAACATTAGTGTGGGAATACATTATAAAAATGGAGTGGAAGCTTAGAGGTACAAAGTAGAATCCATGGTTTAGATGGGTAAAAATTCAGAACCTGAAAAGTAATGGTTATTGGAAGGAAAGAGGTCATGACTTCAGACGGATGCAGTTCTTGAAAACGAGAAATTGGAAATCAGATGGTATAATCTATTGGCTTCGAGTAGTCAAAATTATAGAAGAAAAGGCCATGAACTTTTATCATATCGACCTCATCAGATATATGAGGTAGAAAGTTGGAAAGTATCCTCAGAAGATACAGGCTTGAAATATAGGCGATATAGAAAAGAACTATTTCTGATACGTTTTAATTAATTTGAACAGCTAACACTCAAGAGTTTAGCTAATCTGTCACTAAAATTGAGATAAAAAGTGAATGCAACCAACTTTAAGCATTACAATATTCAAAATTCAAACTCACTGCAGTCAAGTTGGAATTGACTTCAGCAAGTTTTTCAAGAAACTGTACATTGCATGGGAGGAAATTGAAGTGCCAGAGAAATACTGCCTATGATTGTTACTCAACTCCCTGAAGCAAGAGCTCCCTATTGTGATCGTAAAATATTGATAATTTCACGGTACTGAGTGGTATCCACTTCCTAAACAACATGCCACTGGAAACTCTGTGAACTTTGATCAGTGGTGATGGTTGTGGAATGGCTTCAGGCCTTTTGTTGAGCTCTACGTTGTGCACGACTCGAGGGCAATCAACAGCAACAATAATAGAAACTTGAAATTATTTTTATAAGTCCATGAATTTTTTTAAAACAAGCAATTACTTATAATAAAAGAGTTAATAAAATTATAACAAAATATGCTTTATGAATAATCTTAAAACCATCAACCCATCTGGTACATTATTGGAAAGACTCGTGGGACTCTATATTCATGGCTGGTATTTATTCCAGCAAAAACACTGTAAAGAACAAGCTGAAAGGGTAAACATAGGAAAAGTCTACAGTGGTCTGACATGGGCTTCTCCTACCCCCATTTTTATGTGTTCTTCTCCACCTGCAAACTACAGCAACATGTATAAGCTATCCTTACCTAGAAAAGCATATTTGAGTCTTGAAGGCCAAAATTCTTAGAGGGAAATTGTCTCATAACTGCATGTAACTAGCCATGATGTAGGTTCTAATTAAGGCACACATGATGAGTCTTCCACTTGAATCTAAATATGTTAACATCCTGATTCATCTTGACCTTTAGGTGCATAGAAAGTCACCAAATAACGATGTGAGCATTCCTGTAATATATTTTACAGATTTAGACTGTGGATAATCCAATGAAGGCCTCTAGTTTGTGCAAATTATTAAACTCACCTACTATTATTCTGTGTTGTGAAGTTGGAATTCACCCTAAGTGGTTTTCAGAGGCAATAGAATGCACCGGAGGAGACTGATTATTTTTCTTCAGTGGAGCATCTGGTGGATTTGAACCACCTGCCTTTGAGTTGGCAGCACAGCTCCTTATCTCTCAGGCACAAAAGCTCCAGATAACTATTAAACAAAAGATGAACCTGGAGGTGGGGAAAGTAGGCCTAGGGAGCTCTGGTGGCCTAGTGGCAAGAAGCTGCACTGCAACTCCAGAGGTATGAGGTTTGAATCCACAGATGATCTGCTGGAGAAGGAGGGGCAATTGTCTCCTGTACCAATCAGATTCACACACACACACACACACACACACACACACACACACACACACTCTAATAAAATAACTGTACTGAGCCCATGCACAGAAATAGTTTTTCCATTTTCTGTATAAAAAGAGTAATGCGTCTTGTGGACCAATTTACCATGTGGATATATGTTCCTGTTATTCTTGGGCAGATTGATAAACTTGGCATTACAAGGTCTTATATTAAATTTCAAGTCTCTCAATAATACAAATTTCAGCTGTTAATGGAAAGATTAGAAAATTGAGTCCTTCCAGAAGTACTTCAGAAGAAAGATCTAGAGAGTTAATTCCAAAGAATAAGCTATTGAAAACTTTATGAGGCATGGCTCTACTTTGAGATCATTAGTGTGAATGCATCCATGGCAACTGCCTTTCTTTTAAATAAATAGATCTTTAACTTTTTAAGGAACTGCCAAATTCCTGTAGTGATTGTATTCTGTTACATTTTCTTGAGCAATGTGCTAGTAGCGTAATTCTTTGAAATTCCTCAACAGGTGTAAGTAGTCTGTGTTTGTAATTGTAGTCATTGTTAGATGATTGGCTAATTTCTGTGCGTTGCCTCAGTGCTTGATAGCCTTATGTATAACATAATAAAATCATTCCCAGTCTTATTGTATCTTCATGGTCCTTAATATATTTGAATCCTTGTTGGGTCAGTTGTATAGCACTTTTCATCTTAAAGGACTAATTCTCCAGAAATATATCCCACAATAATCCTTGCTATCCTTAAAATTTTCATTGGTTAATTTTCACAATTAGCCTATCAGGATTTTCTTTCTAGTTTGTCTCTGGAATCACTGCTAAAATTCATCCACTATGGGTAATAACCTTTCTGGTATTTGAAATAACAGTGGCATCTAGGTTCCAGCATTATAACAACATAAAAATCTGCAGTACAAAAACTTGACAGTGGTAGCAATTAGGCTGTTATTGTTAGTTCCTATTGGATCAGTTCTGACTTATAATGCCCGAATACAATGGAAAAAAATAGAAACACTGCCCTATCCTATGACATCCTCACAATCATTGTAATGTGCCATCGACTGAAGTTTGTCCTCTCCAATAATATACATAATAGTATAATACGGATACAATGTGATGATGTCCCATGATCCCATAAACCGAGTAGTTTTAAAAGGACTAAGGGTTGGATGCATCACTTCTTAATTTCAACACAGCTATTATCAGATTTAAGGGAAGTTTTCTTAGGACATATCTGTAATACTTTTTATCTCACCAGTGTTAGAAGCCAGGAAAGTGAACTAAAGAGGCAAAGGGTGGAGAGCTAATCTATTAAGGAAAAATTGCCAGGAGTGGAAGAATGCATCTTTTTAGACTTAGGTCTCCAGTTAGCTCCTTAACATCAGAGAAGTTCAAAATATATGATGTTGGCAACATGCCCAAGGTTTTTCACTAAAGTTGGCACCCTGAAGTTGGAATTCTAGCCTCATGAGAATAAATTTCAGTTTATTAATGCTTATGGTATCTTTCTTATAGAGGTATTAGTGTGTTGAGATGAATGGAAAAAAATTCAGTTTTTCACTATTGACTATGATACTAATGCTATTCATTTATGTTCAATATCAAGTTTGGTAACCAAAACCACAAACTCAATGCCCTAAAATCACTTCCAATGTATAATGACCCTTTAGGACAAAGTAGAACTACCCCATAGGGTTTCAAGTATCTTTTATATTTCTGTTTTCTATTTTGCTGACTCCTCTAATAATAATTATTGTTTTAATTCCTGCACTTGAATGACATTTAGTTTGAGCTTTTCAGAATATTATGTACTTGAGTTATTTATTTTTTTTTCTGAGATAGTCATTTTCCAATACAAATTTACATTTTAGGCTTGCTTTAGCAATATCTCTTATTTCAAGGTAAAACTGACAAAAAAAAAATAAAAATTCTCTAATAAGTACTGGGGATGCCAATTCCCCATTTCATTAATTTATATAACCAAACAGAAAATCACCAAGAATATAGAAGATTTGGATAACACTATCAACCAAAATGACCTAAATCTAACAGAGACTTTATGAGAGAAAGAAGGATAAATTCCTACTATGTAATGAGAAAACACCCCCCCCATATACACGTCTTTGTATAGACACATATATATGTATGAGTATATGTGTATTATTGTTTATGTGCCATCAATGTGGAACCAACCCATAGGTGGACCCTCCAGTTGGCTTGCACAGGCATTAAATCACATGAGAGAATATCCGTCCTCCTCCTGTAGAGAAGCTGGTGGCTGGTGGATTCAAACCACATGGGATTGTAGTGCAGCTTCTTATCACTAGACCACTAAAGTGTGGGTCTGTTCTCTCCTGCTCTCTCCTGCGTGCTATCTCTTGTGTGTGCGTGCTCTCTCTCCCTCTCTCCTCCCCACCCCACTTGTGCTCG
>NW_006399773.1:6670877-6677730 GCF_000299155.1 Elephantulus edwardii
AAGTATAAGTTTCGCATTAGCATGATCAAGTGTTCTGGGATTCCCATTCTTCTCAGAGTCATCCATAGTTTGTTATGGTCCACACAGTCAAACGCCTTTGCACATCCTGGGCAGCATCTGTTAGCTGAAATATGTCAATTGGTATACCATCTATTCCTGGGGTCTTATTTTTATATAATATTCTATGTCTTTATTTTCAAATTTTTTTGACTGTTTAAATCTATGGTATGTTTTGTAAACATTAAATGACTAAGTCATGATTTTCTCTAGTGGCTTAGTGGTAAATAATTGGTCTGCTAACCCAAGGGCAGGTTCTTCGAATCCACTAGTAGCTCTCCAGGAGAAAGATGGACAATCTCCTTCTGTATGGTTGAAAGCCTCTGAAAACCCGTTAGAGGGTTAGCTATTAGTTCTAATTTGATGTCTCATAACAACAACAACAACAACCATTTCTGTATTTTAGAAATGTATTTGTGTTGTTGAATTTCCAACTGTCATTTTGGTGTTTGCTTTCTGCTTCTTTCCTGTGTTTATAATTCAATATTTCCTAATTTTATTGCCTTATCTGGAACTAAATGCATTATCTTTGGTATACCCTTTTTCATCTTTCTGCTTGTTTTTCTTGTTGTAGTTTTTTAGTTCTATAAACTAAACAGCAGAACTGTCATGGTTTTGGTTTAGACTCACAGTGACCCCCCCATTGGGATTCTGAAGTTTTAACGCTGTATGGGAAGACACTGCTTGTCTTTTGCCCATGAAACAGTCACCACTACCCAATTATTTGCTAAGTGCTAATCAAAAGATTACAATATAAATTTTAAAGTTCCTTAGCCTTCATAGAAAAGTAACCGAATCATGGATAAAAGCTATTGTGTCTTGGCTTCAAAATAATGTCATCTCTTTATCCTTTTCAGTTAGTAAGTCTCAGACACTTCAAGTTTAATATAAAGGTCATTTTAATATTATAAGGTTTTGAGAAAGAAGAACCCCTATTTTTTTTACAATTCTCCTTGTACTAAAGGAACCTAGTAAAGGATGTTTATGTAGCAATAAGAGTAAGACTTTGTACATGAAGGGATACGATACCAATACAGCTTTGACAGTATTTTAAACTATCTAATGTTGCAGAGTCAATTCCTAGGACAAGGAGTTTGCATCTAGTGCTTCTTCTATATTAACAAAGCTGGGACTTAATGTGTTTGCCCTTCTACCCTTCAGAAAGACTGGGAAGTCCCAGCTCGGTCACTGCTCTTTTTTTGCTTTCCTGTTCATCCCCTTTTTCTCTAAACCTTACTTTTTGCCAGCTTTTTCACTGTAGAAATTAACTGAACTAATATTTGTTCTGTAATAATAATAGTATTGTGGTTTTGAATCTTTAAGGCAATTTATCTTTAAGACAAATTTTCTTGTCTAGAAGAACATTATTCCTCATATATAAATATTACTAATTGCATTTCTAGAAAGGCACAATTTATTGAATGGTAGTTTGTTATCACGAAATGACAATTTTGAGTTTATTAGTCTTTGGTCCTTTACCAAAGATGTCCGGAGATGGAGCTATTATGAGTTAAATGGCACAAAACAAAATGACAATTTCATTCTTGGTTTTAGACAAATAGTGTCTTCTATTTTATTTTCAACAAAATCAGACTAGAAATGGCAGACGCTGCATTGCTGTTTCATAAATGCACTTAGCAGACACTGGGTCATAAGCTTTTTTTACATGAAGAGAAATTACATGTCAGATCCAGTGGTAACCAGGATACTGAAGTAAAGGATGAATTAGGATTACAGAGCAGAAGTGAGAAGCTATTTTTAGAAGAGTAAGAAAAGTTCCAAAATGTTATAATAAAAACAATAGTGTTTAAAAAGATCTGTCAGAAATTGAAACTAGAAAAAGGAAGAAGCTTTATGTTCTAGACTCTTTTTCCTAAATGTGTTGCAATTTCAGTTGACTTTCCTAGACTCAGGTATCTTTGAACAGATCTTGCTAACATGTATGGGGTTTTAAATTTTTATAACTTATTTCATTTGTGTTATAAAATACAATAAATTTCTATTGACTGTACTTGAGATAAAGGGTTTTGTTGAAAATCTGTTTCCCAGCCGTTAACTAACTTTGTTTTATGATGAAGTGTTTATTGAATTAAGGAGATAGGATTAGAGTGAAATACAAACTCTACCCTAGTAGAGGCCCTTATAAACCATGACCGTTCTCTTATTTTTTCTGAAGCTCGCTTTCCTGGGACATAGCATCCAGCTGCATCACCCACAGTCATGTGAGTCCTTTTCCTGATAGGTTTAACTCTATGTTGGACCTTCTAGTGAACCTCCAACTCCGAGGGGACATTGAGGACTGAGAGAACTCAGAGGAGGAACAGTAGATGTCAGAAATCAGAGTGATACAGAAGATCAAACATTTGAGACACTGCTGACGTCTTCCTTGTTGTAACTAGTCTGCTTCCTTTTTTAACTAGTCTGCTACTAATGTTAGCAGAAGTAATTATGAATACGTGCTCTGACATGCGAACTGTATTTCAGAAATTGCATAAAATAGGACAACATGGAAAACAAAGTGTTAAACACTGAGAGGCCCTACGACCCACAGCTTTGTAACTTAAAGAAGTCAGTAATGGTTGTTGAAAACATGAACAATTCCGTTTTCTGGTAATTCCACATTTATACTAATCTTTACTGTGAATACCATGGAGATTTTGAACTAGAAGGGTTAAAATAAAGACAGATACTGTAAAGTGTACACTCTAAGTCCACAGAGTTAGAATGATGTGTGAGACTAGTCACTGGAATAAAGGGAAGACTGGAGGAACACACATCCTGGGATGTTGATGACATCCCCTGCTCACATATCACCATGGTTAGATACCAAAGACCGAGTCATTATTCCTTAATTTCCATAATTGGTATTATGCAAAAATGAATGATGACCACATCAGATCACAAAATGGAGCATGACTTTATCATTACAAAACTGTCACACCACTGAGAATCATGGCTCAGCCAAATTGACATATAACCTTAACCATCACAGCCAATGTTGCTCTCACCTTGCACCTCCATATTCATTATTGAAAGACGTAGTTATGTTCAAAGTACCCAGTATATTTTTTTACTGTTTTTGTAAATGTGAAAAATAAGATTAAAAGATAGTTTATAAGTGAGGAATAGGTATTCCAGGTGCTTCAAAAATAAAAATATGCAAAATGGGCCAAAACTATCCATCCCTCTTTATTCTCTCTGCTCCAAGGGTTTGAAGATTTTAAATCTTTAAGTATTAATCAGGAAAGAACAGGAACAAAGTAGAAAAAGTTTTCTAGAAAGTTCCGCTACTTCAGGGGAAAGAAAGTGCCTCACAATTCTCCTAACTCAACAGATATCATAATATCTGGGTTCTGATCTATTGTTTATAGGGTTGCTATAAGGTGTATTTGAATCAATGGCACATAACAATAGTACATAGTGTGATTTTCTACATGTGTCTGTAACAAGCTTATTACTTTACAAATGCAAGGTAAGTAGATAGGGTAGTTAAAGGCATTACTTTGAAAAAGAAAGTAACATACTTTCACATAATTTATGGGAAGTGTGCAATATATTTTATTGACTGCATGTAGAACTTAGAAATATGATTTATATGAATTTGCCATTTCTCCCTGATGAATTGGTTGTCACAATGAGGATTATGGAATTAGCTAGAAGAACAAATGATTAACCACCATCGCATTTTGGCTAGCAAGGTTTTTACCTTGTGATTTTTTTTTAACATTAATAAATCATGCTTCAGCATATGGGATTATTTTGGCAATAGAACCACTTATCAATTTAATCATTTCAAACCAGAAAGCATTGTGTAAGTTGCAAGTGCTGCAGACATGAAAATCAGTTACTTAGAACAATTGAGTATTATTCTTATAGTCACATTAATTACAGCTGAAACAAACCTTGAAGAGCTAAGAAAACATAGCACAACTTATCTACTATTTACTGGGGTGGGGGATGAGCGAAGGAATCAATACAGCCATTAATTACACAAATAGCAATAAATACTTTGGCTGCACTCCAGGAAGTGTACCAACTGAGAGAATTTTTCGTACTGCTGGTTTCATTACACAGATCATAGTCACAGTAAAGCGGGCAGTGGACTGCTGTTCAATAAACTAAATTTAATGTTACTCAATTATGATCATCGTGCTCAGATATAATACTAATAGGAATGTCAGCCACGATTACATTTTCAGATTTATGTAAAATAATTCAAATGCTATTTGCCATCCCTCAGATACAAGGTTCATCTGGTTGTTTATGCAGTTGGTCGATATTGATCGCACACAGCAAGTAGCATCGTAGAGGCCCAATGGCAAGTATATATAACATCCCTGGTGCCAGCAGCCGGGGTGTCTTGCCAAGCACCAGAGGCGGCATGCCAAGTCATCAAGCAGATAGCACACCTCTGCAAAGCAGCTTTGGGTTTTTTGAGAGTTGAGTTTTTTGGTGGTTTTTTTTTAAACACAATATTTCTTTGAATTGCTCACATGTGCCATGAATAATTCTTGCCAACATTACCCAGCATGAAGTTGAGATGAAGGCGAGGAAATGTCTTTCTTAGAGAATTCTTTTTAGAGCTAAATGAATCTAGTGAAGATATCACTCTAGCATCATTATATGTTGTTATGTATGGCTGGGGCTGTGTCATTTAGCAAAGTGCTACTCAGTGGGCTCAGCAGCTGGGATATATGATTTTGTATACCACCTGCAAAAAATATGCCAAACCATATAATCAACCACCTGGCCAAGAAAGGAGGGGAGCTGAACACTATGTTGTTGTTGCACCCACATTTTCGGGAAGTTTGAGAACATTAAACAGTCACGGGCAGAGTGAACATGTGTACGAGATAAGGTTTGTTAAAGCTTTACTGTTCAATAAAGCATATAGCTCCTGCTGTTCAGAGCACTGTTGAACAGATTTGCTTTATTTCTGATGAAGGTATTTGGGCATTTTCCTGCTCAAATGGAGTAAAATTATGTACTTAAAACAGCATTTTAAAACAACACCACCACAAACCGCTACTTCAATTGCACTGCAACAGATTGGAAAAAATGAAAATAGATATAAACCAACGCTCAATAATGAATTAATGTCATTACTACAGATGAATCATTCATTTAGGAGAATCTCACCGAGCTTTAAACAATCTGCATGTCTCCCAACTTCCAGTTATGGTCTTCGCGCCTAAAACATGTGTTTATTATAATGGTCTCCACAGCATTACTCGTGGGGGAAATACTTTACAGGTGGCCTCTTTACTTATTTGGCTATAAGTGAATATGAGAGTAATTTGATTGTAAACTAATCTTTATATCACCAGATTTCCAGTGTCAGCAATGTCAATCTCATTATCTCACCTTTTCACTGGCTCAGCACTAGCTGGCTTTCTGCGGCAAGGCACCTTTTAAAATTCTGGTCCCTCATTGTTTGACAGATTACTGGAGGAAGAACTAATAACTAGATGAGGGTATTCAATGTGAAACAAAGGGAGTTGCTGCTTACAGACCAAGGTCTCTTGCTCTCATTATCTCCGTGGCTATGAGTTTAAGCTCATTAGACTCTCCCCTTTGTCTCTTTTTAATATAGAAAGACTGATTTGAGACTTGTTGACTTGATCTTCACTCCTTAAGTAAAAATGTTAGCATTTTGAATACTTGCAGAAGTTCTGCTGGGTACTATACGTTTTTCACTTGACCATCTTTATGTTTTTAATAGACTGACTTTCATCCCTCTTCTGTTTGCTCTCCGTTCTTCCATCTGTCACTTGAAGTTTTTTACATGGGGGCTTCTAAAAATTGTCTTTGTGTGAATGAATGGAGGTTTTTGGCTACTCATTGAAAAAAGTTCCTTTTTACTTCTGTTTCCTCTAGGAAAAGGAAAGCGAATGAGGAGGGGGAAATAGAACTGTTAAGTCTATTAAACTGTATAATGGGTTTGTTAAATGTGTATGTATTTCCTTGACTATGCAAAAGCATTAGACTGTGTGGATCACAACAAACTGTGGCTGACTCTGTGAAGAATGGGAATCCCAGAACACTTGGTTATGCTCACCACTGGGCCGACTGGCAGCAACATGATAGAGGGTAAAGAGTTTGAATTGTAAACAGCTTTAGTTTGCTTGGATCCACAATCATCAGCAGACAGGAAATTAAAAGACAAATTGCATTGGGAAAGTCTGCTATCAGAGATCGCGCCAAAATACTGATGAGCAATGTGTTCACTCTGGAGAGTAAGGTGCACCTGATCCAGGCGATAGTCTTTTCAGTTACTTGCTGTCCTTTGGAGTTCTAGACAAGGGATGATAGAAAGAGAATTGATGCCTTTTAGATCTGGTGCTGGAGAAGAGTATTGAATATAATATGAACTGCTAGGAGAACAAATAGGTTCATCCTAGAGAGGGTGAGACAAGCTGTTCCTTCAAGATTCTGAAGCTTTGTCTGACATACTTTGGACATATTACAAGGTGGGACCAGTCCTTGGAGAGGGACGTCATGCCTGGAGGGTAGATGAACAGTGCAGGAGAAGAATACCCATGATGAGATGAATTGATTCAGTAACAGGAGTAATGGGGCTAGATGTGTCAGAGACAATGAGATTGGCACAAGATAGAGCAGGGTTTAGGGCTATTGTACAGAGTCGTTATGAGTCACAGGCAACTCGATGGCATATAAGAACATATTAATGAAAAGCCTAAGAAATTGACAACATAATTTTTATTATTTAAAGTGAATGAAGGGCAAAGTGAAGTTAAACATAAAACTATAATTCTTATTATAAACATATAACTAT
>NW_006399773.1:6682631-6699779 GCF_000299155.1 Elephantulus edwardii
CAAGTGATTGCAAAGACCATGGCCTGTGTCAGATACATCTTAGTCTCCAGAGTGACACCATTGTTCTCCAGTACTTTGGAGAGGTCCCTAACAGCAGACTTTCACATTGCAATACATATTTTAATTTCTTGGCTGCTGGTGCCAAGAGTGTTGACTGTGGAGCCAAGCAAACTGAAGCTGTGAACAATATCAATCTCTTCACCATCCATCCTGATGCTTCCAATTGACTAGTGGTGAGAATCTTTGTCTTCTTGATATTGAGCCTCAATCCACATTGAAGACTATAGTTCTTGACCTTCTGCACCAAGTGCTTTAGGTCCTCCTCAGTTTCAGCAAGCAGGGTTGTGTCATCTGCATAACACAGATTGTTGATGAGTCTTCCTCCAATCCTGATGCCACACTTCTCCTTATATAGTCCAACCTCCTGGATAATCTGTCTGCATATAAGTTGAAAAAGTATGGAGCTAGGACACATCCCTGGCATACACCCTTCCCAATTTTGAACTGTGCCATGTTTCCTTGCTCTGTTCTGACGACTGCCTCCTGGTCAAAGTATAGGTTTTTCATTAGCATAATTATGTGTTCTGGGATTCCCGTTCTTCTCAGAGTCAGCCACAGCTTGTTGTGATCCACACAGTGGAATGCCTTTGCATAATCAATGAAACACAGACATTCCTCTGGTCCTCTGCTTTCTGCCAAGGTACATCTAATATTAGCTATAATTTCCCTAGTACCACAACCACATCTAAACCCAGCCTGCACTTCTGGCAGTTCTCTATCTATGTGCTGTTCCATCAGATAATGTATGGTTTAAAATCAGGAGATGCATGCCTTAGGTTTGTTTATTTTAATCATTCCTATTCAAACTATATTATGCTAAGGGAAGAATCTGAGAAACTGAGCTATATGTAAAAGAATGAGTCAGGATTAACAACCTTAAATATTCAAGTAACTTAATGCGAAAAAATGAGGATGACCTGAAGCACTTATAAATGGAGTTCAAAGACTATAACCTTCAGTAAACATTACATCTTGACAAAAAACAAGCAAAATATACTTGAAATTATACTAACAAGCCACATCATGATGAGAAGAGTAAAAATAATTAATGTTTTCAAGATTTGAAATTTATTTGTATCCATAGTAAATACCCATGAAATATGTAGTGCATCAGTGATTTGTTGTGCTGTGAAATTATCCTGTTGAGGATTTCCTTAAAGTGCTAATGAGCACAGATGTCACTTTGAAGATTAAGGTGTGCCTGACTTAATCATCTGTATTTTTATTGTCCTCACATGAATGTGAAAACTGGACAGTGAGCAAGGAAGACCAAAGGAAAAGCGATGCCTTTGATTGACTGTGTTTGCAAAGAACACTAATTATAGATTGCCATTGTTGTTATATGCCATTGAGTTGACCATGACTCATAGCAACCTTATGAACAATAGCTCTGCATCCTGTTCTATCCTGGGCCAATTTCATTGTCTCTGACACATCCACTCTCATTATCCCAGTTATTGTGTCAATCCATCTTATCTGGGGTCATCTTCTCCTATGCTAGCTCTCCACCCTTCCAAGCATGGTATCCTTCTCTAATGACTGATTCTTCCTGGAAACAGGCCCGAAGTATGTGAGACGGAGCCTCAAAAGCCTTGGATGAATTTTTCCAGAACAGACTTGTCAGTTCTTTTGGCAGGCCATGGTACATTCAGTACTCTTCTATTGCACCACATCTCAAAGGCATCTATTCTGTCCTTTTTGGCATTTTCCAGCTCTCTCATGTATAATAGGAAATTGCAAAAACCATGGCCTGGGTCATGTGCACCCTAATTTGTAGACTGATAATCATTGCTCTTTACCACTTTAGAGAGAACCCTGACAGCAGATTTTATTAATGAAATTATCTTTTGATTTTCTGACTGCTATTGCCAATTGCCTAGTAGTGAGAATCTTCATTTTCTTGATCTTGAACTCGAGCCTTTGCGGACTACATTCCTTGACCCTGTACAGCAAATGCTTCAGGCCTTTCTTAATTTTAGCAAGGTAGGTGGTGTCCTCTGCATAACTCAGGTTGTGATGAATCTTCCTCCAATCCTGATATCACATTCCTCCTCCTAAAGTCCAGCCTCCCAAATGATCTATTCCACATATAGATTGAAAACGTATGATGATAGGACTCATCTCTGACACAGAACTTTCTTGATTTTGAACCATATAGTGTTTCCTTGTTATGTTCTGATGATTCCTGGTCCAATTAAAGGTTTTGCATGTGCATAATCAGGTGTTCTGGGATTCCTATTCTTTTTGAGGTTAGCCACAAATTTTTGTGATCCACACAGTCATAGATTGCTAGAGGGGAAAAATAAATCCCTCTTGAAAGTACAGCCATAATGCTGCTTATGAAAAAGGATGGTGAAATTTGTCCCACACACTTTGGGTACATTATCTGGGGGAGCCAGTCCTTGGAGAAGGACAATATTCTTTGTAATGTAGGGGATCCAATGAAAAAGAGCAAGACCTTAAAAAGATAGACTGATGCAATGACTTTGAAAATGGGCAAAATCAGCAATCATTGGAAAGATGGCACTGTATTGTTGTTCTTTTACATGTAAGGTAGTATGTGTTGCTGTTGTTGTTCTTTGTGTATCAGGTTTCTGTGCATTTGGAACTAAATGCATGTAAAAATAACAATAACCCCAATGGTTATAGATTCATGAGCAGTGTTTATGATTCAGGCAATGACCCTGCTCTTTCCTCTTGCTGGGAAAGGGATGCCATTACTGTCTCATTTGTTGCTGGGGAAATGATGATCATAATTGTGAATATAAGAAAAGGCAAAAAAAAAACCCCAAAATGGCATTTAATATATAATGCAACATCACCCTCGCTTTGGAATTTGCTATATAAGTTATGTGATCAAGTAGACCATATATTGCATTAATGTAATTGGATGATGAAAAAAATAGTAATGCATAAATACATTTAAATATTCTGTTAATCTGTTATAAAATCAGTACGGAAAATACATGTTGATAACATATCAATACAAAAAGAAAGAAACACAAAGCAAAAAGAAAACACTGGATTCAAATGGAAATGAAAAATCAAGATAGCTTTGGTGGCCTAGTGGCAATCCCAAAGGCAAGCCATTCGAATCCACCAGCTGCTTCATGGGAGAGCTATGGACAATCTCCTCCCATTAGATTAACTGCCTCTAAAAACCCAACGGAGGGTGTGACTCCACAGGGAGAAAAAAAATCAGTATTAATAAACAGAAATTTCTTATGCAACAGATTATTTTTCCATTTTCCTTCAGATCTTTTTAGGTATTATCCAATATAGGATGTAGCTCAAACTGCTATTATCCATAGGTTTTTAATTGACTGCACTTCATAATCTGTCTTACACTTGGAAGTTTGTTGAAACCTATTCAGCATCATGGTGGCACACAAGGTGCATTCACCGGGTTCTGAACTGGACTCCCTAACAGAATGTGAGGATTCTACAATTGAATTTCTAGATCCCCTCTTCCTCATTCTACATTGTTGTTATCAATTGCCTTCGAGTCAAGCATGACTCATAGCAATCCTATGAACAAAAGGCCTGAAGCCTGTTACAACTATCGACATTTGTCAGAGTTCATAGATTTTCTGGAGGAATGTTGTTTAGGAAGTGGATGCCACACCTGCTTCCAAACCTCTCATAGTATATTATCGTTGTTATGTGCCATTGAGCCGCCTGCAATGTATAGATATATCTCTGCCAACCATCTATATCTGTCCAAGAACATACCCCTAACATTTCAAATGCAAAGCTATCTGACAACCATTTCTTTTCTTTCACCTATGCTAGTGTGATTATTGAGCTGTTTACTCAAATGTTGGTGTATCTAATCCAACAGTTATAACACAAGAGCAAGATGATGCAGTCTGTTCCCATTAAGATTTACAATCTTGGAAATCTGATTGAGGGTCACTAGGAGTCAAAATTGATTTGACAACAGTGGGTTTTAATTATCCTAATACTTTCACTCAGACAGTTCTTCCATCCACCTAGATACCAATCCATTAACCCTACTAATCCAATAATGCTTATAATTTTTATGTTTCATGTCTCTTCTCACCCAGTGTAAATTTTTATATGCCATTATCATAAAATTTTTTTTGCATAAGTGCCTTTTACACCCTTTGCCTCTTTCATCCATTTCAAACATTTATATGTCTCTTCAAACATTTATAAAACTCAAGTATTTCCTTACTCTAAATAAGGATCTCAGCACATAAACATTGTTAGAGAATAACATCTGCTTTCTAAAAGTGTATCTGTCTGCAAGCATGCCCAATTTTTGAGTACTTCACACTCTATGAGATTTTTTCAACTTTTTGAATATGCTTTGTCTCCCAAATGACTTTAGAAGATCCTATTCTTTCTTGTCTTTACAAATATGGTTGCTCCATTGATTCCTCAGTTGAAGACCTTCCTTCACATTTCCTTAAGAGAAATAGAACCTATCAAGTTGTATTTTCTCCCTCTTCAAATTCTCACAAACAAATGTGTAAACCTACAAATATCTGTCTCTATCATTTCAGAGTTGTCTCTTATTAGCAAGGCTAATTCCTCTTGTGCACTGGATCTTATCCAGTCTTACCTTCTCAAGGACTCCTCTCCTATAATTTTGCCAGCATTTTCTGGAGAGTGTGGCTTTTTTTCTCTTCCTGGCAATGTAGTCCATTGGGAGTTGCACTAGTAACCCAAACAGTGACCTTCTCTAGGGATTCATTAGCAGCTCTTTGAAAGAGGCAAGCAGTCTCTTTCCATGCAATTTACAACCTTGTAAAATGAATGGAGGATAAGCTATGAGACTGTCCTGACATGATGACAATGAGTTGAGTAGAAAGGACAGGAGAAAATGAACATATACAATCTCATATATTAAACAGCAGCAACAAACTTTAGACCAGCCAAGGAACTAGCTTCTGCAAACTTTGCAAATGATCAGAAAATATATAAAGCAAAATGACATGGATAAGTATAAATCTTACTGAATTATTTGGCTGGCATCCTCCTTTACATTTCACATTGGCTCTCTGGACCATTGCAGTCACTTAGTCCTGTCTTCACTACCTCCCGAAAGCATCTTTGTCAAAGACATTTATGCCTTTCAGGTTATCAAATCCAGTAGTCATTTATCAGGTCATATCTTACAATCTCAATAATGCTCAGCACATGATCTTTGTGCTGAAACAGCTTCCCTTCTTGCCGTTCATGCCCCTGGACTCTCCTAATCACCCCTTTTCATGTGTAGCCATTTCCTCATTGGTCTCGTTGGCTTCCTTGTACGTCTGTGCTTGATTTTGTAGTGATTGAGTACCCCAGGTTCGGTTGCATGCTGCTTTCCTCTATCTTGACAAGCACTTCCCCAATTTATTATGAAATTTAGTGTTATCATTATATTGACACCAACCTCTATGTCCAATTTTACCTCTATCTCAAATATCAGATTTATATTTCCACACACCTATGCACAGATAGCTCCTATTAAGCACGTTTGCTTTTCATCATTATACTCGTCTCTTCAATCTTCTCTATTTCAATAAATATCATTCTTGTATCACATGTTTCTCAAGCTAAAAATCCAGAAATTTGTTCCTGGATTACCTTTTCCATCTCACTACAGATATCTGTCAAACAGATCTCCAGTCAAACTATCTTTCTCTAAATTCATCATAATCACGGTAATGCAGTCATTACCTTTTTTTTATTACTGAAAAAGTCAACCTTTTTCCTTGCCTTCAAATACTTTCTTTTGCAAAAATGCACTTCTTCTGAATGTGGATTCAAACCTCATGCCTCTAGATGGACAGCTCAACGTTTTACCACCAAGTCACCTATCTTCATCACCTCTTCTGACATATGAAAGCACATGCTTATAGTCACTATGTCATCCATCTCATTAAGACCTTCATGTCTTTCACCTATCCTCCACATTACCCAGCAAGATAGCTTTTCCCAAGTAGCAGCCCTTCCTGACTACATGTCCAAAATATATGAGATAAAATTTTACTTGCCTTTAAGGAACATGCTTGAACTTTCTCTAAGACAGATTTCTTGGCCATCCCTGATATATTCCATACTTACTCCTGATACCACAATTTAAAAGCATCAATTCCTCTTTGACTTTCCTTACTCATTATTTAACTTTCAAACACTTATGAAGAACTTTTTTTTTTAATTTTTAGGCTTTTATCTTTTTGTTTGGAATTTTTTCATTTTTTTATTGGTTTGCTCAGAAAGTTTATATACATTGTATTTCACACTATTCTTCATTTATGTTATTTCATACAATAATTCTCATGCGTTTTTGTTGTTGTTCTGTTCCATTGAGTCACCTGCAACTCATAGTGACCTTACATACTACAGCTCTAAACCTTGCTCTATCTTGTGCTAGTCTTATTGTCTCTTACATACCTACCTCCATTACCCCACTCAGTCAATCCATCTCATTGTGGGTCTTCCTCTCCTGAAGTGTCCCTCTACCCTCCCAAGCATGCTTTCCCTCTCCAAGAACTGGTCCCTCCTTGCAACATGTCCAAACTATGTCAAACTAAGCTTCAGTAAAATTGCCTCCAAGAAGCAGCCTGGTTTAACCCTCTCCAGGATGAACCTATTCATTCTTCTTAGCAGTGCATGGTATATTCAATACTCTTCTCCAGCACTACAGCTTATAGGCATCAATTCTCCCTCTAGCATCCCTAGTCATTCATTGTTCATCTCTCTGATGCATAGCAAGTGATTGCAAAGGCCATGGTCTGTATCATGTGCACCTTAGTCTCAGACTGACATCATTGCTCCTCAGTACCTTGGAGAGGTCTCTGACAGCAGACTTTCCCAATGCCATACCTCTTTTGATTTCTTGGCTGCTGGTGCCAAGAGTGTTGATTCCTTGAGTTTTATAAAATCAATCACCATTGCACCTTGCCCATCGTTACCCCATCTTTTCAGGTCTTTGCCGATCTTTCCCATTCCCTTCACCCCTACCTCCACCAACCAAACTGTGCAACCTTGTGGTTTTGTCCCTAGCCATTCCCCCTCCTCTGCTCTCAACCTTTTCCCTCTTGGGTTCTCATACATGTTTTACTAGTTATCATTCTAGTTTCACAACAACGGTCTTAGGCAGTATTTGTCCTTATGAGACAGAGTTAGTCCACTCAGCAGGTACAGTTTAATCTTTAAATTGATTTCTTTGCTTTTTAGCATTTTGGAGAGGTCCGTAGGAGTAGATTTTCCCCAATGAAACATGTCTCTTGATTTCTTAACTGCTGATATTATGGGTGTTGATTGTATATCCAAGCAAAATAGTTGATTGCTTCAGTCTTTTATCAATCTAGCATGATGTTGTCTTTTGATGATGAAGATTTTTGTTTTCTTGATGTTCATATATAATCCATATAGAAGGCTTAGTCTTGGGTCTTCTCCAGTAAGTATTGTAAGTTCTTTTCACTTACTGCAAGTAAGGTTTTGTCATTTTCATGAGTTGAGTTGCCTTCTTCCAAACCTAGTGCCACATGCTTTAAATGTTAGGCTATGAGTTGAAGCTTCCTCCATGACACCTAATATAAAGAATAGAATTTGTGATTTGGTTCAGTTGGAGTTATTATCTCTATATTCCAATATGCTTGCTAAACAAAATAAGTATTTTTATTCTATACTAAAATCCTTTTAAAGATAGTTCTGAACAAAAGATAGCAATGACTTATTTACATGAGGTATAGAAATCTAAGAAGTCAGTGAAGAATTTGATACCAACAGTATTGTTGTTGTAACACGGCATCAAGTCTATTTTGACCCATACAAACTCTGTGAACAATGGCTCTGAACCTTGCCTTATCAGGAGCCAATCTCACCATCTCTGATGCACCATACCCCATTGCCATAGTCACTGTGTCAATTCATCTCCTCCTGAGTCTTCCTCTTCTAACTGTTCTTCTACTCTTTCAAGCATTATGTCTTTCCCAAGGCTGGTCCCTCCTGACCAAAATGCCCAAAGTATGTGAGATAGAGGTTCAATATCCTTGCCTCTAAGGAGCAACTGGGTTTCACACTCTCCATGACGTACTTATTTGTTCTCTTGGTGGTCCATGGTGTGTTCAGTACTCTTCTCCAGCACCACAACTCAAAAGCTTCAATTATTCTTCTGTCCTTTTTGGTCATTGTCTTGCTCTCAGATGCATAACAAGCAATTGATAAGATGATGGATTGAATAGGCACACCTTAGTGGCTACTGACATCATTGCTGTTGAGCATTCTGGAGAGGTCCCTTATGGCCGACTTTGATGGTGCAATTTCATCTGATTTCTTCACTGCTGGTGCCAACAGTGTTTATTGCAGATCCAAGCAAGATGAAATCATTAACAGACTCAATTCTTTTTCCATCTATCAAGATACTATCTATTGGCCAGTAGTGAGGATCTCTGTTTTCTTGATGTTGACACAGAATCCATATTGAAGACTCCACTCTTTGACCTTTTTTAGCAAATGCTTCAAGTTCTCCTCAGTTTCAGTGAAGAAAGTTGTGTCATCTGCATAATGAAGACTACTCATGAGTCTTCCTCTAATCCCGATTTTTCTTCTTTAAGTCCAGCCTCTCAAGTGATCTGTTTCCATATAGATAGAAAAGATACGGAGAAAGGATACAGTTAAAGAGTTGCACAGATTTCAAAGGGCACTTCAAAGACAAAGCAACTTATTATAATGATATGTGCAAAGAATTGGAGTTAAAAAGAAAAAGAACTCATTAAGCATTTCTCAAGATAAAAGAACGGGAGAACAAATACAAACTTTGAGTTATAATACTTAAAAATGCTGTGGGCAATATATTGTATAATTCAGGAAGCATCAAGTGAAGATGACAGGAATACATAGTCAATGTACCAAAAGATTGACACAGAACCTTGTCAGGAAGTTACATATGATCAGAGCCAATAATAATACTGAAGGAAGTTCAAGCTGCTCTGAAATAATTGGCAAAATATAAGGTCTCAGGAATTGATGGAATACCAACTGAGATATTTCAATAAACAGATGCAGCCCTAGATGTGCTTCAGATTTTGCCAAGAAATCTGGAAGACAGCTACACGGACAAATGACTGGAAGATATTCTTTTCCCCATCCCCCCCCAAGAAAAGGTGATCCTTCAAAATGTGGAAATTATTAAACAGTGTCACTAATTTCACATACGAGCAAGATCTTACTAAAGATCAGCCAAAAACTACTGGGGCAGTACATCAACAGAGAACTTCCAGAAATACAAGCTAGATTTAGAAGAGACCATGATATTAGGGATATCATTACTAATGTCAGAATGATCTTGGCTGAAAGTAGAGAGTAACAGAAGAATATCTATTTGCATTTTGTTTTATGGAAAGACATTTAACTGTATGGATCACAACAAATTGTGGCTAACATTGAGAAGAATAGGAATTCCAGAACACTCGATTATGTTCATGAGAAGCCTATACCTCTACCAAGAGCCTGTTGTATAGACAGAGCAAGAGAAAATTCCATGGTTCAAAATAAAGAAAGGAATGCAACACAGATTTATTGTTCCTTGAAACCAACAATGTGTTGTTGTTGTTGTGTACCGTCTAGTCAGAACCAACTCATAGCTGACCCTCAGTTGGGTTTTCAGAGGCAGTTAATCACACGGGAGGATATTGCTGATCCTTTCCCCTCAGAGCAGTTGATGGATTCAAACCACGTGCCTTTGGGATTGCAGCACAGCTTCTTGCCAATAGGCCTCCCATAGCTCTCTAATGAGACCAACAGTATAGTCTCATTAAACATGTCAGTTTACATATTACTCACTGAATTGGTTGAAGTCATATATTGTTATTACTAGCTCTTATATTGATTTTAACTCTTAGTAATATCCCATGGGTTGAGTAGCGAGATTATTCCATTGTGTTTTCAAGGATAGAAATTTGAGAGGCAGATTCTCAGGTCACCTTCTAGGGCACTTTCTGGGTGAGTTCAAATCACCAAATTTTTGGCTAGTACTCTGACATTTAACCATTTCTACCAAGTAAATCTAGTAGAGCTTAGGTTTGCACTAAATGACAATTACTTTGTGGTCTGAAATGTTCAAATATACTAGTTAGCCTTTACTTGGGTGGCAATGGTGGGTTATGCAATTTGTTCATGATTAATTTTTCCTATCTGATCTTGCTACAGATTACAACAAGAATGGCTTAATTCCATTACAACTTGACTTTGAACTTGGCTATATAAATTGATTTGGTCTAAGCAAGGTGTGATGGCTCTAAATACGACTGTGCAGACTTGCCTAATTTGTCTTATACTCTAACATGTCTGCCCTATTTCATGGAATGAAGGAAAAGAATTCCTAGGTGGTTGTTGGCTGCCATCAGCTTGATTATATTCCTAGTGACCCTGTGAACAAGTCTTAACCTTGGCCTATTCTGTTCCATCATCATAGTCTCTCTTGCTCAAGTCAATTTGCTGATCATTGGATCAATCTGTATTGTTAAAATATTCCTCTCTTTTCACCAGCATTATGTCTCTCTCCAAGAACTGATTCCTCCTGAAAATATGGATTCAGATATGTGAAACAAAGTTTCACCATCCTTACCTCTAAGTAGTACTCTGGTTTTACTTCCTTCAAGATGGTGTAAAAGAAGCAAGAATGACCTATCTGAGGTCTACAAACTCCACAATGATCAACAGCACAAAACTAGTCCCCATGAGATTAGACATGTCTCCAGTGCCTCTGCACTTCTTTCTACTAAGCCCAACACTGATCTATCTTACTTTTTATTTTTTTTTTTCTGGATGCAAAATTTGTTGCAATAGCTCACATATCGCACAGAACCATAGCAAAAATTATTGGGTTTATTAGGGAAATTAACAGATTACAACTTAAGTTGGCAACAGGATACAATTTCCTAGTGAGGAAAGCTTCTAAAGCATGCTGACAGGCCCTTCAGTGTTCAGCAGCATTGCATTAAGCCAGTGTTACTAAGCTCTCTTAGTCCTGATAGTTAAGGCATCTCCTTCCAAGTTCTCCAGCAAACTTTGGCAAAGGTTGCTGGTTCTGGATCCGTAGGGTAGTAGTCCCAGGTCAGCACTGTCTCACATTGAGGTTCTTTTACTCTGCTGAGGCTGCTACTGCTCTCCTGTACGGTTTGGCTGGCATAATAATCTCTGGCCCAGAAGGTTACATACTGCATTTCTGCTGCTTTTTTGCTGCTGATGAGATTCTTAGAGTCTGCTGCTAATTCTGTTCAATTTTGTGGCAGTGGACAGACTAGCCAATCTCTTGCATAGGCTAATGGAACCTATTCATATATTCCCAGTCACCCACATGGCAAAGTCAAAATCAAGGACAAGAAAAACCATTTTAAACAACAAACCCTTAACACCACAGACCACCTTATGGCTTTTCTAGCCATTAACCTACATATTTGAATAATTAACTTTCCCCCTACAGTATACTAATAACTATATTATGATATTAACTATATTATGATGTTAACTGAAAGCAAACAATATCAGAGGAGAGTCTATCTGTGTTTCATTGACTATGTAAAGACATTTGACAGTGTGTATCTAAAAAAATGTGATTAACCTTGAGGAGAACACTTGATTTTGCTCAGGTGAAACCTATATTAGAATCATGAACCAGTTCTCAGAACACAGTAAGGAAATACTGCATGGTTCAAAATCTGGAAAGGAGTGAGTCAGGGATGGATTCTGTCTCCCGACCTTTTCAATCTGTGTGAGAATAGCTCATTCAGGAGAGTGGCCCTTATGAGGAAGAACATGGCATCAGAATTGGAGGAAGACTCAACAACAACCTGGATTATGCAAATGATACCACCTTGCTTGCCAAAACTGCAGATGACGGAAGTGTTTGATACAGAAGGTCAAGAACTGTAGTCTTCAGTATAGCTTGAAGCTCAATATCAAGAAAACAAAGATTCCCACCACTGGGCCAATTGACAACACCATGATAGATGGAGATGAAATTGAGGTTGTTAACAGTTTCAACTTCTTGGCTCCATAATCAGTTCTCTGGCACCAGCAATCAGGAAATAGAAATATGAATTGAATTACAGAAATCTGCTGTTAGAGACCTCTCTCAAGAGCTAAAGGTCAATTATATCAGTCTAGAGACTAAAGTCTGCCTAATCCAGGCCATGGTTCTATCTAATTCAGACCATGGTCTTTGCAATTACTTGCTATGCATAAGAGAGCTAATAAAGAATACGGATGATAAAAGAAGTATTGGTGCCTTTGAGATGTGGTGCCAAAGAAGAGTATTGAAGACCACCAAGAGGACAAACAGACCTACCTATCTTGGAGAAGGTGGAACCAAGGTCCTCCTTGATGCCAAGGATTTTGAAGCTATGTCTCACATACTTTGAATATGTTGCCAGAAGAGACCAGTCCTTGGAAAAGGACAACATATTTGAAAGGGTAGAAAGATAGCATAGGAGAGAAAGACCCTGCATGATGGACTGACAATGGACTGACATGGTAATTGGTGTAATGGGATAGGTATGTCAGGGTCAGTGAGACTGGCTCCGCATATGGCGATATTCAGAGCTATTGTACATAGGATTGCTGTGAGTTGCAGTCAAATTGATGAAACATAACAAGAATAACAACAACAACATATCTATAAAAGTGTATAAGCCAGTCACTTAAGGCCTTATGGCTTAATCTCCCCATTTTATTTAGCCAATTTCTGATTTGCCCATCTCTGTCAAACCATTAGGGTTTGTTGTTAGAGGTACAAATCAATCTGTCATTGTATTGGGGGAATTATTTACATGTTTTTAATTATCTGTAGTTTAGATCTTTGTAGTTTTCTATATGGACTGAAGCTCAACATCAAGATGACAAAGATTCTCACCACTGGGCCAATTGACAGCACCATGATAGGTGGAGAAGAGATTGAGATTGTTAACAAGCACTGCGTTCTCAGCTTCACAAACAACACACTTAGTACAAGTAGTCAGAAAACCAAAAGATGAATTGCATTGGGAATATAAGTTATCAGGGACTTCTCCAGAGTACTGAGAAGCGACAAAATCAACCTAGAGACTAAGGGGCACTTGATCCAGGCCATGGTCTTCACAAGTACTTGCTATGCATCAGAGATCTGGACATTTACTGAAGATGATAGAAGAAGAATCAATGCCTTTGAATTTTGGTGCTGGGTAAGAGTATTGAACACACCATGGACTACCAAGAAAAGAAATAAGTCAATCTTAGAGAGGGTAAAACCAAGTTTTTCTCTGGAGGCTAGAATTTTGAAGCTCCATTTTGCATACTTTGGACACATGGCCAGGAGGGACCATTCCTTGGAGAAGTACACCATGCTTGAAAGGGTGGAGAGACAATGCAAGATAGGAAGACCCCAGATGAGATGGATTGATACAGAACTAGGGCAATGAGGGTAGATATTTCAGAGTCAGTGAGACTGATTCAGAACATGGCAGGTGTTAGTGCTGTTGTACATAGGGTCACTATGAAGAACAGGTGACTGACTCGATGGCACATAACAACATCAACAACAACAACAAATCTCTAAATCCATCTTATTAGTACTGCATTAGTGCCTGTCAGTTAGCTGTACTAGGATGACTTGTGGGTTGCTGTAGTTTTTGGAGGCTACACCACCAGTTTCAGAAGGGTTACTATGCTGGATAGTTTTCAGCAGAACTCTAAAATTAAGACAGACTAGGAAGCAGGTTTGGCCATCCACTTCTGAAATAATAGGCCTCTGAAAACCCTATGAATAGCAGAGAGGGCCCAGAGTAGAACACACTCAAAGTGAGGAGAAACAGCTGCAAGGACCCTTTGATAACTGGTATGTTGAATGTATGAAGTATGAACAGAGGATATTTAAAGGTTTTAAAAATTGAGATTTAGAGTAGTGAGAGAAGATCTTCACCCTGAAACCCACAGTGTCCCTTTTCAGCAGGAAATAGCTAAGAGAATAAGCCATCCCCTTTTCCTTATGAATCAGGGTGAAGTCTCTCTCAGGGAGGAGTGATAGGGAATGGCAAAGGACACACTGACAAAGGAGATTAATCAGAACTGGCTTTGACAAGCACTGTGGCAATTGGACAATTAAAATGGACATTCGGGGCGGGGGAAGAAGAACAAACTGGGGAGGAGGGTAGAGAAAACAGTGCAACAATGAATGAATGAGAACCCAAAATCTCTGTAAATGTTCATTAAAACTAATAAAATAAAAAAAATTGAGATTGAACTCATGAACATTGCCATTCTAGGCATTAGTGAGTTTAGGTCAATGGGCATGGACCATTTAGAATCAGACAATCATATTCTCTATTATGATTGGGTGAGAAACTGAGGGAGAATTATGTTGAATTCTTCGTGAAAAAGAATATTTCAAGATCTTTTCAAAAGTATAATGTTGTGGGTGATAGGACATTACCCATACAAATATAAAGAAGACCAATTAATATGACTATTAGTCAAACATATGCAAAAAAAACTACAGCCAAAGTGGAGAATATGGAAGATTTTTTCTAACTTTTGCACTCCTAAATTTAGTAAATATGCAACTTATGCAATTAATAAATATGTAATTAATGTAGGGTGCATTAATAATTATTGGTGACTTGGATGGAAATGTTGGAAAAAATGAGGAAGGAATAGTAGTTGGAAAGTATGGTCTTTGGAAAACATGGCAGAAATGATGCTGGGTATAAAAAAATTGAAATTTGCATGTTCGTTGTTTTAATCTTTGCTAGTAACTTAAAGACTAAAAACATAAAAACTACAAATGGTCCTCATTTAATAGGCTGCATAAGAATCAGCTTGACTAGATCTATGGAAGAATCATTGCAGAAGCTCAATTTCAGCAGTCAAAATCAGGCCATGTATATCAGTTGGTCATGTACAAGTTCAAATTGAAGCTGAAGAAAATAAAAACTAGTACATACAAATGAAATTATGGCTTTGAGTCTGTTTTACCAGAATTTAAAAATCACCTCCAAAATTGGTTCGAGGCAAAGAACATTAATGATTGCAACCAGATGAGTTATGAGATGACATCAAGAATATAAACCAGAAACAGAGCAGATGGCCATTCCAAAACCAGAAAAAGAATGACCAAAATGAATGTAGAAGAGACTCTGAAAATTACATTAGAGTGTCAAGAATTCAAAACAGAAGGGATAAATGAGGAAAAAGTGGACAGGAAGATTTCAAAGCACAGATTATTGTAATGGAATGTGCAAAGAATTGCAGTTGGAGAATTAAAAGGAAAGAACTCGCTCGGCATTTCTAAAGTTAAAAGAATTAGAAAGCATATGCAAGCCTCAAGTTGCAAACTCTGGGATATTGTGGACAGAATTCTGAATAGTCCTGGAAGCATAAAAAAAGGATGGAAGATTTCTACAGGTAGAAGTCAAGTTTTACCAGCACCACTTGTCGAAGAGGTAGTTGTTTCTCTATTTGACAGGTTTTATTACCTTGTTAAATACTGCTTTGACCATAGGTAGACAGGTTAATTTCTGTGTTATCATTTCCATTCCACTGGTATATGTGCCTGTCACTGTATCACTACCATTTTGTAGGGTTTTTTTAAATGTCTTTTCTCCCCCCTCTAGTGAGGCTTATTCCCATGCATCTTGATTTGTGGTTGACTATTGTAAACAATATTAAAGAAACAACTCAAGGCAGATCTGAGACCTAAGGATAAAATCCAAAACGATAAGAATCATAAGTGAGAAAATGGGTCCAAATTTAGAAACCCTAAAACTCTCATACACTGTTGGTGAGATTGTCTCACATATCATGGGCATGGTGCTAGGAAAGGCTATTCCTTGGAAAGGATATAATATTTGGAAAGGTAGAGGATTTGTGAAAGAAAGATTCTCAGCAAAAAGATGTATAGACATAGTGACTGCAGCAATGGATTTGTGTCTCAGATGGTATGGATGATAGAGGATAGAGTACGGTTCAAATCTGTTGTACATAGAGTTGTTATGAGTAATTCTCAACTCAATGTCATCTAACAACAACATCAAACTAGTATACTTTGAAAAAAAATAAACATGTTCTTTTTCTGAAAAATCTTCTGTGGAGTTTGAACTTTTATGATCTGCCTCCATAAGCAAAGTTCAGTCACGAGCAAGTCATCAGGTTGCCACAATCAAGACTAGTGCACAGCATGAAATTATCTTCTTTTAAACGTGTTGGATTTTTGGTCGACTCATCGTCAGTCATATGTGGCTCAGTCCAAAGAAGCACCAGCTACAACTCAGAGTCCACATTTCATCCTGCCTTGTAGACCACTCAGCCTTAGGCCCGACATGGGGAAAAGTCAATAAGCCATGGGTCCTCTTGACTCCCTGCTCCTCAAACCAGCCAGCCTTTCCCCTATACATATATCTGAGCATGCCAGGTGGACAGTGAGGAAGGAACAAGCTCAGCCTGTCTCTTCGTGGCTACGTGCCTCCTGTTTCCATTCCAGTGGATCCAGGTCATCACCACAAGTCACAATCCTCATCAGCTACCTTTAACCTCAAGTCCTGGAAGGGGACTCTGATGGACAACTTTCTCCTGCCTTGGAAGCTAAATAGCTTGTTGCAGTTACAAAAATTCAGTCCAAGTTTCTTTCTTTCTTTTTTTTTTCTTCTCTCTCTCTTTCCCTGCTTGTCTTTCTTTCAAATGTAAATCTCCTCAGAATACAGGGTGGTATTTAATCTTTCCTAGACTAAACCTCATGGTTTCTACCAAGTTCTACTCATTTCAGCAAAAATTTCTTCAGGGAAAATTTTCCCTTTTAGTATCTACAATTGGATAATTGGCTAAAGGAATACTTATGGGCTGACATATTCTAAAACATATCCTAACATTGTATCAACTAATAATTTTACAATATATTTTTACACTATTACATGGAAATATAAAAGATAGTAGTTGTTGTTGTTATGTGCCATCGATTCTCTTGCGACTCTTAGTGACCCTATGTGCAAGGGCTCTAAATGCTGTTCTACCTGGGCCAACCTAGCCATCTCAAATGCAGTTATTCCTATCGCAACAGTCACAGAATCGATGCATCTCATCGAAGGTTTTCCTCTCCTT
>NW_006399773.1:6702028-6704778 GCF_000299155.1 Elephantulus edwardii
AATAGTTTTTACAATGTAAATTAATACTGCTGTATGGAAGAAACAGCAATATTCATGAAGTTAAATGAACAAAAACCTTGACACATAAACTTGAAAAGAAATTCTCAGTTTCTGCTTCATTCTCCACTTAACAGCTTATCTACATATGGCCTAAGACCTCTGCCCTTTGTCTCAGGCCAAAAGCAGCTTCTTACCTTTTGTAATCTTAGTAGTAGCAAAAGTGGTCGTTTAGTTGTACTTTCCAATCTCCTAACTTCTTACTGTTACAGAATCGCATGTTTATATGTGTCTAGACCCATTGTTTGAACTCTGCTTCTGACACCTATGGCTGCATGAGGATCGGTATAATTGAATTCGGCTAACTCCACAAGGAGGTTCTGAGCAGATCAATAGATCAATATTATCAACATCACAAAATCAGTTACCATCAGATCACACGTGTCCCTCACACTCCCACGCCTCTTTTCACTAAATCTAACACCAATCATGCAGCAATCATGCTGTTTTATTGGGTCCAAAATCCATTAAAGTAGGTCTCAGACAACACAGAACCATATTCACAATTACTGGGTTTTTTAGAGAAATTAACAGATTACAATTTCCCTGTTAGGAAAGCTTCTCAAGTATGTTCACAGTTCTTTCAGCCTTTAGCCTTGTGGCTTTAGACCAGAGTGACTAAGCTCTCTCTCTTAGTCCTCCCAATTATGATATCTTCCCCCCAGTTCTCCAGCAAACTTGAGCAAAAGCTTCTTGTTCTAGTTCCATAGAGTAGCAGTCCCAAGTCAGGGCTATCTCCCCTTGAGTCTCTGGTTCTCTGCTGTGGCTACCACTGTTCTCCTATAGGTCTGGCTGGAATAAGTTTATAATTTCTGCTTCTTCTTTGCTTATAGTGAGATTATTAAAATCTTCTGAAACAGCTCACTTTAGAGGGAAACTAGCTACTCCTTGTGGATAGACTAACACAGCCTCTTCATATATTCCCACTCATCCACTTGGCAAAACCAAAGTCAACGACATGCAAAGCCACAAGGTACAGTCAATACTCTTCTCCAATACCACAGTCGAAAGGCATCAGTTCTTCTTGGAAACCAATATACTGAATGTTGTTGAGTAGCATTGCATTAGAACAAACTGTTTCTCTTGCAGGTTTTCAGAGACAGTGAATCGCCCAAGAGGAGACTATCCATGTTTCTCCCAAAGTGCACCTGGAATTAAACCAAGTGCCACTGGGTTGGTAGTACTGCTCCTACTACTAGACCACCAGAGCTTCATGACGAATGTTTACTCCTTATTTAGTCTTAATCCAGAAATGAAATGTCATGCAGAATCAATTTGAACCATCTCTATAGAGAAAAGAAACCTATTTCACAAATCGATATACAAGAAAGAAATGTCTACGCTGTAAACCAATCATGTTTTAGAGATTTCTTGTTATGCATCATTATTTAAGTAAACATTTTCTAACACAGAGAAAACATTTTGTTAAATCTACATATTATAGAAACTATAAATTTGTTGAGGTGAAGATATCTGCATTTTAGGAAATGAAGTACTGTATTCTTCAAATTAGAAATTCATATCAGGGGAGCTCTGGTGGCCTAGTGGCAAAAAGCTGCAACTACAATCCCAGAGGTGCACGGTTCGAATCCACCAGATGCTCTGCCGGGGAAGGAGGGGCAATCTCCTCCTGTACCAGTCAGATCTGATTTGACGGTACATGCACACAAAAATAATAAAATAAAATAAAAATAGATATTAAAAAAAAAGAAATTCATATCAAATAATCTCCTCAGATTGAATGTGTTTTTCATTGTGTAAATTCAGTTACTTACACAGATGTTCTATGCACATATCTCTTTACTTAACATCCAACATCTACATAGACATGTTACATGAGAATTGTAAGCCTCTGCTCTAAAGTGTGACTCATTAAGCAGGGAAATTAAATGACAAATTAAAGATCTCAAAACAAAATTAGGAATTAACTAGTAACAGTCCTTAGTTGAAGTTTTTACTAATCTACTTGATCTCCAGAAATTTCAAAATGTTTTATAAATATCCATTATTGATGATCTCATGAGCTCAGAGTAAGAATAAGTGACTTGAAAATAACTAATGTCTGAAGACTTACCTGTTATTATTTAATCATTCCTCTCTCTTCAGCCAAAAAGTCATATAAGGATCTTTACTGAGAAGAATGTCAAATCAGCCAATTTAATATTACTTGAGCTTACTTTATCTATATAACTGTCTCAGAGAATTGAAAGGTAATAATAGTTACATTAGTATTAGAAGTGTAGAAGATACTTTTTGTTTATTTAGTAGGAAAAGAGAGTTTTAATGTTTTAAAATTTGATTTTATAGTTTAAACTAGCTAAAAATAGCATACAAAATATCAGCTATTTATAAAGGGTTGATAACTAAAAAAAAACACTATATTTTTTTAAATACATTAATGTTTACTGCTACTTTAGGCCACACAGATTGTCAAAGGGTATGTGGTAGCTTAAATGTATTATTGGCACATTCTACAAGACTCACTGTATCTCAACTAAGGAAAATGTAAATGTTATTTTTAAAAAGTTGAAAATTATCTGTATTTCATAATTACCATTTTGTGGATATATTTTATTTATATTTATAATCTATCTCTCTCTCTCTATCTATCTATCTAGTTGTTGTGTACCAGAGTTGGAACCAACCCACTGATAGGTTTTCAGAGAGAAGATTGCCCATCTTTCTCCTACAGA
>NW_006399773.1:6704973-6712696 GCF_000299155.1 Elephantulus edwardii
TATATATATATCTCATCTATTTCAAAAGTGGCATATGCTTCCTAAAAGCCTAGAGAAAAGATGATAGTTATAGAACAGGGTTCAGGTCTTCTTCGGTTTCATAGGTTACTGTAAGTCGTGTTCGACTCAACAGCAATCAACAATAACCACAACTATATATATACAACACCAACTCCTAGCTAACCCTCCAGCTGGTTTTCAGAGGTAGTAAATTCAATAGAAAAAATTGTCCTTATTTATCTTGTGGAGCAGCTGGTGGGTTTGAATTGTGTGCCTTTGAGTGGGCAGCACAGCTTCTTCTCACTATGCCATTGGAGATCCTTATATGTGGCCACTAGTTCACTAGAGTCCCTCACATACCAGCTCACAAGAATGTAAGCACTGAAATTGCTCAGAATCCTTTAATTTCTCAGAGAAGTGTCTTTCTTATAAGTAAGAATAATCCTATTCTTTTAGGAGGAAAATTACTTAATCACAATATCTGAGAGACCAACATAAGATGAAGGTTACTAAAAGCTTTCAATAATGAGAAGGTGTACCTTCTGTGGTCAGTCTGTGGACACACATATGTACATACAGGTGTTCATCTGTGCCTACTGACGGTAGTAAAATACTCTTTGCCCTTTACAAATAAAAATGTCTTGTTCTGAAGAAGACACATAAACTATCAAATGCAATGTGATGTTTTTGTTAAATAATAAGCTACAGAAGCATACAGAAATAAATATTTCTCATGGAGGTAAAATATATACAACTATAAAATCATAAATATACTGGAGAATTATAATATGAATTTGTAAATTGTATGCAAATAGCTTGAAACCAGATCTATAAAGACATAAATAAAGCAACAAGACTGAAAGGTTTATATGTTGGCTTGTTTATAGAGTAGCACAAACATTTTTCTTTTTTAATTGGCAATTAATTTTCAGCAGCCATCTAGGTACTTTCATGTCAAATTACTTTCCCTACACTAAACAAGATTAGGCATCCAAGCAGCAAAGCACTTATGTGAAAAGTGAGAAACTGACTGTCAAGTAGATATTTTCCACCTATAACCAATTAAAATGTTTCCTTTTTGATGAATGGCTGTTGTAATTTCACATTTTGTATTTTTACCTAAGTACATACCTGTACAACATCCTAGTTCACAAGGGCTAAAAAAGATGTGCACTGAGATTTCCATTATTTTCTTTTTGCAATTTACCTTTAGAATGAAATAAATGTGAATTTTTCTGTGGAAGTAGAGTGGATTTTTTAAAGAACAGCCTTTTTACACTGGTGCACACAAATAAACATCAACAAATCCATAAACCATGCACACACACATACACCTCTCTGTTCCTTACAGATTATCTTTTGCATTAAAATGCAAACATACCTGTATTTAAAATAAAACCATTGACACATAAGGTAAAAAGTAATGCATTATTGATAATCTTAAAATGAGTGACATAACAAGGAAAATATTGATTTTCTAGATGTCTCATTTTTCTTACTTCACCAAAAGACTGATGCAGGTTCATGAGCCTATCAATATTATTTGAATTAATGCATATTCCTGACTATTGATCCCTTTAACAATGATTGTCATAACTGATTTATGTGCACTTATGCCTGTTAAATATTTTAAAAGGTAAATATCAGATTTGTATATATAAGTAGATTGACTTAAATAAACAACAGGTCTGCCTGTTAAAATTATGCCTTTTGATTTAATCTATAATATACATTATGCAAGTTGCATTTTAAAGATAGCAGCAAAAATACAACTGTAAGTTGATATTAGATCATATAGATTATAGTACTCTCTAAAATTAAGAGCTTCCCTCTAAGTATAACAGTATTTAAAATTTTCTGTTAGTGTACTGTTAAAAACTGTATGTAACAGCTATGAATACAATGAAATCTATTAAACTAAATATTGAAATTTTGGACCTTATTATACTGAAAATAAATTTACTCAACTACATGAAATATATTAGGACATAATATTAAAATTCTTTTTATTTACATTATTATGTGCTGATGGATATTTAAATAAACAAGAGAAGGCATGATAGTGTGAAACTCATCCAAAGAATTTACATATGTGTGTAACTGACTTATATAGAAAGAAAACTTGCTCAAGGAGGTAATATATACATAACATATGTGTACGTGTGTATATGTTATTGTTGTTGTTAAGTGCCCCTGAGTCGCAGGTGACTCATAGTGACCCTATGAAGGAGAGAGTCCTCAATGTTTGGGTGCCTTTCATCCTCTCTCCAGGTTCATAGAGTTTCCAGAGGCAAGCTATTACGGAAGTGGATGCCACTCTTCCTTCCAAGTTTGTTTTAATCGGGGAACTCCACCCCACACTCTGTCTGCGTTGGGTAACCACCCATTAACTCATTTGACACATCAGTGTCACAGTGTTCAGCCTCACAGCAACCACAAGTTACCGCTGTCCGACAACTTGTACACAGGGCTATATGAACTAGAGGAATGTCTGAACATAAACAATGAAAGACAGGCCCAAGGGCCCTTCAGTGTCTTACCAACCCAGCATGTCCAAATGCTGGCAAAGTCCTTCCGCCAGACCACCAGTTCATCTGGCAAGTCCGCTCTGCCTACCCCCACATGCGGCCAAAAGAACACCAAAATTGCCCTGAGCCCTCAAACCTGCTGTGCCTCAAGAAGCCAGGTCTGGATTCAGTGTATGTATGTATGTATGTACATATGTATGTATGTATGTATGTATGTATGTATGTATGTATGTATGCATTCTGGGTTCAGTGTATGTATATGTGTGTGTGTGTATATATGTGGACAGAAAGTGATGCTACCAAGCCAAAGGTGGCTGACTTTTAATCCGCGGCCCTTGGGTCTGTCTTTCATTGTTTTTGTTCAGACATTCCTCTAGGTCGCATAGCCCTGGTGAACAAGTTGCTGTTCCGTGGTCACTTTTGGTTGCTGTGAGCCTGAACACTGTGACACTGATGTGTCACATGCATTAATGGTTGGCTACCCAATGTGGACAGAGAACGGGTTGGATCTCCCTGATTAAAACAAGCTTGGAAGCAGGAGTGGCATCCACTTCCATAATAGCTTGCCCCCGGAAACCCTTTGAACCTGGAGAGAGGATGAAAGGCACCCAAGCGTCAAGGACTCTCCTTCACAGGGCTGCTATGAGTCACCTGATATGCAACTGCACTTAACAACAACAACATGTATGTGTGTGTACACACACACACACACACACACACGTATATATATGTATGTGTGTGTATAAATATACACACATATATACACATACACATACACACACATATATATGTATATGTGTGTATATATATGTGTGTGTGTATGTATACACACATACACATACACACACAGTATTGGGAATGTGGTCAGGAGGGACCAATCCTTGGAGAAGGACATCATGCTCAGAAGGGTTGAGGGACAGTGCAGAAGATGACCTCAAAGGAAACGGATTGATATAGTAACTGGGGCAATAAGGGTAAGTGTGTCAGCAGTGAGACTAGGTCAGGACAGAGAAGGCTTCAGAGCTGTTGTAAATAGGGTCAGTATGAGTCACAAACCACTCAACAGCACAACAGTATGTACATGTATACCTATAAACACGCATATGCATATGCATACATATATGTATATGTATGTAATATCTTGTAGCCTTGTGGTAAGAAGTTGTGCTGCAATACCAAAGGTACATGGTTTCATCATGCAGAAGAAGGATGGGGCAATCTTCTGTCATGCAGTTTATGGCATCTGGAAACCTGCTGGAGGGTCCGCTATGGATCAGTTCTGACTCTGCGGCACACAACAACAGCAATATCTTAAATTCAGTGTGAAAACTGCCTTTGTTTGACATATGAAATAGGATATTGTAGTAGTTAGTTGCCTTAGAGTTTGCTCCAGTTCATGGCAATTTTATGACAATGGGGTGAGAAGTTGAGTTATTAATGAATGACAGATGAGCAGTGCATAAAATAAAATTACAACACAGTTACTTCCCAAGGAAACCGCTACTTGTTTTTATAGTGTTGCTGAGGTAGTGCATGTGTTGCTTTGGTTTATTATTATTACAGTGTGATAGCCAATTTTATTAAGTGTATAGAATTTTGCAAACATCACCACAATTTAACTTTTTAACATTTCTATTACTTTAAAAGGAAACCTGGTTCCCTAGTTCATTCACTTTTATTGTCCTCCATCCTGGGGCAACTAGTAACCCCTTCACTGTCATTATAGATCTCTTCTGGATGTTTCAAATCAATGAAATAATATAATATGCAGTGAATATGCAGTGTTAGCTTCTCATTTCTTACCTACATTAATCCAAAGTTCATGTATCTGTTCTTAATTAATTTTTTGCTCGCTGTTTGACTGCATCTTGATGAGAGTCATGATGGGTATGTGAGGGAAGTTTTTGCGGTCATGTTTGATGTGTATTACTGCTCTTTCCTACCAAGAGCGGGTGTCCTTGAGTCTCTGTCCAAGGGTGAAGGTATGCTCAAAGGCATGGCTTTAAAATCCCCTGTGGCCCTTGGGTCAAATTTATTAATTTATTTGAATGGATATTCTTTCAATGATTCGGTAATCTTTTGTCTATTTGCTGAACTGAACATATTGGTGTTGCTATGATGTTGTACACTGTTCCATAATCTTGTCAAAAACCATAATCATTACACATTATGTACAATGTTTGAATGAGCTTCCAGATAGATTTATGCTGGGAAGTAGGAATGGCATCCACTTCCTATACTAGATGCCTCTGGAAACTCTACAAACTCTCTAAACTCTATAAATGTTCAGAAATGTTAGTTACAGAACAGAATTCTGTACAGAAATGATGTTAGTTATTGAACAGAGTTCAAGTTTTGTGTAAAACCTTACTCTCAGTCATATTCAACTTGATGACACTTAACCACTGCTAAAAGAAACTAGTGCTGTTATATCTGGAGGAATACTCTTCCACTTTGTACATCACTTTTTATCAATGTACACTATGAAGTAACCTGGGTTTGCTGTGATGCTGTACCTTGTACTATCGGGGTATCAAATACCAGAATGGTTTCCCAATGCGGACAGTGTTTAGTGGAGCTCCCAGTTGAAAAACAGGTTTGGAAGCAGAGTTGGCATCCACTTCCTAAACCACATGCCTCTGGGAACTCTATGAACTTGGAGAAATGATGATAGTTATGGAACGGCATTAGGTCTTTTGTTCATAGAGTTGCTATGAGTCATGCTCAACTCTAGAGCAATCAACAACAGCAATATTGATTTGCATTGTTTAGTATAATATTCATTTGCTAATTGATAGATACACTGTTTACACATTTAGGCTATTCTAATGGTCACTAACATAAAAGTCTTTATGTGGGCCTAAGTTTTCCTTTAAACAGGACATAAATTTAAGATTAGAATGATTAGGTCATATAGTAAATCTATGTTGAGCTTTTTAACGGCTAAACTGTTTCCTAAAGTGATTGGATCATTATACAATGCCATAAAAATTTCCAATTTATACACATCCTTACCAACTTTTTGGCATTGTTTGTCTAGTTTTTTAGCAGAACTGCAAGGAATGCTGGTGGTGCTATGATTATGTGGTGCTATGATGGGGTGGCTGGAAGACAAAAAAGCTCAATGTTTTGAACTCACTTCAATACCTCCATGTGAGCAAAAGAACTTTTGATGTTCTCTAGTAAAACTGCAAGCCAGGAACACTGGATAACTCCTAGACTTAGGTTATTGGCTTTAGGCTTTTCTTTTCCATCATATCTGGTGGCTAATCTATAGGAATTTGTGCTACTAACCCCAAATCACAATCTTCTGGCAGTTAGAAGCACCAATTATGAGGAAGTTCCAATTCCACAGCAATTAATTTGAGATTCAAGTTTGTATGTGTAAGTTTTCCTTTAAGCTCTGCATTATTATCAACCTGTAGGTTATGGACAATAGCTTTTTTTTAATTTATATCAATTTTAAGCAGTACTTTATATACAATGGGATGGGGGAGGGGAGAGAAACACATGCATAGTCCAAATACAATGTTGAAAACAGCATTTTTCATAACAAAACCCCCAACACTAAGTGTTAATAGCATGTACATGAATTCAAGAAGGACCACCCTTTTTTTTTTTGTCTGCTGCACACAGTTTATTTAACAATATGATATAAGAAATGGATTGGTATGTTACCGTTCTATACAGTGATTGAATCTCCTTGAATTTTCTTATTTAAAGTAGTTATAGCGCTCGCATGATTTACACTAGAATCGCTCTTCCTCATTTCAAGTTTCACACAGAAGAAAGAAGAGCAGGCTTCTTCCCAGGAACATCAGCATGGTCTAAGAGGGTGAGCACCCCGAGTTTTTGTCTAAAACCAGTTTTATCAGAGAAACAAAGCAACAATTTCTACATCTGCAAGACAAGAGTTGGGCTTCGGCCAGTATGTATAAATAGATGTGTGAGTGGATGTGTATGTGTGTGCACGCAGGAGTCAATCCCTATCGTCCAGGTAATACTGGGAGGAACGCCCACAGAGTTCACGATAGAAAAAATCTTCCCGCAACGTCAGAAAGTTATCGGGATTACATTATAAGCTTGCATTATTTCAGGAATCGCTTTTTAAGTCCTTGTATAGGTTTTGTATGAGCACAATTAAATTTTCTGTGATTCTTATTTTTCTCAACATTAAACATAATTTGTTTTGATCAACACAGTCAAATGATTTTACAGAGTCAATAAAACATAGCTAGATATACTTCTGGTCTAGAAGGATAGACATTCTTCTGATATTTTCTGCTGGCTGCCAAGAAGCTTCTGTTACCATCAGTGATAACAATGATAACAATGATAATCAATGATAGCAATGATAATCAATGATAGCAATGATAATCAATGATAATCAATGATAATCAATGATAGCAAGAAACCTCTGTGATCATCAACGATAACAATGATCATGACTTTTTCTAAATCCTGCTTGAATTTCTAGCAGTTCTCTGTCTATGCACTGATCTAATTATTTTTGTTTTAAATAATCTTCAACAAGATTTTACTTAATTATGATATTAATGCTATTGTTTGATAATTTCCACTTTGTTGGATCACCTTTTTTTTTTTTTTTTGGATCACCTTTTTTTTTGAGAATTGGAATAAATATAGATCTCTTCCAGTCATTAGCTAGGTAGCTGTTTCCCAGATTTCTTGCACTGACTGGTGAGTAAGTTAGAGCTACATCTGTTTGTTATATCAATTGGTATCCCATCAGTTGTTTAAATTCCACACACTTGTGAAATATTTAGAGTTCTGGTGGTGTAATGCAAAGGGAATTGATGGCAGTGATATCTCTCTATTGGTTCAAATCTACTTGCAAATTTTTTGGAAGAAAGATGAGCAATTTCCTCCTGTGTGGTGAACTGTCCTCCAAAAACCTACTGGAAGGAAAGTTGTGAGTGGGCTTGGACTTGATAGCAGTGAGTTTGAGCTTTTTATTAAGTTTAGTTGGTTTTAATGTTGATGTTTTCTATGCCCTTGTTGATTTTGAGTAATTTTTTTTCCTGTAATTTGATTACAGAAAGGAAAGTCTTATACTTTTTGGTGGTTTTTCCGTGAATGTTACTTTAATCAATGATTTGTCCTACATGGTTTGTAATGAAAAGTTAGTAACATTTTTAAATTTCCTTGCCTTATGAAGAGTGGTCTCATTGATA
>NW_006399773.1:6712811-6719915 GCF_000299155.1 Elephantulus edwardii
CATATTGGTTATTTAATGTCTGGTTATGGAACATTTTGCATTTATCTTATTAATGTTTATAAATAGAGCACATTTAAACTAATAGAGTACTAGAAGCTGAACTCTCATATGGGGAAACACAAAATGAGAGGAATAGTTGCATACAGCCACTAACAATTGAATCATGGAATATACAAAGCATGTAAATAGGAAAATTGGACATTGTTAAAAAGAAATAGAAAGCATAAATATTTATGTACTAGGGCATTGGCAAACAGAGATGGAGTGGCACAGGCCGTTTTGAATCAGACAATTATATGATCTACTACGCAGGCAATGAAAAAGCTAGAAAAAAATGGATTGCATTCATAGTCAAGAAGACCATATCTAGATCTAACCTGAAATGCTGTAAAGTGACAGGATTGTTTCCATATCCATACAAGGAGGTCCTGTTGATACCACTATTACTCAACTAAGTGTACCAACTAGAGCCAAAGAGGAGGAACTTATGTAGTCTAAAATAGATAAAACATGTAACTAAATTTCATGAATAATAATTGGTGACTAGAATGCAAAAGGTGGCTGTAAGAAGAAGGATCAATAGCTGGAAAATATGGACTGGGTGACAGAATAAAAATGGAGATAGAATGATAGAATTTTGTACAATGATTTATTCATATGCATTTTATTAACCATAACACAAATGGTAACACAAACCTCGCTTAATGGACTACACAGGAATCAGTTTGACTACATCTGTGAAATCATCATGAAAGCTCAGTATCAACTGTGAAAAGTAGGGCAGGTGCTGACTGTGGGATGGACCATCAACTACTCTGTCAAAGTTCAAATTGTAGCTAAAGAAAATGAAATCCTAATAACCATAATAAGACCTTGAGTCTATCTAAGCTGAATTTAAAAAGCATCTCAAGAACAGAGTTGAGGACTTGAGCACTAATGAATGAACACTAGATGAGCTGTGGGATGATATCAAGACTATCATCCATGAAGAATGAGAGAGGCCATTTAATAGATAGACGAGGAAGAAAACACTGAGCTAGCTGACAGAAGACATTCAAAATATTGTGCTGATCCATTTCAACAAAGAGGTGAAGCCCTAGATGTACTCACCAGCTTGTGCCAAGAAATCTGGAAGACAGCTACTTGACCAACTGACTGGAAAAGATTAATATTTATTCCCAGAAGGGTGAACCAACAGAATGTGAAGAGTATCGAACAATATCAGTAATATCACATGCAAAGAAAATATTGCTGAAGATTATTCATAAACATCTGGAAGAGTACATAGATGGAGAACTGCCAGAAATAGAAGCTGGTTCAGAAGAAGTCATGCCAATAGGGGTATCATTGTCAATGTCAGATGGATATTTGCTAAAAACAGAGTATACAAGAAGAATGCCTGTTTGCATTTTATTGACTATGCAAAGGCATTTGTGTGGAACACATGAAATTGTGGCTAACATTGAGAAGAATGAGGATCCTAGAACACTTGATTGTGTTGATGTAAAACTTGTAGGCTAAGAGGCTCTTATACAAACTGATTAAGGGAACAGTGCATGGTTTTAAATCAAGGAAGGAGTGTCTCAGGGATGTGTTCTTTCTTCATATGTTTTCAATCTATATGCAGAACAGATCATTTTTGGAGACTGGACATTATGAGGAGGAATGTGGCATCAGAATTTCAGGAACACTCATAAACAACCAGTGTTATGCAAATGACACAACCTTGCTTACTGAATCTGAGGAGGACCTAAGGCATTTGCTTGCTGTAGTATATCAAGGACTGGTATCTTCAATATATGGATTGAAGCTCAACATAAAGAAGAAAAAAATTCTCATCACTGGGCCAATTGGCAGTGTTGTGATAGATGGTGAAAAATTGAGATTATTAATAGTTTCCGTTTGCTTGGCTCTACAGTCAACACTCTTGGTACCAGCAGCCAGGACATCAAAAGGCAAATTGTATTGGAAAAGTCTATTGTCAGGAACCTCTGCAGAGTACTGAAGAGCAAAGACATCAGTCTGGTGATTAAGGTGCACCTAATCCAGGCTATGGCCTTTGTAACTGTTTCCTATGCATCAGAAAGCTGGACAATGACGAGGATGATAGAAGAATTGATGCCTTTGAGCTGTGGTGCTGGAGAATAGTATTGATTATACCATACACTGCTAAGAGAACAAATAGATTCAGTCTAGAGAAGGTGAAACCAAGGTGCTTTTTGGAGACATGGATTCTGACGCTTCATCTGACGTAGTTTGGACATGTTGCAAGGAAAGGACCAGTCCTTGGAGAGAGACATCATACGTGGGAGGGTGAAGGACAGCGTCAGAGGGAAAGACCTTCGGTAAGATGCATGGACTCAGTGACTGGAGTGATAGAAGTAGATGTGTCACTAGGAAATTGATCAAATGATTGCAAAGTAAGCGAAGTCTCAATAACATAGGTTCGATGGCAATACAGAAACTTCCAACATTTGTAGATACAAGGACTGCCACTGAAAGTCTCTTGGGAGGCTGCTGACCAGAAAATTAAAAATCCAAGATCATCAGGAAGTAAGATAGGCCATAGGCTCAGTTTCCAACATTGGTGATCAAATTTGAGATCAATTATAGGAGCCCAATGTGGAAAACATTTTTTTTTTAAATGGCCATTTAGAAATTTGATGAAGGACACATTGCTTAAGAAAATACTTTCAACTGATAGGTGTCTACTCTTAGCAAATGCCATCATTGAGTTGGATACACTATATTGTTTCTTCTCAAAGAAATCTATTATTACAATGTAACTGCCAAAGCACATAATCATAGTCAGCCAGGTTGACACACAACCTAATTATTACACCATTATAGTAATTTCTTTTTCTTATAATAATGTCGTCCTCTATTTTTTATTAAGAAACTATCTTTCAGTACCAGTAACATCAAAAGTATTGTTAGCATACTTTTTACTTATAATTTATATTCCAATTATTTTATTTAGTTCTTATAGTTAATTTTATATCTTTACTATAAATATAATTTCAAGTTATACAGTATCAAACATTTGTCCCAGAGCCCATTTTAATGACTTACATTATGATTTATGTTGCAGTGTAGGTAAGCAGAATTTGTGTAACCCTTTGGATGCTAAAACTGTTTTTGTTTCCAAATTGGATTAGATATTATGTATAATGGAAATAACCATGTAATTATTGTGAATTTACAATGTATTTACTATGTAATTGCATAGTAAGTACCATATAATTACAAGATGATTACATGATTATTTCTGCCTTTTACATGGCTTTAAATGCAAAAAAGATTTTGTTGCCATTATTATTGCCATTTATTGTGTTACATAGTATGTAGCAAAGCATTTATCATAAAAATCAACCAAGAAAGTAAAAGTTATTTTCTCTTTACAGTGGAAAAATATTATGTAAAAGTTACATCACTTGAGGACTTTGAGAGAAATTCAGTTTTATCTCTGTAATATATGTGTTTTGCATGTCATTCTGCTTAACTCTTATGATTGGCTATTTTTAGTGGAAACTGAATTCAAATATCTTAAAATATTCCATGGAAATTATGATTGATCAGTATGAGGAAATAAAAGTGAAAACAATGCTTTAGTCAATCAGCCAATATTATTATAAAATATATCTTGATGTTTGTTTTAACTCCTTATTAATTTTTAAAATGTCTGTAAAAAGAAGCTTTAAACAAATAGTAAATAAGCTAATACAAAGTTATGCTACAAAGACCTTTCTGTCAAGTTGATTTGGAGTTATTCTGACCCTAAAGGTTAGAGTGAAACTCCCCCATAGGATTTCGAAGACTGGGGTTGTGAACTTTCTGGACGTCAACTGTCATGTTATTCTTCTGTGGCATGCCTGATGGATTTTTAGCTGCTAATCTTTCATTTAGCAATCATACACTTAACCATGGCTCTTGAAAACTCAATAACCATAGTATGGTGCTATTAAAATATTATTTTTGTATATTTGTTAAATGTCATTAAACTTTATTATTCAATTATTCTATAATATATTTTCCCTCTTTATCTATTGTATTTTCTGTGTTCCAGGATCTCATAATTTTCTCTTGGCTGTTATATCTTCTCACAATTTCTTTGTTTTTTATAACTTTGCTCATTTTGAGAAATACAAATGGCTACTGTTTAGAATTCCCTTTAATCATTATGCCTAGCTTTATTGTTGTTGTATACCATCGAGTTGGAACCAACTCACAGCCGACCTTCCCGTCGGGTTTCAGAGGCAGTTAATCACAATGCAAGAGATTTTCCATCCTATAATGGCGATTATTAGGCCTATATTAGGGCTGCTATTCATAGGGTCGCTATGAGTCACAGGCGACTCAACAATGCATAACAACAACAACAATATTAGCAGAGCTATGAGAGTCTCGAGAAGGATAATTTGTGTTAGAATTGGGAGAAGTGTGTACAAGAATATTAGACCCTTCTGGCCGCATAGAAATCAGCTTTGCACCCTGTGCGTTGTGAGTAGGGACAGTTCTATCTTGCAGAGGTAATGGAGCTCACATGTGGCTGCCCTCGTGTCATCCATACTCTATTTTAAAAGAGCTTTTGATCAACTGTGATCAGGAGAGCTTTCTTACATAACAGGAAGTTCACATAAATGCAGGAACAGTAGAGTTTTAAAATCCTGCTTTACTTACTTATTTTTAGGTCATATGGAATTATTGTCAATAAATATAAAGAAAGACTATGAATACCCCCCACATTTCTAAAATCTAGATGAAAGAAATAAAGCTTAATAATTTAACTACTGAATTTTTAGCTTTCCTCTCTAATCATCAGAAGTATGACCTTTACTCAAAATAATATGCTGTCCTTTTGACTTTTCTCTACAGATTATATAATCAAGTATTTTTTGTTTTGTTTTTAAGTTTTATTTTATAATAGTTTACTTACAAATTTTTATACATTGTGTTTTACACTATCCTTTAGTCATAAAATAGCTTTCACTCGATAACATATCCTTCTAATGTTGAAATTATTCTTTTTAAAAAATTATATGTAAATAAATAGTCAATAATTCAGCATAAGATGACCAATCAAATAATTTAGGGAAATTTTCATTTAGAATGTGTAAATAACCAAAACAATAACCTTTCAGAATGGTTTTTCTTTGCATAAGCTTTTCCTTAATAAACTGTTAATTGTCTCTGCCTCCAGCCAGCTTCAGGAGTACTCAATAGAGATATTAGTGAGAAATAATGATTTTTATGGTGAACATATTGGCACTATTGTCTAATTTCCATTAAATTCACAAGGAGGAAAAATTCCCAACAATATAAATAGCACACATTCATTCCACTGAGGTCAAACATACCCTACACTTGATACCTCATGATTCAGACCCTGCTACAAATGCTCATACTAATAGGCCCTCCTGAGGTCTTCATTAAATAATTCTAGTGGCCAAGTAGTAAGAAGTTATGCTACAATTCCATGTGCAAGGCACATGGTTTGATCCACAGCTGCTCCGTGGTAGATGGCAAACGCTTCCCACGGGATTTAGTGCCTTTGAAAACCCATTGGAGGGTCAGCTGTGAGTTAGTTCCAACTTGATGAAACACTACAACAAGAACTCTCCTTACTTCTCTGGTCTCATCATTTCTTTCAATGACCACACAAAACTCCCATGCAGTAGTTATAATTATGGGCTATATTGGGGATATAACAGGTTACAATCCAGTTTCAGGGGAATTCAGGATAGAATTCTTCATGGAAGGTACCAGCCTAAAGAAACAAGAATGAAAGTCTAATAGTTTAAGAGCATGCCTGAGAACCTGTTATGACTGAAATATTGCATTCTGTTTGCAATCTGAACCATGACTTTTTAAATTCCCTAATAAATCCCATCAATATGAGTATGATCAGTGCGTTCTAAATGGCCATTGCAACAGATTACAAAATACAGTAAGGGAGCTCTGGCAGCCTAGTTGTGAGAAGTTGCACTGTAATCTCAGAGACAAGTGGTTTGACTCCATCAGTTTCTTGCAGGAATGGAGGGGGGAGAGTTGCCTCTAAAAACTTGCTGCAAGTTCAGCTATGCGTTGGTTGCAACTCAAGAGCACACAATTACATTTAAGGTTGAGCACTGGGAGCCTTGGGAGGGATATTTGATGCTTGCATTTGTAGAAGTAGGTATGAGAAGTGTGGGAACATTCTGACCTCATGGAGACAATTTTTGCTCTGTGAATATTATGGATATTAGTGAAGGTCAAACTTGACCATGTCTATGCTCCTCCCACTCCATTTCAGAGTCTGGAATCCAAGTCACAATATTTCTAAGGTATACCCCATAACTGACAACTTTCTCCTTCCTCTTTAGATTAAACAGTTTGAGACTCAATTTTTATTCTCTAGAAAGCTTTTCAAGATGCAATGCTACTAAGTTCATCCCATGGAATTTTGCCTATACTTATTTAAAGACATTACTTGTTTAAATGCATCCAAATGTTGCCTTCTTCCTCTAGAAAGTAAACCAATGAAGAAAGTAAACAAAACTTATTGAGTCCTTAATGAAGAAATTCTATTTACTCAACTATATGCAATTAAAATTAGTCAAAAATAGTAAGATGAAGAGTAGCTAGAAATGATATTCTTATATTTGGACAAAACAGAAATTTTATGAAGGCTGGAAAAGACTCAGCTTAACTACAGTTCATATAAAACTGCTTATGTGATTTTGTTAACTACATACCATGTGAGTCAACAATCCAACTTGACTGCCAAAATAAGCAATGAGCACAATGAAAATGTTTCATTTTGCCAGGCTCAATAAACATTATTTTGCTGTTCTGGTGGTCTCTAATTAGGATAATTAAGAACTGAAGTGTCAACATTGGCCCAATCTACTAATTTCCTGATTTTTCATGGACTTTGGCCACTCTGAATTTCATTGTGCTGTTTCATATTCTACTTGTCTTTTTTTACACTTCCTAACAGTCAAATTCTTATTATTTTTTGCTGCTGGTTATGATTATCTACATACCCTATCACCTCTCTGAAAATCCTTGTTATAAGTCACAACTTCATCCAATGGCTCTAACACTATCTGATTAATAAATTTA
>NW_006399773.1:6721509-6731061 GCF_000299155.1 Elephantulus edwardii
TTTCTTATAAAATTTCAAAAGTTAATTCTTTCTCTAAAATCTTTGCTGGTTATTTTGGTCCTACAAATGCATTTAGTACAAACTGAATATTTTTTTCACTAAAAATATTTTATTGTGTTATCAGTGCAAAATATCAATGCAATGGTAAAATTAGGTATTAAAAAACAGGATAAATTTTGTCATACTTCCTGACACATTAGAGCCCATTGCAGCAACTACTATGTCAATCCACTTGGTTGAGGGTCTTCCTCTCCTTTGCTGACCCTCTGTCTTCTGCATGTCATGTCCCATGGAATAGCTCTTCCGAGCAACATCCCTAAAGTATGTGAGACGAAGCCTAATCATTTTTTCCTACAAAAGCACGCTGGCTGTACTTTCTCCAAGACATATTTGTTTGTTGTTTTGTCCATCCACAGGATGTTCAGTATATTTCTCCAACATAATAGTTCAAAGACATACATTCTTCTTCCATCATCCTTATTCATTGTCCAGCTTTCAGATGCATAGCAAGTGATTGGAAAGACCATGCTTGAGTAAGACTCACCTTAGTTCTCAAACTGACATGGTTATTCTTCAATAATTTTGAGAAGTCTCTAACTATATATAGACTTTCCTGGTCCAGAACATCTCCTGATTTCCTGACTGCTGGTGCCAGGGATATTAACTGTGGACCCAACTAAGATGAAGTTGTTGGCACTTCAATCTTTTTTCAAACTATCATGAGGTTACTTTTTTGGCCCAGTGGTAAGAATGTTTGTTTTCTTGACATTGAGATGCAATCCATACTAAAGATTGTGTTCTTTGATCTTCTGCAAGACGTGCTTCTAGTCGTCCTCATTTTTAGCAAACAAGGTTACATCATCTATATAATGCAGGTTATTGATAAGTCTTCCTCTGAAAACAAACACGTCTGTCTTGGAAATGGTGAAATCAAGTTTCTTCTTGGAGTCTAGGATTTTGAAGCTCCGTCTCACATACTTTGGGCACGTGGCCAGGAGAGATCAGTTCTTGAAGAAGGACATAATGCTTGGAAGGGTGAAGGGACAGAGCAGGAGAGAAAGACCTCGGGTGCGATGGATTGCTGCAGTAACTAAGGTGATGGTATTAGGCGTATCTGAGTCAATGAGACTGGCTCAGAGCAGTGTAGGCTTCAGAGCTATTACACATAGGGTCACTATGAGTCACAGGTGACTTGGTGGCATGTAACAACAATATCCTGCTTTAAAAAAAACCCTCACTTTTTTACTTCTATTTATTTTTTCATTCTTATAAATCGAACTTGTGATTTTCCTATACAAATTAAAATGTTTTTGGCAAAATAAAAAATCTTTAATTGTGAAATCCAACAAATAATTATTCCTTGCCTCATTTATTTTTCTCTATGTGTGTGTGTGTGTGTGTGTGTGTGTTTAGCTGCCACCAAATCAACTTTGATTTATTGTGTCCCTATAGGCAATAGATCAAAAGAGTAATGATGTTGGTTATTGATCCAGTTGGAGAATTTTTTATTTCTTCATGCTTAGATCTAATCTATGTAGAAGACTTCAGTCTTTTAATGTCTTCAATAAGTATTTCAACTCCCTTTCACTTTCAGTAAGCAAGGTTGTATCATCTATATAACATAGGTTGTTTGAGGAATCTCCAATCGTTATGGTATGTTGTTCTTTATATAGTCAAATTTCTCAAATTATTTGTCTCACATACAAATTAAATATTGTTGTTATGTGCTATAGCATCAGGATTGACTCATAGATGACCCTTCAGCATATATTCAGGAATTGTAAACTGCACAAGAGGAGATTATCCATCTTTCTTCTACAGAGCAGCTGATGGATTCAAACTCATGTGCCTTTGGGTTGACACCACAACTCCTTACCCATTAGGCCATTAGGTATGGTAAAAGTATACAATGCTGAAGCACACTTTTCTTTCTTTAAACTTATTCCCCTGTTTTGTTTGAATAAGTCCTTCTTGAATAAGTTCCACATGACCACAATTATATGTTCTGAGATTCCCTTTCTTCTCAATATTATGTGTAATCTATTATAAGCCACAAAGTTAAATGCCTTTTCATAGTTAATAAAGCAAAAATAAACATCTTTCTCTTAATCTCTGCTTTCAGTTAGGACACATCTGACATCAGCAATGTTATCTTTTGTTACATAATCTCATCTGAATGCAGATGGAATTTTTGACAGTCCGAATTCGATGTAGTAAACTGAGCATTTTTAAAAAAAAATTTACTTTACGTGCAATCTTTACATTATATTTCATTCATGTACATTGTGTTTCAAATAATCATTAATGTGTATCACATTTATAGAAGTAATTATTATTTACCTATGCCTATCATTATTGCACTGTCTTTTCAAAATCCTGTTGAATCATTCCTATTTCTTTATTCCTCCTCTGCCCATTAAACCCTACTAGCCTAGTGATTATTTTCTTCTATATTTTTTTTCTGTTCCCTGTTGTCTTTCCCTTAAAAAATATTTATACATAACTTACTCAGTTATCCTCCTATTTTCACAACAGTAGTCTTATGCATCACAGCAACCACAAGTTACCTCTGTACAGCAAATCGCCAGAGCAGTGCTATACCACTTAGAAGAATATTTGACCAAAAACAATTAAAACCAGGCCTCAGGGCTTCAGATTAAAATAACCCACCTTTGGCTTGGTAGCATAACTTTCTATTCACTAGGCCAACAGAGCTCTCTATATGTTGCTTTTGTGGTTGCTGTGATGTTAAATACTGTGACATTGATGTGTCAAATATGATAATGGTTACCTGTGGTGGACAGTGTTTAGTGTAGCACCCTGATTAAAACGAGCTTGGAAGCAGGAGTGGCATCCACTTCTGAAATAGCTTGCCTCTGGAAACTCTTGGAATTTGGAAAACAATGAAAGTTATACAAATGTTCAGGCCTTTCATTCATAAGGTCATTGTGAGTCATCTATGACTCAAGGGCACATAATAACAAGTCTTACGCAGTATTTGCTATTATGTGAGTTATTATTCTTAACTGAGTTATTTCACTTAGCATACTGCTTTCTAGAATCTCCATTCTATGTAGTGTTTTACAAAATTATGGGATAAATAATATATACTGCATTGAAACAGATGAGGGAAGAACTGTTTAGAAGAGATATATGATTAGATATTATTGTTATGATAGGAGTCCAAAATGAAGGTAGCATAGTGGAGTGGACTTTGGGGAGGGATTGAATAACAATGAGAGAATCTTTGCTTTTACTTTTCAAAACGAAAAACGAATTGAGGGGTGGAATGGGCAGGGAGAAAAGTGCAACAATGAATGAATGGAAATCCAAAGACTCTGTAAACTTTCATTAAAATAAAATAAAATTTAAAAAAAGAAAGGAATCTCTTTTAGCCAGAGTGGGGGTAAAATTATTATTCCTGGTTATTTTTTCAAAAATCTTCATCAAGTTTTACTTCAAAGGGATATTGTGATAGAGTAGATTAAAATGGCTCTCTTAGCCATAGACTTTAACTTTTGTCACTTGTCTTGATTGCTATAGTTTGGTACTGTCTAGAATCTACTATACATCATAGTGCCCAAGGAGTAACAGATTGAAACCTGACTCTATCTTGCACCGTTTTCACAATTTCAACTATGCTCAAACCCGTTGTTGCAAATCACTCTGCCAAATCAACTAGTTGAGAGTCTTCCTCTCTTTCACTGACCCTGATTTTTGCCAAGATGCCTTTTTCTAAGAACTAATGTTTCCTGATAACATGCCTGAAAACATGTGAGAAGTCTGTCTCACCATCCTTGTTTCTAGGAATGCCTACATTGCACTTTCTCCAGGACAAATGTGTTTGTCCTTTTGGAAGTCTTTCAGATATTAAATATGTTTTGCCAACACCACAATTTAAAGACACCAATTCTTCTTTGATGTTCCTCATTCATTGTCCAACTTTCACATGCATAAAAAGCAATTAAAAATAACATACCTTGGATCAGACAAATCTTATATAATTCCCTTATTCCTTCGAAGTTTCAAAAAATCTTTGACTGTAGATTTGCCCCATGCAAAATGTCTTTTGTAATTCTTGGCTGCTAGCACAATGGATGTTGATTTTACCTAAGTTAAATTAATGTTTGACACTTCAATCTTTTGTCCATATATCATTATGCTGTTTACTAGTTTGGTTGTGAGGATTGTTTTCGAGATTCATAATGAAGGCTGTAGTCTTGGATCTTTTTCTATCAGTGAGCTTGATCTAATTACAGGTTTCATGTGAATACAATTCCGTGTTCTGGAATTGTCATTCTTTTGAATGTTATACATAATTTATTATGATCCATAAATTGTTTATATGCAGTAAAATATTGACAATGCAAAGATATTTGGCTTTGTGAGTCACAACAAATAATGGCTAATATTGAGCAGAATGGGAATCTCATTTAATTGTGCTCCTGCAAAACCTGTATCTGGATCTGTTGTCTGAACAGAGAAAGGGAACACCGTGTAGTTTAAGTCAAGAAAAATGTTCATCAGGGTTGAATCTTTTCTTCTTACTTACTCAATTTGTATGCTGAACAAATAATTTAAGAACCTGGACTTTATAACTAAGGCTATGGCATCAGGATTGGAAGAAAAGTCATTAGCAAACTGCATTATACAAATGACAGAACATTGTCACTGAAAGTGAGGATGACTTGAAGATCTTTCTTCAGAAGATCAAAAAACGATAGCTGTATTGGATCTCTAAATCAAGAAAACAAAAATCCTCACCACTGAACCTATAAGTAGCATTGAGATAGTTGGAGAAAGACACAAGTTGTCAAGGATTTTATCTTACTTCAATGCACAGTCAGTATCTTTGGTACAAACAGTCAAGAAGTAAAGAACAAAACAAATCATGTCTCTTTGGAAAAATCTGATGTGAGAGATCTCTCCAAAGTGCTAAATATTAATAATGTAAATGTAAAAACTAAAGTGTGGCTGATCTAACCCATGGTCTTCCCAATTCTTGCTACTCATCCAAAAGTTAGAAACGGACTGAGGATGACATAAGAATTGATGGTTTTGAATTGTGGTGTTGGAGAAAAAGGAAAATATTCCATGGACTGCCAAGGAGGGGGAAGGGGAAAAGGACTGTCTTGAAAAAAGTGAATTAGAGTACCCCTTGAAAGAAAGGATAGTGACATTTTATCTCACATACCTTGGGAATGTTGTTAGGAGGAACCAGTCCTTGGAGAAGGACATCATGCTTAGAAAAGCCGAGAGTCTGCACTAAGAGACGTAGACCCTCAAAAAGAAGAATTGATATGTGACTGTAGCGTAGTGCTCAATTATGAAAGATATAGTGAGGATGGCACAGGATAAGGAAGGGATAATCCATTGTTCATTGGGTTGTTATGAGTCACAGTTGACTTGATAGCACGTAACAATAATAATAAAAACATATACATAAACATCTCTGCCTTCAGACAAGATCCATATGACATCAACAATGATATACTTCATTGCAAAGCTTCCTCAAAATTCAGTCTCAATTTCTAACATTTTTCTGTTGATGGACTGTTCCAACCATCCTTGACTAATCTTGAGCAGTATTTTACTTGTTTGTAGTATTAATGGTACTGTATGAGAATTTCTGCTTTTTCATTGGATTATCTTTCAGAAAGTTAACACATACATAAGGATCTCTTCAGCTTTGTAGGTAATAGTCTTGCAAATGACTTGTCATTGATTAGTCAGCATGTCTAGGGCTACAAATACATCAATTTGGGTTTCATAAATAACTGAAACCTTATTAATATAGTCTTACTTTGTTTTGAAAGCCATGAAGTTCTTTAAGAGAAGAATGGGTAGTCTCCTGTTTAATTTACTGCTTCTACAAACCGCAGGAGGGGTTTGCGATAGGTCAGGTCCAACTCAACAGCACACACTAATAACAACCATGTTTTCAGATAAATATATATTAAGAAGAAGGAACAGGGAATCTGGTTTTTAAAAACTTATTTCAAATTCAACCATTCTGAAAGTTGCACATGATTCATGACTTTATGAATAGGGGTGGAAAATTGTCCGATATAATGATAGAAGAACCCTTAATATCAGAAGGCAATTAAAATATTAATGAAAAGAGCTTTCTTTTCAAAGTGGTATCCATATTAAAGCTATTGATGGAGTATAACTTCCAGAATTTTCATTTGGTGATGTGACATTAGTCAAAATTAACAAGAAATAGTAACAAAAATCCAATAATATTTGAAACCTCAAATGCACAAAGCATGAATTGTTAGAAATTTGAGATAATAAAAATGAAATGGATCATACATAAAATATCACTATCATGGCTGTTGGTGAGCTGAAAGGAACTGATATTGGCCATTTTTAATGAGGTAGATGATTTACTATGCAGGTTGAAGACAATGTGTCATGTTCATCACTGAAAAGAACATTTCAAAATCTAAAACAATGTTGACAATGGTATAATTCTGTCTTTACATCTGTAAGAAAGACTAGTTAATATGAGTACATTTTAACTTTACACACTAACCCACAGGCTAAAGAAGAAGAAACTGAAAACTTTCACAAACATCTGCAGTATGAAATTGAAGAAATATGTAATCAAGAGAATTACTGGTTATAATTAGCAAGTTGAAAACAAAAAGTAAGATCACTATTGGGAAAATATGATGATCATGAAAGAAACAATGTTGGAGAAATTATAATTTTTCAAGATCAATACTCATTGGAAATGTGTTATATTTAAGAACAGTTTACTTCACATGTGGCCATGATCAGTTGAAATACAAAAATCAAATAGGAAAGAGAAAAAAAATGGAAAATCAAAATGAAAAGAGGAAAGAGAGATGCTCTATGCAACAAGGCCAGGGCCTCACTGTTAATGGGAAAAATTAATTGCTTAAGAGAAAGTTCAAGTTTAAGAAAACTGAAACAAGTTTGTAAGAGCCAAAGTTCCACCTGGAGTACAACCCATCTGAATTTAGAGACCATATTAAGAGTGGATTTGACACATTGAATGATAATGACTGAAGACAAGATGTAGGATTAAATCAAGCACAACATACAGGAAGAAAGCAAGAGAAGATTTAAAGGATAAAAAGAGGAATATATGAAAAGATTCTGAAACCAACTCTTAGGTATAGAGTAGCTAAACCTAATGAAACACATGATAAAATAAATTAAAAGAAACAAAACACAGAACAAAACCAAACACCCAGAATATTTCAAAGCGTGATTTAAGAAGACAAACTAAAAGAAAAATTCTTTCATTGTTTTACAATCCTTTTCCAAGAGGGTAGTGTACTAGGGGGGAAGTGTTGAGAGGGGGTAAAAGTGTAACAATGAATGAATGGAAATCCAAAGTCTGTAAATTTTCATTGAAATTAATAATAAATTAAAAAAATGTATTAAAAAAAGATAAACTAAAACCTGAAGGTAAAAAAGCAAAACAAAATATCATAAGTGGAATTTTTCCAACTCAAAAAGACAAGAAAAAAAAATCAGGTCTTGAATTACAATGTTAAATTCTGTTGACAAAATACTTAGTTAGGTAGGAAATATTAAAATGTATTGAAAGAAATACACATAGGTATGGAGCCCCAAGTAATTCACTCACTAATTTGCTGACATGGAGTTGAAATCACCTCAAAGCTGACCAACGGTTGGTTTTCTGGGACCATGACTGTAGGGAAGAAGAGAACCCATCTTTCTCCCTGAAGAGCCGAGAGAGGAATGAGCTTTGGGTAGTGGCTCAACTTCTTGTGGATGTTTTCCTCAAGGTTAAATGCCTCCAGGTGGTTCTCGATCAAGACCGGACAGTGTTAAAGGCCAATATATACGGTGCACCGAAGGCATTGATCAATACCAAGGCTCAAGTAATTGAATACCAATTGAATACTCTTTAAATATAGATGCGATGTTGGAAGTATTTACTGATCTATGTCCCAAATTTTGAAGATTGCTGCTTCTCCACTTTATCAAATGAAATACATTTTTGTGCTCATTCTATTAAAAACAGTTGAATAGAATGAAGAAATTATCAGTGTAATAAGCAACATAAAGAATTTTTTTGAAATGGTTAAAACTGATTGCAGCAACACAATAATGAGATTATTGTAGAAATGAAAAACATACTAAAAATTGGAGGAAAGATCATTTGCAAAGTTTAATGAAACAAACAGCACAACCTTGCTTGGTGAAAATAAAGAAACTTGACACTTATAACTGAAAATTACTTTTTTTTTTTATGTGCCATGGATTAGCTTGCTACTGATAGCAACAATATACATAACAACTCTGAACCCTGTTCTATCCTGAGCCAATTTCACTGTCTCGACTCACCTGCCCTGTAACTCCAGTCACCATGTCAGTCCATCTTATCCAGGGTCTTCCACTCCTGCGCTGTCCCTCCAACCTTCCAAGCATCATGTCCTTTTGTAACAACTGGCTTTTCCTGGAAACATGCTTAAAGAAAATGAGACAGAGTTTCAAATCCTTGCCTCCAAAATACAACCTAGCTTTCATTCTCTTCAGAGAAGGCCTGTTTGTTCTCTTGGCAGTCCATGGTATATTAAATGTTCCCCTCCAGCACCACAGCTCAGAAGCTTAATTCTTCTTGTGTCATCACTCATCATTGTCTAGCTCTCTAATACATAGTAAATAATTGCAAAGATCATGGCCTATATCAGAAGCACCTTAGTGTTTAGACTGACATCTTAGCACTTCTGAAGAGGTCCCTGACAGCAGACTGCTAATCCAATTTGTCTTTTGATTTCCTAACTGCTGGAGCCATTGTGCAACTGAGCAAACCGAAATTAACTATTTCTGTCTCTTCTCCATCTATCGTGGTGTTGCCAATTGACCTAGTGGTGAGAATCATTATTTTCTTGATGTTGAGCTTCAATCCATACTTAAGGCTTCACTCCTTGACAAAAGAAGCTTCAGGTCCTCCTCAGTTTCAGCAAGCAAGGTTGTGTCATCTGCATAAAGCAAGTTACTAATGAGTTTTCCTCCAATTCTGATGCTACGTTTCTCCTCATAAAGAGCAGTCTCCTGAATGATCTGTTCCATGTATAGATTGAAAGGCGATGGAGACAGGCACATCACTAACAAACTACCTTCCTAATTTGGAACCATGCAGTGTTTCCTTGCTATATTCTGAGAACTCGGTGCTGGTCTGAGCATGTTTTACATGAACACAATAAAATGTTCTGGGATTCCAATTCTTCTCAAGGTTAACTACAATTTTCTGTGAGCCCCACAGTCAAGATATTCTACTAGTAGTTTTTGTTTTCAGCCAAGATCTATCTGGCATGATATCTTTTAAATCCAGCTTGTACTTCCAGTAGTCTTTGTCTATGAGCTGTTCCAGTCATTTTTTAATAGTCTTCAGCATGATTTTCTTGTGTGTAATATTAGCAATATTGTTCAATAATTTTGATGCTCTATTTGATTTGCTGTAATCAAGGATGCTTTGGGCAGAATATTAAATGATCCAGGAAGTATTAAAAGAAGATGGAAGGAATATACTGAGTCATTATATAG
>NW_006399773.1:6732476-6788873 GCF_000299155.1 Elephantulus edwardii
CCCTCTATGAGATGGATTGATTCGGTGACTGGGGTAATCAGAATTGGTGTGTCAGAGGCGGTGCGGTTGGCATAGAATAGAGCAGGGTTTAGGGCTGTTGTGCATAGGGTCGCTATGAGTCGAAAACGACTCGACGGCATATAACAACAACAACAACAACAACAACAACAACTATTTGATTACCTTTTTGCTTGTTTGTTTTTGAATGGTAATCAATATAGATCTCTTCCAGTCAGCTGGCCAGATAGTTGCCCTTCAGATTTCTTGGAACAACCTGCTGAACATGTCCAGGGCAACATCTATTGGCTAATGCATGTCAGTTCGTATTCCACCAATTCCTGGTGTTTTATTATTTTGCCAATTCCTTCACAGTCATGAGTTAATTGCAACATAATGAAAATATACTACCTCACAGTGGAATGAAGAAACAATGCATAATAAAAGAAGAAAATACTGAAATTGTAAAAAATGTCAATTTATTTGGATCCACAATCAAATCCCTCAGATGTACTTGTAAACAAAATAAATTGTCATGGGGAAAATCTGCTGCCAAAAATCTATTTGGAAATATACCAACTTGAAGACTAAGTTGAATAAAACCAAAGCAACAGCATTTTCCATTATTTCCAATATGTGCCAGTAGTGCAGAAGACCACACAATAATTACTGAATTTGAATTGTGATGTTGGCAAAGAAAGTAAAATATACCATACAAGCCAGAAGAACAAATAAACCTTTTTGGAAGAAGTACAGATAATATATTCTTTAGAAGTGAAGGCGTTAAGGCTTAGTCTCAAGGTTTCACATCCCTTGGTCCAGTTGTCAGGAGCTGGTCATTGAAGTAGAGCATCATGCCTAGAAAAGTAGAAAGTTAGTGAAAAAAGAGGCCAATACTTCACAAGATAGATTGTTAAAAAAAATGATGCAGTCAGTTCAGCAATTGGCTCAGACACAGTAATGATGATGATTGAGAAGATGGCACACGGATTGCCAGTGTTTTATCCTGTTCATATTGAGTTGTTACAAGTGAAAGCTTATCTTGAAAGCATGCAACTACAATAACAATACACAATATTCTAGAAGGATAAATGCATGTTGAGTTATGACACTGAATATATTGTAATATGTTCATGTAGCCCTAAGAAGCAGACATATCCATTAGTTAGCATAGTGCATAACATATAAGGTTGCTCACATCCTCAAATTCACCAGTTGTGTCATGAGAGAAACATGGACTATCCCCTCCATTAAAATTTATTGCCTTACACACAATGGAGGATTATTATGATTCAGAATTGACTCTCTGGTATTGGATTTTAATTGTCTCATAAGTAAGCAAGCTTTTTTTCCACATTAATTTCTCTTGTTATGTACAAGTATAACAACTTAAAAAAAGGTCCTTTCTTTTATCTCCTCTTTTCTCTAGATGTACATACACTATGCAGGCCTAAGTCAAGTAGACTGAAAAAGTGTTGTCCAATAGGAGGCACAATTAACAATGATTTAATATAGTTTATTTTATTATTCTTTTCAAAAATACACTTCCTAACAAAATTTTCTGAAACAATCCAGGTTACCTCAAGCTCTTCAACTTATATACTGGCTTTGAATTTATTATAAATATGAAATGGAACATATAAAGGAAAAATTAGATCATTCTTAAATCAATCAGAAATTAATTGATCTATGGTAATTCTTTTTTTTCTATGAAAAGGAAGCTTATATTTTAATTATATAGAAATTCAAATGAAGCTCATGTTGGTAGTACTTAATATTTATGCTCTTTACAGAGAATTTGAACATATGTTATGCTATTTAATCATTACGCCAACCAGACAGGAGATATTTCTTTCCTTCTTATACATGAGGAAATTGATATTTAAAGTCTAACTAATGTTTCTAAAATTATCCCAAGAAGTTAATGTATAGAACAGCCCACATCTTTTTATTCTAAGGTGTCAATATTTAAACAAAAGAAAACAAACCAATTTAAAAAAATAAAAGAACTTCAAAAGCTAACACCGGGAAGAAACTGGTACTTTCATTCCCTGTGGCATCGAAGATGATGACTAAGTCCTGCCAATTCTAACTGTCTCATTTATTCAAAGAGCTAGAATAGAAAGCTTAGAAATCTTTGGGGACCCACTCCAAAGACACCGGATTTGGCACTAAAAGCATCCCTAAAGCACAGATTGGAGCAAGGAAAGAGAAGCATTTGCAGTGTAGCACTTGTACTTTAAGGCCTTTTTTTATTATGCTTTTATTAAAGGTTAGAAGTAGCATCAAAGATCACAACAGACTCAAACACGGGGGCCTTTGGGATAGGGGTTATGGCAAATTGAAGTTTGGCCTACGGACACCAAAAGCATATTTTGGGGTTGTAAAAAATAATAAAAATGAGTCAGATGAGGCATCTGGGGACAGTAAATCTGAGCTCTGTATGTCTGCCAAAAGATGCAATAGAATCAGCCACATCTCTCCCAACTCTGCTGTTTGTGTCAACGTTGCCAAATTTGCCAGTGTAAAGCCCATTAAAATAACATCTTTGGGAAAATAGCACAGTGTCAATGTTATCTATGAGAATGAGGGGAGAAAGAGGAAAATGGGACTCTTGACATTCCGAGTAACTATGAGGAATCAAAACTTGTAGAAGGAAAATTCTACTCTAAGTATGTAAGAAAAGGAAAATGAAAGCCATCTCAGATAAAAATAACTAGCCATGAATTTAAGATCAAAGGCAATGAATAGAACAAATCACCATCTTGCTGATTTAAGACTGAGTTAGTCTAAGGAATATGGAGTTACACTGCCAAATCAAAAGGGCCACCAAAGCTCCCTAATCAAAGGAGGAGGAGAGGGGATCCAAATCCACCAGCTGCTCCACGAGAGAAGGATGGGCTGTCTCCTCCTATGTACAGCCTCTGAAAAGGTGCTAGAGGTCAACTATGTGTAGTTTCTGAGAAGACATTGAGTTGAAGGAGTTAGCGTCTCCATTTTTCAGTATGGCAACTACTGCACGTTGAAGTATGCTAAGATTCTTCACTTATGGTCTGATTGGTTCTCAATTTAACATTCTTTGACTTTCAAAATTAGTCACATTACCATGAAATCTTAGTCGAGGCCTGTCTTAAACCTTGAAGCAATTCTCTGCTTAAATGCAAGATAAGGAGATTTGGGTTAGTACGTCAGTGATGATAGTTTGTTCTTGGATCTCCCCTTACCTTTCTCAGAGCCACAGAGCATTCTGGCTCACCAGGTCTTGAATTACCTCTATATTCTCTGTAAAGCACCTAACTCTCATATGACATTTGAAAGAGTGTTTCTACTAAAAGTGTTTCTTTCAAATTAACTCAAAAACATCTGCCATTTTCTACATCATGAATTGCTGTCCTGTTTCTTAATCTTGACACATTGCTTGCTGTATCTATTTTTCTTTTGTTCTGTGTCTCTCCTTAGATAAATTTCACTTCTGACATCCTCTTATGCAGGTGAACAATCAATGTGCTTTCTTTTCCATCTAAAATTGTTGTTGGGTATCACTGAGTGGACACCAACTCAAAGCTATTCCTTCAACAGGTTTTCAGAGGTAATAGATTGCCCTGGAAGAGATTGCCCATCTTGCTCCTGTGGAGCAGAAGGTGGATTTGAACTACATGCCTTCAGAATTGCAGCACAGCTTCTTACCACTAAGCCCCTAGAGCTCCTTGGTTTATTTTTGAAATGCATTTATATTCATTACAGTGGCAGAGTTAAAATAAAAAGTTGAAATATTAAAAAAAATTAACACACACACGCACACACACACACACACACACACACACCCACACCCCGCCTCAGGAACCCACAGAGTCACACAACATGGGATCTAAGAGCTCTCTATAATCTCCTTGATCGGGTAACTCCTTTCTACCAGTAGTGTGTCAGCTACCTTAGTCTTATCTTCCAGGAAAGAATATCTTCAATCTTAAACCTGTGTTAGAGACCAGTAGCAGTGTGTGGTGCAAGACATCGCAGAAGTGACTTGAGATGATATTAAGAGGTAGCTGGTGAAGGAAGGGGTTGAACAGGTAGCTGGAAGTGTAAGAAAGGAGATGTAGCATGGAAAGGGAACAGACAAGTCACACATAATTGAGGGTGAGAGGGCAGTGAATGTATTGGCTATTTCTGTAGGGGAAGGGTCTTTCATCTGCTAGGTAAAAATGCTTGTCTGTCAGATATTGTTCTAATACTAAGCATCCAAATTAAGACAGACTAGGGAGAAGGATATTCCAAAATATAACAGGCCTTCAAAAACCATATGTACAGCAGAGCACACTTAGAGTAGACTAACAGATAAGCAACTGAAGCTGAGCTTTCAAATTTGAAGCAAAGGAGAAACAGTTGTAAAGAGAAATTAACAATTGGTTCATGTAATGTGAGAAGCATGAATATAGGAAAACTATACATTGTAAAGAAAGAAATGGAACACATAAATAAATATTGACATATTGGATATTAGTGAAATGAGTTGGATAGGCATGGGACATTTTGAATCCCACCACCGTATGATCTATCATGCTGGAGATGAAAAGGTGAGAAAAAATGGGGTTGCCTTTATAGTTAAAAAGACCATTTCTAGATCCATCTTGAAATACAATATTGTGAGTGACAGGGTAATATCCATACTCAAACAAGTATGACCTGTTAATACATTTAAATCATTTAAATTTATGCACCTGCAACCAAAGCCAAAGAGGAGGGAATAGATGATTTCTATCAACTTTTGCAGTCAGAAATTGATCAAACATGTAACCAAGATGCATTAATAATGGATGACCGGAATGCAAAAGTTGGGAACCAGGAAGAAGGATCAGTAGTCAGAAAATATCTACTTGGTGACAGAAATGAGGCTGGGGATAGAATGATAGAATTCTGTACAATCAATGATTTATTCATAGCAAATATCTTTTATAGGATACGAAAACACATGGATTTCACCTAATGGGATACACAGGAATCAGATCAATTACATCTGTGGAAGGAACCATTACACAAGTTCAATATCAGCAGCGAAAACTAGTCCAGGTGCTGATTGTGGAACAGACCATAAATTGCTCAAATTAAAGCTAAAGAAGGTTAAATTATATCCACAAGAATCAAAATTGGATCTTGAGTCTATCCTCTATGAAATTAAAAATCCACTCAGGAATAGATTTGAGGCCTTGACCACTAATGAATGATGACAAGATTAAGCTGTGGGAAAATTTCAAGAATATCATTCATGAAGAATGCAAAAAGTCATTACAAAGAAGGAAGAAGAAGAAAAGACCAAAATGGATATCAGAAGAGATTCTGATCATTGCCCCAGAGCACCGAGAAACCAAAGAAAAGGGAAGATTAAGAAATTAAGGGGTTGAATAGAATATTTCAAAAGGGAAGATGAGGCAAATTATTATAGTGAAATATACAAGGAGCTGTAGTCGGAAAATAAAATGGGCTGAATGAGAACATTATTTTCAACATTAACCACAATTTGTTATGATCCACACAGTGATATATTTGTGATAAAACACAAATAGATATTCTTTTAGCATTTTCTGCTTTCAGTTATGCCTTAATCTTTAGCTGGACATTTTTTTTTTCTATAGAACTTTAAAGAGATCCTTGGAGTACAATTCTCCCAAATAAAACTTGTCTTTTGGATTTTAAAGAGTTGAAGAGTTCAAAGGGAAGCTCAGGAAGACAAGGCAAAATACTAGAATGAAATGTGCAAGGAGCTGGAGTTTGAAATCAAAAGGGCCCAATTTGCTCAGCATTTCTTAAGCGGAAGAACTAAAGAACAAATTCAAGGCACAAATTGCAATGCTTAAGGCTGCTATGGGCAGAATATTGAATGATTTAGGAAGCAATCAAAGAAGATAGAAGGAATATACAGAGTTATTGTACCAAAAATTATTGGCTGACACAGAAAAATTTCAAGAAATAACTTATGAGCAAAGGCAATGGTGATGAAGGAGGAAATTCAGGCTGCTTTGAAGTACCTGGCAGAAATAAAGCCCCAGGAAAATCGGCTGGTGCTAAACAGGAATAACGTCAGTTTAAAACTAAGATGTACCTGATCCAAGCCATGGACTATTTAATTACTTGCTATGCATCTGAAAATTGGACAGTGAATATGGATGACAGAGATGAACTAATGTATTTGAGTTGTTGGAGAAGAGAACTAAATATCCCATAGACTGCCAGGGTGCCCCAGAGAGGCAAGGATGGTGCAACTTCATCTCACATACCTTAGGCACGTAGTTAGAAGGTGCTAGTTCTTGGAAAAAGAGACCATGCTTGAAATTATGGGCGATCAGCAAAAGTTATGAAGATTTTAAACAAAACAGACTCAAATATATCGCAGATGATGAAGATGACACAGGATAGAGCAGGGTACAGGTCCATTGTTCATAGGATGGCTATGAGCTGTAGTCAACCAGAAGTACATAACAAAAACAACTGTGTTTTAACTGTCTTTTAGACAAATTTAAATAGATTTGAATAAGAATCTATCCAAGTTTAGAAGGCGTTGGGTGAACTTGGGGCTTTGTAAAAGCTATTCATTGAAATGTTTTCTGTACATGTAAATTTTTGATATATTTTATCTCTATGTCTAGAAAAATTTAGATAACTTATTTTTATGAAAATAAAACACTTAATCTAAGTTGTTTTTTTTTTATTTCCAAAAGCAGTTTTTAAAATAATAAATTTTTATACTTACAGTCCTTTGAATTTTTGGACATCTTTCCTCTCTCACAATTAATATCTAATGGTTTGTGTTGCTAATTTTGTCGATTAAACATGTGAAATATGTAAGAACAAATAGTAAAAGAAAATAAAAATAAATTTGGCAAGCAAATTACTTATTTTAATTTGTTTTGTTTTTCCCAACAACAGCTCATACATTATATGAAGTATTTTCCTTTTTTACTAAAAATTTCGATATTCTCCCTTTTCACTTCTTCACGGTAAACTATAGTAGCTAAGTGGTAAGGAGTTGCACCGCCAACCCACAGGCACATGACTAGAATCTGCTAACTTCTTGTGGGCAGTACATGGGCAGTCTTCAGTCTGCCTTACTGCCTCTGAAAATCAGTGGGAAGGTCAGCTATGAGTCCATTATAACTGAAAGACACATAGCAACATTAATTTATATATCTTAGGTAGGTACAAATGTATTGATTTTTTAAAATGGTAATTCTGATTTTAGTACTGAACAATAATGTGTTTTTGTTCTAAAAGTATTAATAGAAAATAATTTACCTATTTTATTTAAAAATTATTTTTTTTAGTTTAGTTAAGGGTTTTTAAAAATTCTATTTAGTTTTCATTTGCCATTAATATTAATTCATAATTTCTAACTTTGATATTTTAAATTTATAGTTTACTATCAAACTCTAAGTGTTTCATAAAAATGTCAAACATCAAAACAAGTAATTTAAGAGACAGATTTTTAAAAGCAAAGAATGTAAACTCAATATAGTTAATGAAAGTTTCACTCTTTTAGTGTTTTTATTAAATTCAAATATGAGTATAAAACAAAATGTAAAAATATTTTTTAAAATGGAAATGAAAGATTTTGGCTTGCCATGTAATTAAGCAATAATAGCAAGATAATCGACAATAAAACAAGTTTACAAAGAGGGTATTTCTTATGCAAGTGTAAATCTAGCAGTAAAATTTCCAAAAATATTATTCTTTGAGACAATTATTTTCCTTATTTATTTTACTTGATAAATTGAGATTTATACGTAGTACTGTAGAAATTGTCTCCTACTGAAGTGTTATATTTGCTGATTAATTTTTTTTAATTAAACCTTTGTTTTTAATAAGGTCAACTGATGCTCTGATATGTCCTCTGTCGGTCAGAGGAGCCAAATAGAGAATATTTTTTCCAGACTTTGGACATTGGATAGAAAATGGTAGTCTATGCTAAGTGAATTTAGAACTTTCAACAACAGTGGATCCATTGTCACACTAAAAGCAAATATTACCACATGGTTATGACTCTTAAACATGTTGTTTTACTCATAGCTGACCCTCCAGCAGGTTTTCATAAGTTACAAGGGAAGTGATTGCCCACCTTTCTCCCATGAAGCAGTTGGTGGATCTGAACCACGTAAGTTTGGATTGGCAGAGCAACTGCTTACCCACTAGGCCATTAGAGCTCCCTCTTAACATACAAGAATTTATAAGCAGTACTGCCCCATCCCGTTTCAAGGTTATAACCTTAATGAAAGTAGACTAATTTATTTTTCTCTAAGGGAGGCACTGATAGTAGGTTTGAACGACTGGCCTTTCAGTTAGTAGCTTCAAGTTTAATTACTGCCTTACTTGGGACCCTTGGGTAAATAAGAAGAGTGTAAGGAGCATTATTTGGTATATAAAGTATTTTTTTGTTTCCAGTGCTACTGCTTTGTTTATTAATAAGTTTTTTGTATTCTCTATTGTTTAAATTTACTTAAAATATCAATAGAAATTGTTGGAATGTTTAAAATATTAGATCATGATTTACAAACTTTTAAAATTCTAAACAAATTTATTCTTAGTTACAATCTTATAAATACAAAACTAAATAAAACAGACAAAAAGTTCTATATTGTTTAGAATCTCCCTATCAATTTGGTGGGAATGATGGCAGGAAATAGCAAACAAAAACTAGAGTACGTTGGGGTTTTTTTTCTCCCTTGATCATTTTCTGTTCTCTATTTTTATTAAATTTTCTTTCTCTACTAAATATTCATGGGTAGATTTTAATCAAATCCTTAAATCTTCATTAATACAGTAAATACATGTTTTATGAAAATCACTTATCTCAAAGTTATGTTGATGTGTACTGCTGTAGTTTTCAGATCTCTTATTTCTTCCTTTCATTTGAATCCTGAGACTTTCCAATCCTTTTCACCTAATTATTTCTTTAATATTAAATTTGTTGTAATTTATTGAACTCTGATTCTTGCTAAAATTGGTAAGTATCTCATACAATTTGGTGTGACTTCAAAAGAATTTATTTTCAAGATGCATTCTCAAGATTAAAGTTCTTTCAGAGATTTTTTTTTAATACTTATTTGAAATTTGTCTTCTCTTTGTTTTCTTTGGGATTTTTTGACTTAGAAGAAGTTACTTAAGTAGTTAGCCCAAGAAAGAATTAATTTGAGAATTTTAATGCCTCTCTACTATCCATTTTTATGCTATTATATTTTTTATATAACCATTTTTAAAGTAATTTGTCTTTTTGTGATAGTTTTCTGTAATAGTGAAAGTAAACACATTGTAATGCATATCTTCTAAATGAGTTCTAAACCGTTGTTATAATACTAAATTATGGGGTTTTTTTTCCTGTAAATTTTCAAAAATCTTATAATACAAAATAGTAATCAAAACTTCAACACCACAATCTCTTATCAAGTACATTTTCCTCTTAGAATATTCCTGGAAAATACATTTTTAAAACGATTTGATGAAATACAGAGAATGTAAGTTTTTTAGAGAGTAACATAAGAAATAATTTATTGCTTTATTTTAATAGACATTTCTAAAATGTGTTCTTCATTGCTGAAATACAGACATAAGCACCTTTTCCATTCTATTGACTTGATGCTTTATATATTTTCAGCTGAGGCATTCTAGTACTAATTGTTGCATTTTTAAAGATGCTATTCTTTTATAAAACTTCATTTAAACCTAAATTTTTCAAAACAAAATTTACATTGTGTGAGGAAAAAATGGGAACTTAATGATGTATATATATGTGTAGATTAACTAAATTAATATTTCTCAATGATAACTTTTTAATTTATCTTTGTTTACTAATTTTCCTTGGGAATGAGGCTTCCATGTTGAAATATGCAACTGAGGAAGCTGAAATTTCTTCCCATTAGAGATGCAGTAATAACTTTGTAATTAGTGGAATCACTGTCACACTGCATAATCAGCAAATTGAACACATACATTATATTGAGGAAGAAGAATAAAAAATCCTTGATAGTAACATAACTGTCCCATTAAAGTCTTGATTAACTTTATAAAAATAACTTGGTATCATTTTACTTTTATAAATTAGCAGAAAAATTGGAAATACATCAAACACCGCTCCTAGATCTTCACAGAAGGGAAGGATGCTTAAGTAAAATAATATAAAGCTGGCAACATTAATTTCTTATTGTGGGGATTTAGCGACTTCCTTCAAAATGTGAATACAAAATTATATTTCAGGAATTTTATGTTAAATGTTTCAAGAAAGCTAGATGGCCCCAGGGCACGGCATGACATACAGTGGTATCAGAAGCAATTGATGTGTGTAATGACAATTATGGGCATCCATTCCAGATGAGCTGACCCACCCCGATTCCACCCTGCTGCTCTTGTTTGGTCAGCAGGTATCTCATGCCATCTGTTTCTCTGGTAGCAGCTGAATTGTTTCTCTTATTGTACACGTAAATGGTAAAGCGTGTTTAATATGAATTATAGCTTGTAGGTCACTTGATATTCTAAGTATTTCCTTTTAATTTGAGAAGACTCATTTTAATGTGGAATGTGTTTTCCTTTGGTAGTGTGGAACGATTTTCTATCTCGAGCATAATCAGATCAAGGCATGTACATTTTTAATAGGGAGTGTCCAAATAATTACTAAGATTGTTGTAATTTACTGTTTGTATTATTAACATTTTTATGATCACAGAATAATCATTCCCTCATCAGCTAAGTGTATGCTTACTAAACTGACCATGAAAGTTATCAAGCTTCTAGGTAAACATGTATTCTCTGTTGACTTGAAATCTGTATGTATTACTATATTTCTTTTGGTTTTTTCCCTAGATGATAAAAATTTACATTTCGATGTTCTTTCGGTTTTAATTTGTTTTGTTGCTGTTGTTATTTGGTGCTGTTGAGTAGACTCATAACGATCCTATGAACAACTGATCTGTTGTGATCACACTATGATGTGTGAAGATGGCCTGTCCCACCTTCACACTTCATGATACAATAGAGTCATTCCAGCAGTCACTGTGTCAATTCATGTGGTTGAGGGCCTTTCTCACTTTCACCAATCCTCCACCTTCCCAAGCATGATGTCACTTTCCAAGGAAAAGCCTCTCTGCAATATGCCTGAAGTATATATGAAGCTTTATTATATTTGCTTCCAAGGAATACTCTGACTGTATTTTCTTCAAGATATGTATCTTTGATCTTTTGGCAATCCATGGGAGGGTATTCCATATTTTTCTCCCACGTTACACCTCAAAGGCATCAATTCTTCTGTCAACCTTATTCATTGTCCAGAATAATTTGTATTAGTAACTAACAGTTTCAAACTTGGTTCTCTCAAGTTGGTTCCTCCAGTGGAATTCTGAGACTATCCGTCACACGGAAGGAGATTGCCCATCTTTCTCATGTGGAGCTGCAGGTGGACTCAAACCTTCAGAGAGTCACCTCTTTAGGTTTAGCTCCTCTCTATTAATAAGTTTTATATTATAATAGATCATAAAATGGCCTGGTAATCAGTAAGGAAACAAATCAATTTCTCTTCGGTTGAGGACTGGAAAGACAAATTGTGTCATGTACAGATATATTATTAATTGTTGTTAGGTGTGGAAAGGTCAAGTATGATTCATAGCAACCTTATAAACAACAAATCTGAACTCTGTTCTATTATATGCCAACCTCACTTAAGATTGCCCAAAGGTGTGACTGTTTGGGGCCCTGGTGGGAATTGGGCCTGTAAATGGCTCCTGCAGGAAAGAAGAAAGAGAACAGTGGAAATCAGAGTCAGTATTTAAAAACAAAACAATGGAAGAACCTGCTAAACCAAGATTTCTAAAAAGTCCTTTTTATTAAGTTTCTTATTGTCTGTTTGAATGATCATGCTAGTGTAACATTAAGAAGAAATCAATAGCATTGGTTTCAAAGGCTTCATTATTTGCTTCCATAACTAGATAAAACAAAACAGTTCATTGCCTTGAGTAGGAACCCTCCTCATGTTTTCAGAGGCTAAAAAGAGATCACCCATATTTCTCCAGTGGAACGAACAGCTGGTGGATTGGGAATGGCTGTCCTTGTTTTAACTGGGCAGCTCTCTACCTACTAGACCAGATCTTTGGCATAGCCTCCCAGAGCCCTAAAACTTTAGCATAGTTTCTCAGATCCTGTATGATCTGGACTGAAGTCATTCCATAAAATCTTCTTTTACTATATTGTCTTTTTCTATCTTCTCAGCTCTACTTGAAGGAAGATTTAACTTACCTTGAACCAGACAAACATTTTTCTAATCTTCTAAATTAAGGATCTTTGAAATCTCTCTGCATAAATAATTTTTAACCCAGATATTTCACAGACCCATCAAGTCTTTCTGATTTTTTTTAACACATTGCCGCAAATGACGGAAAATGTGTTTCTAAGTACAGTCGTCAATTTTAAAAGTGTGTGGCAACGTCTTAAAAATAAAATAGAATTAATCTCAATAGTTAGGCTGTCTTTGACTTTCAGTATAATCAGGATCTAGTTTCTCCCTCTTAACACTGTATTCATTTCCCCTCAGCCTATCTCAATGACCGCTCTCTCTCTTTTTCTCTTCTTCCCAGAACCTTGTCTGACATGTAGAGAAGAAGCTATTGCACTAGATAAGGAATTATTTCAACAGGCACTTAATCAGTGATATGTTTTTATAAGCATCGGCCCTGACGATGATAGATTCCTGGAACAAAAAAAACCCATTTTATTTTTTTGCTTAATCTGTCTTTTATTTAAATAATCTCTCTACCTGTTGTTCATTAACGAAGGTTGGAACATAGAGACACCTTAGGTTACTCTAATTAAAAAGCTCGTTAATATTATGATTCTCAGGTAATATAAAAAAAAAACCCAGATAGTCTCCTGGACCTCCATGTCGCTCCTGCATCTCATTTCTCTTAATTCCACATTAGTGCAAGCTCTCATAGTCTGGTCCTGTGCATAGCGTTTCATTGTGTGAATATAGCATAGTTTCTCAAGTAGAGTGAATGTTGTTGCTTGTTGTTAGATGTGGGGAAGCTGAGGATACACAGTGAATCTGTGAACAACACATCTGAACCCTGTCCTCTCCTGTGCCAACCTCACAATTTCTGACACACTTGAGCCCATGCTGCAGTCACAGTGTTAACTCACCTGGCAGAGGTTTTTCCTCTCTTTTGCCCTCCCTCCGCCTTTCCAAGCATGTTGCCTCTCTCCAAGGAGTAGCCTTTCCTAGCAACATGCCCAATATATGTGAGATGCTTTATAATCTTTGCCTCCAAGGAGCCCTCTGGTTGCACCTTCTCTAAGACATACCTATTGGTTCTTTTGGCAGTCCATGGTACATTCAGTGCTCTTCTCCAACAACACTGTGGCATGATTAGATGATTAGAAATTATGCATATTGTAATTAATGTTATGAAGCAAAATATATATGAATGACTGGGGGAAAAGCCAATCTACTTTGGAAATTTTCACTGAAATCATAATGCAAATGTTAAAGAATGATTGTATGTTTCCAATTACTTCAACAGAATAAAAACTCTAGCAAGGAGTTTATTTTGATTCACAGTGCCCCCCCTCCCGCATCCCAGTAAGTTTGCAAGAATGTAAATCCTAAGTAAAGAAGCATGATTCTCCCCACCCCCCCCACCCCCCATTGGAGGCATAGGTGGATTCACATTGTCTTTGGATTATTTGTGGGAATGTGACATCAGGATTGGAGGAAAACTCATTAACAAACTGAATTATGTGGATGGCATGACCTTGCTTGCTGAAAGCAAGATGGCCTTGATATGCTTGCTAGAGAAGATCAAGTAGTGCAGTCTTCAATATGGACTAGGTGTCAACATTGAAAAAACAAAAATACCACAGATATTATAATGATAGATGGAGAGAAGATTGAAGTTGTCAACAATTTCCTCTTGATTAGATGCATAAATAACACTCTGTGTACCAACAGTCAAGAAATCCAAAGGCATACTGAATAGTGGAAATATAGGACCTTTCTAAGATGCAGAGGACTAGCAATGTCAGTTTAAAGTCTAAGGAACCGTGATTCAAGTCATGGTCTTTCAATCACTTGCTATGCATCTGAAAGTTAGACAGTGAATAAGGATGACAGAAAGGGAACCAATGCCTTTGAGTTGTTGAATTGTGGTATTGGAGAAGATTACTGAATATCCCATGGACTGCCAAAAGAACAAATGAGTATGTCTTGGAGAAAGTACAGTCAGGGGGATGCTGCTTAGAGGCAAAGATGATGTAACTTCACGTTACGTATTTTGGACACACTGTAAGAAAGGTTTGTTTTTTTGGAAAAGACATCATGGTTGGAAAGGTGGAGAGACAGGGAGAGTGTGGAAGATCCTCAACAATATGGGCCTTAGCAGTAATTGTGGCAATGGGCTCAAGAATATTAGGCGTAGTGAGGATGTCACAAAGTAGGGTAGGGTTTTGATCTATTCATAGAGTTACTATGAGTTGTAGTTGACTCAACAGTCCCTAAAACAACAATGACATACCAACAAAATAATGAGCACAAGAAAAATTGTTGCATATCTATTTGCCTAAAGTATTGTGGAGGCTTTCGTGTATCAGTCTTTCATTCCTCTTAACGTCCTGAGTCACAGGATAAATATATTTTTATTCTATTATTAAAGAAAATATATTTTGTTAAAATGGAATTAAATTATCCTTCCATGAGAACTCTTTGAGAATATCATCTTTTGCACAAATTTCATGAGTAAATTCTACCAGTCAAGAAGTCTTAAATACACATTATTAAGTAGTTTTTTCATTAATTTATTGAGACTGTTATGTGTGTCTGCACACACACATACAGATAATTGTGAGTTGACTATCTCAAGACGACTGAATTATCTATTGATTTGATAATTTTCTCTTTGAATTTGTATGAGCTCTTTGTAAATTGAAGATAATAACTTTGTATCAAGTATAGTAAATATGTTTTACCAATTGTCATTGGTATTCACTTCATTGAGATTTAAGACAACTCTTGAAAGCAGACCTGTAAAACCTATGAAAAATTAAGTGGATTTCCAAGGCAATTATTTAGCTCATTCTATCCAAGAAAAACATTATATAGCTCAATTACTTTGATATTTCAAAAGGAAATGTTTATTTGGCCTATTTTTTAACAAAATATATAACTGACACAGGAATGTTTTATCTGGAGAGCAAGAACATAACTAATATAAATTTCTCTAACAGAAATTTACAACAGAGTAACAGAGTTTACACATAATTTAGGTATTTTGTAGATGTCACAGAAACTATTTTTCATTGAAGCATGCCTCTTGAACATAGTTGCTTTTGCTCATAGGTATGCTTGCTTTGCTTATTTACCTCGGAACAGTTTTAATTAATTTACTTGTTTTAGAATAAAAGACAAATATACCTTAATAATTAAATATTCAAGAGAGAAATAACAGTGATAATTGTAGCAACAAATAAAATATTATAATAATAATGGGTGACTAGAGTGCAAAAGTTGCCAACAAGGAAGAAGGCTTCGTAACATAGACTTGGTGTCAAAAGTGAGGCTGGAGATAGAATGATGGAATTCTGTACAAGCAATGATTTGTTCATTGCAATTACCTTTTAGAAGAAGCACAAATGATGAGTATACACATGGACCTCACTTGTCGTGAGGTCTACACAAGAATCAGATTGATTACTTCTGTGGAAAAAAATCACTGGAGAAACTCACTATCAGCCATGAAAACTAGGCCAGGTGCTGACTGTGGAATAGATTATCAACTACTTATTTGTATGTTCAATCTGAAGTTAAAGAAAATAAAATAAAATCCATCAGAACCGAAGTTGGATCTTGAGTCTATCCTTCCTGAATTTAAAGACCATCTCAGGAACAGGTTTGAGTCCTTGAATACTAAAGAGAGAAGGCCAGATGAGCTGTGGGTGGCTATCAATGGGGATGAAGGAGAAAGTTCAGGCTGCTCTAAAGGAACTGGCAAAAAAACGGTCCCAAGAACTGATAGCACATCAATTGAACTATTTCAGCAAACAGATTCTGTCATAGATGTGCTCACCAAGTTGTGCTAAGAAAGCAAGAAACAACTAGATGGCCAGCTGACTGGAAGATTATTTCCATTCCCAAAACCCACAGTCCAACTGACTGAATATATTATTGAACAGTTTTATTCAATATTACATAATATCAGCAAGTTCCTGCTGAACATTATAAAAAAACAACCACAGCAGTACATCAGCAGAGAACTGCCAGAGATTCAGGCTGGGGCTTGAAGAGGCTGTGGCACTAGGAACATTATAGCCAATGTTAGATGGAGCTTAGCTGAAAGCAGAGAGGACCAGAGGAATATCTATCTATGTTTCATTGACTATATGAAAGCATTTTACAATGTGGATCACACTAAAATGTGGATAACCTTCAGAAGAATGGATGTCCCAAAACAGTTGATTGTGCTTATGCAAAACCTGTATTTGGACCAAGAGATAACAGAATAAGGAAACACTGCATTGTTCAAAATCAGGAAACATGTATGTCAGGAATGCAACCTATCATCACAACTTTTTTTTTTTTAGTGTGTAGCAAATATGCTTCATTTAAAGTATAATTTCAAGTATATGCTTTGATGAAAGTGGACTGAGGCTCAATTGATGTCAGGCTTCTTTCTTTTTTAAAAAAAATTTATTAATTTTAATGAAGATTTACAGAGATTTTAGATTTCCATTCATTCATTGTTGCACTTTTTTCTCTACCCTCCCCCCACCCCCAGTTCATTCCTCTCTTTGAAAAGCAAAAGATAAACATCTTCGTTGGTATACAATCACCGAGCCCCGAATGCACTCCGCTATTTCATCTATATTTGGGACAGATCATCCAGAAGGCTAGACTCAAGGAGGGGGAATGTGGAAACATGGCATCGGGATGGGAGGAAGACTTAACAACGTGTTCTTAAGCAGATGACAAAACTTTGCTGGAACTGAGGATGATCAGAGGCATTTGCTACAGAAAGTCAACATCAAGAAATATGTATTAAAATATGGACAGAAATATGGATTGAAGCTCAACATCGAAAAAACAAAGATTCTCACCACTGGGACAATTGGCAGCATCATAATGCATGGAGAAGAGACTGAGATTGTCAATAGCATCAGCTTTTAGCGTTCACCGTCAAACTCTTGGTACCATTAGCCATGAAATCAAAAGACAAATTTCACTGGGAAAATCTGCTGTCAGGGATCTCTCCAGAGTACTGAGAAGAAATGATGTCAGTCTAGAGACTAAGGTGTGCCTGGTCTAGGCTAAGCTCTTTGAAATTACTTCTTACGTATTAGAGAGCTGGACAATGACTATGATAGAAGAAAAATCGATGCCTTTGAGTTTTGGTGCTGGAAGAGGGCATTTAATATTCCAGGGACTTCTGAGAGTACAGACAGGTCTGTCTTACACAGGGTGAAAATCAGCTGCTCTCAGATGCAAGAATTTTGAAGCTCTATCTGACATATTGTGGGCATGTTGTCAGGAAGGACCAGTCCTTGGAAAAGGACATCATGCTTGGAAGGTTTGAGGAGAGGAAGACCTCAGCAGAGTATTGACATAGTGACTGGGATAACAGCGGTAGGTGCTTTGGAGACAATGAAATTGACTCAGGATAGAGCAGGGTTTAGAGCTCTTGTACTTAGGATTTGCTTTGAGTCACAAGAGACCTGATGGCACAAAACAGCAATAATATTCATATATATACTTAGAACAAAGGAAACAATCAAAATACAATCAAAATGAAGAGTATATATGGAGATATATACAGGAATGGCTCTCGTGACCTATCGGTAAGGTGTTAGCTACTCTGTCAACCCAAAGGCACATGGTTCAAATCCATCAACTGCTTTGCAGGACAAAGTTGGCCAATCTCCTCCAGTGTGATTTAAAGCCTCTGGAAACCTGCGGGCAAGGCAGCTATGAGTTGGTTCAGACTATGTGGTAGTGAGATAGTGAGAGAGGGTATATAACAAGAACAACGTGTGTGTGTGTGTGTGTGTGTGTGTGTGTGTGTGTGAGTGTATATGTATTTATACTCTGATAGGGAAGAAAATATTGTCAACTTCTTTTTGGTGCACAGAAACTCTGATAGCATAGTCCTTAGAGAATTTCACTACTATTTCACCCACTAATTCCAAGGGAAAAAATCTCCTCCCACACAATTTACAACCTCACAAAACAAATGAAGAGTCACTATGAACTTTAACAGACTTCATGTCAATCTATGATTTTATACATGATTATATGTTGTAATTTATTTTTTATTAAATAATAACTGTTCTAGGTATTTAATTATCCGGATATAATTTTTATATACTTTAAACTTGATTAATTAATCATGTTGCTGTTGTTAGGTGCCATCGAGTTGAGTAAGACTTATGACTACCCTGTGAACAAAAGATCTGAAGCCTGTTCTATCCTGTGCCACCCTCACACTTCCTGACACAGAAAAGCCCACTGTAGTGATCACTTAATCAATCTACTTGGTCAAGGGTTTTCCTCTCCTTCACTGCCCCTCCACATTTGCTAGCATCATGTCCTTCTCTAAGAAATATACCGTCTTAGTAACATGCCAAAGTATGTGAGATGAAGCCTCATTATTCTTGCCTCCAAAGAGCTCTCTGGCTGCACCTTCTCCAAGACATATTTGTTTTTTTGTTTTGGCCATCCATAGGATGTTCAGTGGTCATCTATAGCACCACAAATCAAAGGCATCAATTCTTCCATAATTCTTACTCATGATCCAGCTCTCAGATGCATATCATGTGAATCAAACGCGACTTAATCATAAGACTGACACCATTATTCTTCAATAATTTGGAGAGATCCCTAAATGCAAATTTTCCAAGTACAATGTGTCTCCTTATTTCCTCACTGCTGGTACTAGGAGTGTTATTTTTGGAATCAAGAAAGTTGAAGTTGTTTACAGTTCCAATCTCTTCTCTATCCATAATGATGTGTCCCTCTTGGTCCAGTGGTAAGAATCTTTGGTTTCATGACATTGAGATGCAATCATAATAAAGGCTGCATTCCTTGATATTCTGCAACAAGTGCTTCAACTTCTCAATTTCAGCAATCAGGATTGTGTAATCTGTGTAACACAAGTTATTGATGAGTCTTCCTTCAATCCTGATGCCACATTTCTCTTCAGCTTCTTGAATCATTTGTTCGGCATATAGATTAAACAGGTTTGGAAAGAGAATACAACCTTGAAACACTGCCTTCTTAATTTTAAACCATGAATGTTCCCCTGCTCAGTTGGCACAACAGCCTCCTGGTCTGGGTATAGGTTTTACAAGAGGTAAATTAAGTTCTCTAGGATTCCAACTCTTCTTCCTGTCAGCCACAGTTTGTTATGATCCACAGAGTCAAATACATTTGCATAGTCCATAAAACACAAATAGACATTCTTCTGGTATTCTTTACTTTTACCCAGGATCCATTTGATATCAGTAATGATGTCCCTGGTGCCACAGCCTCCTCTAAATTCTGCTTGAATTTCTGGAAGTTCCCTATCATGTACTAGTCTAACCATATTTGAATGATCTTCTGCTGTGTTTTGCTTGCATATAATATTAATATTGTTTGATAGGTTTTACATTCAGTTGCATCACTTATCTTGGAAATGGGAACATATATGGACCTTTTCCAAAACATTGGCCAGATTACTGTCATCCAAAATTTCTGGCATTGATTGGTGACTGTATCCAAGGCTGTATTTGTCAATTGAAACAAGTCTACTGGTATCTTATAATTTCCTGAGCTTCATTTCTTTGCCAGCGCCTTCATTGCAGCTCCCACTTCCTCCTTCGTTATCATTTGGCCCCTGTTCATAAAGGTTACAGTTACGAAAACCCTATGGAACAGTACTCTGCAATATTTAAAGTCACTAAGAATCAGAATTGACTTGGTGAAAATGGATTTTGGATTAGTCTTAGTCATTTTTTGAAATAACTCATGGCTCTGGAGCCGATATGAGTTCCAGAGGCTGTAAATCACTAAGGGAAGAGATTGCTCATCTTCCTCACGTGAAATCACCGGGAGATTCAAACCTCTAGAGACAGTTGGTTTTTGAATTAACAATGAAATTGACTAGGGATGATGCCCCAGAGCTCCCAGTTAGAAAAGAGGATATCTAATTACAAGCTCACAGGGAATATTAATGATGGGCTATGTTAATATATGTAAATTCACAGAAAGTTCTCACTGATTATCCTTTATTACTATTAATACTCCGTAGTAAAACAATGCAGAAGGAGATTTTACACACTTTCTTGTACTTGTTTTTAGGAGTTTTATTTGATCTTCAGAAATGAGTTAGTTTACAGGTGAATGTAGAGATGTGAGAAAGTGCACTGAGGCACATCATTTAATAGAATGATGCCGAAAATGCTGAATGTGATTTTTCCAATAAGACTAGACCTAATACACATTAAACGTTAGTAAACTTAAGTCTTATGGAGGTTGAAAATAAATGAGAAATGCCCACTGGAATTAAGTATTGAGTGCCATAATTGTAATACTAAGAAAAGGGAGGGTGAAGTCACTGAACTTGGACTCCAGAGTCAATTTCTATCTTTGAGAATAAATAACTTTCTTCCTGGACAGCTTCCTTACCTTATACTAAAGGACTCTTAAATTTGTTTGCAATTTTTAAGTGATAGATAAAGTGAAATATTGTGAAGATTAACAAGAACTACCTAGAAAGACCCAGGATAGTCTCTGGATTATAGACAATGTTCTATAAAAGATAGTAATTTATCATTATTAGAAATATCATCATTATTTTTATTACAACTCAAAAAGAACAACTATAAAGTCAAAATGGTTTATATTTATGACTAATTAGAGACCAAGAAAGCAAGACACATAAGATTTAGAGCGCTCCTAATAGATCAATCTTGTTCCCAAAAAATATTTCCAAAGCATTTTGTGAAAAATGCTGCAAGTGAAAAATAAAATAAGAAAGCTATAAGCAATATCGACTAAGTGAATAAGACATCAGATCAGCATCCTAACCATTTCACAGCCTGAAGACAACGACAACGAAGCCAACAAAAAGCCAAACAAATGCTGCCAAGAAGCCAGATGCTGTTGCTGAAAAGGAAATTTTCTCAGCTCAGCATCTGGGTCTTGTAAAAGCAATTCAGGAAGAATAGGGCAAGTGGAACTTAATACTTATTTATACAGAAAATTCCGTATGTGTGTGTAACAAAATGACATTTATAAGGATTTTAAAAATCAATTTACAAACAAAACCAAACCTGACTTTATTTGCAGTATTCTTTTTTCTCAGTGATGACATCCATGAGAATATATATTATTGAGGATGTAGTAGCACATTTTGTGCTTGTTGTTTTGTGCCATCAAATCACCTGTGATTCATAGCAACCCTATGAACAACAGCTCTGAAACCTCCCCTATCTTGAATCAATCTCATCATCTCCGACAGACCTAATCTCATTTCTTCAACCACTGACTCAATCCATCTTATCCTGGGCCTTTCTCTACTACTCTATTCTTCTACCCTTCCAAACATGAGGCCTCTCTCCAAGGACTGGTCTCTTCTGGCCATATGCCCAAAGTATGTGACATAGAGCTTCAAAATCCTTGGCTCCGGGGAGCAAGTTGGTTTCCTCCTCTCCAGGACTGATTTGTTTGTTCTGTCAATCCATGATATGTTCAAGGGTCTTCTCCAGCACCACAATTCAGAAAACTTAAATCTTCTTCTGTCATCCTTAGTCATTGTCAAGCTCTCTGATGCATAGCAAGTAATTGCAAAGATAGTCTGGTTCAAGTGCAGCCTAGTCTTTAGACTGACATTGTTGCTTCTCAATAGTCTGGAGAGGTCCCTAACAACAGATTTTCCCAGTGCAATTTTTTTTTTTTATTTCCTGACTGCTAGTGTTAAGCGTATTGATTGTAGAGCTGAGCAAGCTGTAATTATTAACAACTTCTATCTCTTCTCCATCTATCATGGTGCTGCCAATTGGCCCAGAGGTGAGAATTTTTGTCTTCTTGATAATGAACTTCAATCCATATTGAAGACTACAGTCTTTAACTTTCTACAGCAAGTATTTCACGTCCTCTTCAGTTTGAGCAAGCAAGGATCTGTCATCTGCATAATGTAGTTTGTTAATGCCACATTATACTAATGCCACATTCCTCATCATAAAGTCCAGCCTCCTGAATGATCTGTTCTGCATATAGGTTTAAAAGGTATGAAGATAGGATGCATCCTTGATGCACCTTTCCTGATCTTGAACCATGCAGTGTTTCCCTGTCCTGTTCTGAAGACTGCTTCCTGGTCCAACTATAGGTTTTGGCATGAGCACAATTAAGTGTTCTGAGATTCCCATTCTTCTCAGGATTAGCCAATAATTTGTGTCATTCCCACAGTCAAATGGCTTTGCATAGTCAGTGAAATGCAGACATTCCTCTGGTACTCTCTGCTTTCGGCCAAAATTCATCTCACATTGGCTATGATGTCCCCAATCCCACAGCCTCTTCTAAATCCAGCTTGCACTCTGGTAGTTCTCTGCTGATGTACTGTACAGAAGTTTTTGGGTAATCTTCAGCAAGATCTTGCTTGCATGTAATACTAGTGATATTGTTAGAGAATTGTGATTAAATAAATACATTTTTTTTAAAAAAAGTTCTTAAGTGGAAACCATTGTTCTTCTCATTCCTGCATTTGTAGAAAGATCAAACACTTGTCTATTTTGGATTGTGGTTTTTGGGTTTTCTTTTTTCATACTTATGTATTTTGGAATCTTAGTGTTAATCTTCATAGAGAATAATCTTCAAAAGGAAGCGAGTGTATCTACTCAAAAACATCAAATTAACCTATAAGAGAAAGGACATGGTATGCATTAACATTAATACTACCTAGAATAGTATTTATCTGTAATGTTTTATAATTTTTATTTTACAAATATGTGTATATTAAAACAAAATACACCGGTAAAAATGAAAATCATTTTCATAATATGTCTGTGTTATATAATTTTATTTTGCTGTGCAGATGTAAGTCATAATAGTCTATAAGAATGTTCATCTTGAAAGTCCAAGACTGGTTTTGGTTCATTGTTCCAGGAACGTCTAAATAATTTTTTAAAAATCACTTACTATTTGTTCATGAAAGGATTGTTGCTGGTAGGGGCCTCTAAGTTGATTTCCATTCCCACTCACTGTGAATTTACTACCAAAACATCCAATACAGTCCTGCGTCAACCTCACAGTCATTGCAATGTTGGAGTTCATTTTCATGATCATTGTGTCAGCCCATCTAGTTGAACATCTTTTTGTTTTTACTGATCTTCTATTTTACTAACCATGATATTCTGCTTCCAAAATTAGTTTCTTTTTATAGCTAGTCAAAAATATGTGAAACAAAGTATAATCATTGTCTAAGGAATGTTCTAGCTGTACTCTTTCCTAGATTGATTACCAAAGAGTATATTTGAGTTGTTATAGCAGATTTATTTTCCCCATAACAAAATATGATTTCTTGACTGTTGCATCTATTTACATTGATTTATGGGTTCAAATACATTGATAATTGGCAGCCTTAACCTTTTTTTCTATTTACCATGATGTTGCTTTTTTCCCAATTGTGAGAATTTTTTTCCTTTATATTGAGGTAAATTTTACTGATGTTTGTAGTCATTGAACTTTATCAGCAAATGCTACAAACTCCCTTCACTTTCATCAAGAAAGGTGTGACATCTACCTATTTGTGGTGTTAGTTAGCCTATTTTGGTCTCCACCTACATTAATTGCAGACACATGGTCTTGCAAATCAGCATCTGCTGGGGGATCATAAGAGAAAAAAATGCTTCCTACACCTAGTGTGCAAAGACTTGAGACCAACAAGACTTGTGGTGTCAAACCTTGAGGGTGACTGCAGCAGACCCTACTGGCAAGAGTCTAGTGATGGTGTTAGAGTAACTGGGGTATTGTTGTGGATAAACTATAACAAGATATGAACTGAGGTTCTTGTCTTTGTGCTGGTCACAGTTAAAGGTTTGGTTGTTCTTGCCAATATGTTTGAACGAGAAGCTGGCTTATAACTGCCCCGAGGCAAACCTTGCTGGATAATATTGTGATAACAACTCTAAGGCAAAACTTGTTAAGTGATTTGACTACTAAACTAAACCTGGAATCTGTATTTGTTGAAGAATTGTGGGTTGACCCTTTTGGTCTAAAGCCTGGACTTGTATTGTAAGATATTCTTTGACTCCCCTACTCTCCAACTTCCTTTCTTAATAAACCCCATTGTTGGTATTGTAACTGTGAATCTTTGGGTCAGCCGTGAATACACGAACCTCTTGTTGCTGGTGGGGCTCTACAGACACCATGAGGCTGGGTTGTGGGCTATTTATCTGCTTTATTCTCTGGGACATTGAGGGACTGTGATATTCTTACTCCCTTTAGCCTTTGCAGAAAGACACATAAGACCTTGTGCCACTATGTCTGTCCTGTTTTCTTTAAACACTACCACAGTTAGTGAGTTTGGCTTCAATTTTTATCCTGGTTTATTTTTACAGTCCAAATACTTATTTTTTCAGCATACAGTTAAAACATGGTGAAAGGACACAATCCTGATACATACTTTCTAAATAAAAATATAAAGCAATCTATTTCTCAAGAAATGCCCATGACATTAAATAACATGGTGTTCCACGTTTGCATATAAAAAAATCATATATGTTATGTGCCATTGACTTACCTGCAAATCATAGTGACCCTATGCACGATATCTTTGAACCTTTTCCTATTCTGAACCAATCTCATTGTCTCTGACACACCTGCACCCATTGTCCCAGCCACTATCAACCTGTCTCAATCAAGTTCTTGCTTTCCTACACCATCCCTCTACCCTTCTAAGAATAATGTCCCTCTTCAAGAACTGGTCAGTCTGAGCAACATATTCAATGTATTTGAAAAAGAGCTTCAATATTCTTGCCTCTAAAGAGCAACTTGGTTTCATCCTTTCGAGGCCAAACCTGTTTGATCTCTTGACAGACAGTCCGTGGAATGTTTCTCCAGCACCACAACTCAAAGGCATTGATTCTTCTTCTGTCATCCCTAGTCATTGTTCAACTCTCTGATGCATACTGAGTAATTGCAAAAACCATGGTCTGTATCATGCCTTAGTCTCTTGACTGGCATCTTAGCTTTTCAGCACTCTACCTGACAGGAAAATTTCTTTTTTTTTATTTTACTTTATTAATTTTAATGAACATTTACAGAGACTTTGGATTTTCATTCAATCATTATTGTACTTTTTTCTTTACCCCCCTCCCCGCAGTTCGCTCCTCTCTTTGAAAGGCAAAAGATAAACTTCTTTGTTGGTGTACAATTCCCCCCCACCCCAACCCTCACCCCCCACCCCAAATGCATTCTCCTATGCAATATTTTAAGAACAATAACTGATGTCTAAGGTGCTTATGCCAAAATCACATTCTCAAAAGAATGCCTATGAAATACTTGAGGTCCTATTCATAGATTGTAAGCAGGGAAGTGCCCTTCACCTGCTGGTCCACCTGCTATCTCCATTTGACAGATATTTAAAGCCTGACTACTTTTGCTTTGTAGAGACCTTCCAGAGGATCTGCTACTCCATTTTTTAATAGGAAATCCATGTCTGCATTTTATCCCCTTACTCCTCTTCCTGCTTCTCTCACAGAAACACACTTGATTTTTTTCTCTGTTGCTTTGTTTTATCTTGCAAGCAAGATGAGTGATCAAATGTACCCTCAGGTGAGCAGACGTTCTGGTAGTAATTTTCCCAAGTTCTCAGATGGGTTTGAATTTAACTTTGTCTAAGCCATCAGTTCAAATCAACCGTCTTCTATGCAAAAGCATGTCTTCTCTGGTCAGGTGAGACATCAGAAAGGATCCATTTAAACCCAGAGGTTGTCTGGCTGCAAAGTCACTTGCACAGATAGTTGATTCTGTATTGTATCCATCTTCTATTGCCAAATACAGGCTCTGTCTTAGCCAGGATTATATCTGAGGACAAAGAGGTAATGAAAATGGTTTTCTAGCTAAGAACAGGAATTACGTTGTAAAACTTTAAAAAGTTCTGTCTTGCAACCATGGGCGCGGAACCTGTGTCATACCATGAAACAGTTAATGTTAACCTTCAAATTCATAATAACTGTTAAACACCAGTACATCAACAGTTGTGAACTTGACTTTGACTGACTCATGTATGTCAGAAGAGAATTGTGATTTACAGGGTTTTCAATGGTTGTTATTTGGTTTTGTTTGTTTGTTTTTTGTAATCTCAGTTTATTAAGATGATAACCACAAGGAGAGAGACAGTTTTAAATGCAATGAGTAAAATAACAATAAATAAAAATGCCATTGGAAATACATGATTGGAATGTAACTTATCATCATCTCTAACATCTAGTCAATCTATTAATTTACTAATACTACTGCAGGTACTCACTAATCTTTTTTTTTTCTTAACATTTCTTTTTTTTTAAAAAAAACCTTTTATTTAAATAGCATTCAGTTTATTACAAATATTTAGTATTGGCTTCCCATATTTCCCCCCTTTTATTTTTATCATAATTATGTTATCATCTAGATGAGCATCTTTTATACACAAACAAATAAAACAAATTAGACATAATAAACTCAAAGAAGTACTTTCAAAAATCTCCATATGATCAGAAGGATTCAGGTTGAATATTCCTTGAAAGTTTGTTTTAATTGTCCCATTGCCACAGTGCTTGTCAAAACCAGTTCTGATTAATCTCCTTTGTCAGTGTGTTCTTTTTTCTATCTTCATATTTAGATTTTATTTTAATAATTTTAATGAACATTTACAGAGATTTTGGATTTCCATTCATTCATTGTTGCACTTTTCTCCCTGCCCAGCCCTTCCCCCTGCCCCCTCCCCAGTTCGCTCCTCTTTTTGAAAAGTAAAAGAAAAAATTCTTTCTTTGATATATAATCCCCCCACACCCCTCCCACTGCCCCAAGTACACTCCACTATTCAACCTTAATTGTGGACTCTTGTGATAACCATTATACCCTATTATATGTCAATTTTAAATTATTCTTTCCCTCATCTGTTTCAATGCAGTATACACAATTTATCCAGTGTTTCTCAGTCTTACCCCAACCCTGATATCAGTCCCATTTTACAGTAGTGGAACCATGCAGTATTTGTCCTTTTGCAACTGAGATATTTCTCTCAGCATAATGCCCTTCAGGCTCACCCATTTTAAATAATATTGCCAGATTTCCTTGTTTTTCAGTGCCGCATAGTATTCTATTGTGTGAATATACCACAGCTTCTCTATCCATTTATTTGTTGATGGACACCTGCATTGTTTCTAACTCCTTGCTATTGTGAACAAACCTGTGATAAACATGGATGTGCATATATCTGCTTGGATGTCAGTTACGGTCTCTTTGGGATATATTCCCAAGTAGTGGAATTGCTGGGTCAAATGGTATCTCTATTTGCAATGTTTTCAGAAAGCGCCATACCACCTTCAACAGTGGTTGTACCATTTGACACTCCCACCAACAGTTAATAAGAGTTCCAGTTTCTCCACAACTCGCCAGCATTTGTTGCTTGCTGTTCTGTTAAATTTTGCTATTCTTACTGGGGTGAGATGATATATCAAAGTTGTTTTGATTTGCGTCTCTCTTAGAGCTAGGGATTTTGAACATTTCTTCATGTGCTTGTTGGCCATCTGAATATCTTCTTTGGTGAAGTGTCTGTTCATATCCTGTGCCCATTTTTCTTTTGGATTATTTACCTTTATCTTGTTGTGGTGCTCGAGTATTTTATAAATTCTAGATATAAGTCCCTTATCTGACATATCATTACCAAATACTTTTTCCCAGTCTGTGGCTTCCCTTTTTACCCTGTTGGAGTTTTTGGATGTACATAGGGATTTGATTCTTAGTAGGCCCCATTCATCTATTTTATCTTCTCCTGGTTGTAGATTTTTCAGGATACTTGGAAGACTCTTTATGTTGTGGATGAGGACTACTAGAGTTCTTCCAAGTTTTTCTTTAATGAAGTTTATAGTCCTTGGTTTTAGTTCTAAATCCATGATCCACCTTGAGTTGGTTTTTGTATATGGAGCGAGGTGTGGATCTTGCTTGAGTCTTCTGTAGGTAATTTCCAATTTTGCCGACACCATCTGTAAAAATACTGTTGTTTCTTCACTTAACTGATTTCATCTCCTTGTCAAAAATCAGTTGACCATACGTAGATGAGCTGATTTCTGGGTTCTCAATTCTATTCCATTGTCTATGTGTCTGTCATTGTACCAGTACCATGCTTTCTTAACCACCATGGCAGTGTAATAGAATTTGAAATCAGGGAGTGAGATGCCTCCTACCTTTTTTCTATTTTTAATGAATGCTTTGCTTATTCAGGGCTTCTTTCCATTCCAAATGAAACTGGAGATTACCTTTCCCATCCAGGAGATTTTCTTAATGATTTTCTTTTTATTTGACTTTCTTTTGATTTCATGACTGTTGTTGTCAAGAGTCTTGATTGTGGAACCAAGCAAGCTAAAATTGTTAACAATCTCAATATCTTTGCCATCTATCATGATGCTGTCTGTTGGTCTACTAGTGAGAATCTTTGTTTTCTTGATATTGAACATATTGTCCATATTTGAGGCTGTAACTTTTGACCTTCTGCAGTAAATATTTCAGGTCCTTTTCCGTTTTGGAAAGCAAGGCTTTGTCATATGTATAACTCGGGTTGTTGAGTTTTCTTCTAATTCTAATGACACATTCTTCCAGCCTCCCAAATGTTCTGTTTTGTATACAGATTGAAAATGTATAGAGCCGGGATCCATTTGTGATGCAATCCTTTCCTGATTTTAAACCATGTAGTGTTTCCTTGCTATTTTGACAACTGCTTCATGGTCCAAGTATAGGTTTCATATAAGCACAATCAAGTGTTCTGGGATTCCCATTCTTCCCAAGGCTAGCCACGATTTTCTGTGATCCACACAGTCAAATACTTTTGAAATACATATAGACATTTCTCTGTTACTCTCTGCTTTCAGCCATGATACGTCTGACATTGGAAATGTCTCCTGTGTCGCTGACCTCTTTTAAGTTACTAAGCTTGTTGATCTGGTAGTATTTTGTTGATGTATTATTCTAGTTGTTTTTGGGAAAATTCTTCAGTAAAATGTTTCTTGTGTGTAATATCAGTGATATTGTTCAACAACTTCTACATTCTATTGGATAACCTGTTTTTAGAATGGGACTAAATATGGATCTCCTCCATCTAGCCAGATAGTTGTCCTCCAGATTTCCTGACACTATCTCATGAGCCCATCAAAGGCTAAATCTATGTGTTGAAATATGTCAACTGGTATTCCTTGATGACATATACTCAAAGTATGAAAAATTCTTGCAGCAGATTCAATACATGAGAGTGGACATTTTAAAAATCCTGTTATTAATTTATTATTATTTTTTCTTATAGTACATAAATACATAATGTTTACACTAAGCTTTTGGGGTATAAGCATTTCATATAAGCATTTTGGAGTGTATTAGATAATTTCAAACAAGGTAAGAGACAAAAGGAAACTCATGTTTTCTATATGCTTATATAGATTCATTACTGTAATATAGGGATTAACCACATCTCTATTGCTTTTGTTCTGTAATAAACAACATAAACCATATTTAATTCTGCCTATACACTCTCTACTTGACTTTCTTGTTGTTGTTGTGTACTGTAGAGTTGGAATTGACCCACAGCTGATCTTTGACAGTGAATCTCACAGGAAGAAACTGGTCCTCCTCCTCTTGCAGAGGTGTTGGTGGCCTCACTCCCTGTACCTTTAGAATTGCAATTCTTTTTGCAAAATTTGTCATAGTCCAATCAATTAAAAAATAAAAATACATTTCAACATTAATATAATATTTTCAAAGAAATAGTTAAATGTTAACTACACTGAAGTTTCATTATTATTTTTCTAATTATAAAATGAAAACTGTACATTAGTAGTTCTAGTCCCTTAAAATCTGTATACTTTTAGATTTAAGGAAGTAGGAATAAATAGAATTAAATATTGCTTAGTAAACATATTGGTTTGCTCCTCATGTTAGAGAAACAATATGAACAAATTAGAATTGAAGGTAAAAAGTTTCCACTTGAAGCAAATACTTCTCAGGTCAAGAAATGTATTACTAAATGGTGATAATATTTTTGAAAATATGTTGATAAGGTAAATTTGGCAATCTGAGAGCAAAATTGTTACCACTTAAGAAGAAGCCTTCTGCTCCAAATAAGTAGGGCCTAAGACACAGTCTTGCTTGCTGACTGAAGTGGACCTGAACTTCTTGCTACAGAAATCAAAGACTGACATCTTCAATATGATTTGAAGCTCAACATCAAGGATTCAGGAGATTCTCATTACTGGGCCAACTGACAGCACCATGATGGATGGAGAAAAGATTGAGGTTGTTGTTAGAGCTTGCTCAGCTCCACAATCAACACTCTTGGCCTCAGCAGTAATGAAATAACAGATGAGTTGCATTAGGTAAATCTGCTGTCAGGGACTTTCCAGAGTACAGAGAAGTAACGATGTTAGTCTAGCGACTAAGGTTTAACTGATCTAGTCCATAGTCTTCACAATTACTTGCTATGCATCAGAGAGCTGGATAATGACTAAGGATGATAGAAAAAGAATCAATGCTTTTAAATTGTGTTGATGGAGAAGAGTCTTCAACATACCCTGGACCGCCAAGAAAACAAAATGTCCGTCTTAGAGTGAAACTAAATTTCTTCTTGGAGCCTAGGATTTTGAAGCTCCATCTAGATACTTTGGGCATGTGGCCAGGAGAGACCAATCCTTGGCGAAAGACATCATACTTGAAGGTGGAGGGACAGTGCAGGAGAGGAAGACCCCAGATGAGATAGATTGATACAGTTACTACGGCAATGGGGCTACTTTTGTCGGAGTCAGTGAGACTGGCTCAAGACAGGGCAGACTTCAGAGCTGCTGTACATAGGTTCACTATGAGTCACAGGAGACTGGATTGCACCTAACAACAACAACCACAACAAAAAGGAAGACCTAAATTTTTGGGGGAAAAAGAAGAAAATAAACATTACTGCACATGTATAACATTCCCTGAATAATTTGATTTCTGTTAAATCAGTGGTCCTACTTGCAATTCTGTAGTGTTATCAAAGTTGATGAATAAATTCCAAATTAGATTATTTATATTAACAGTTTTGCAGCTACCCTTATATTTGGCTTCTAGATATTTATTGACTAGAGATCACTGTTAATTTTCCAGTTGCATAATCTCTGCACATTGAATATGAATCAAGTCTAGTAGATACCTAAAAAAAAGAGCTTTATCCAAAGTTTCTCTTTATTTCGTCCATAATAGAATCCATGCTTTACTCATGTGGTTTCTTAAATTCCTAACATTGTGTGTTTTAGCATTCACAAAGAATGCTGAATGAATTAGTAAAAAGAATGAAAGAAAAAGGAAAAAATAGGATGTGAAAAACTTAAGCCCTTTTGAAGGATCCATTGAGATGAAAGGCCCCTTAGAAAGGGGCAGGCTAATGTGTGAAGAATGAACAAGACTTACTGGTAAAGATATTGTGTCACCAGCAGTTGGGTACCTTGCTGTATCCCTGCAGTTTCAGGAGTTGAGAGTATGTTGTGAATTGTAAAATTTCTGTAGGCCAGAGTCCTCATCATTGATTCTACCAATATTTCAGCAGAATGGCAAATAGAAAGTATTGTGATTGCAATCCCCAGAATAGTCTAAGGCCATCTCTGTAATAAGCATACAAGAGAACTGCATATGATTAATAATAATTGTTACAGACTCAGGGGATGAACACTATTCCTGATCTAGAAATTTAGACAATTTCTAAATTTTACTATGGATTCTTTAACTGTGGGTTTAATATATTTCTCATACCTCTCTAATCTCTTCCCAACACCTACAGCCCACCACCATAGAGTTGATTCCAACTCTGTGGGTGATCATCCACTAAGTTTTAGAGGTGATAAATTTTTTTCAGGAGGAGACTACCCATTTTTTTGCCCATGGATCAGCTAGTGAATTTGAACTTTGACCTTTCAGTTTGAAATCCAGTAAGTAGCACAGTATGCCACCAATGTGTTTTCGCTATTTATTAATTCCACCAAAGATTTTCAAGACCATTGTTCCAAATCTATCACCCGTAAAATTCTATGTACTGTATGTTGTTATCTCTTAGTTTTTAATATTATTCTTGAAATAAATTTAATTATTGAATTTTTATACAATATTTATATAATGAAATATAAGATAGTTATACACTTTTAAGGATAAAATTACTTTCTTTTTATTAAGGAATAAAAATTATATAATAATTGCTTGTTTCAGCCAAGTTTATCAGCTATTTAGTAACACCAAGTAAGGGTTACTCCAATCTAGCACTTAGTTTTCTTAAAGGATTAAACAGCTCATACCCATTTGGCTTAACAACAGGATGTTCCTGGAAGGGGTATTTCAAATACCATCTATTTATTTCAAGGCATTAGCTATCCAGCCATTATAAGAAAAGAACGTACTATTAACTTTAAACAACAGACTCACAAATTTTATAAATTAATTTTATCATATAGGTGCTTAAAAAGCTGCTATTATAAATACTTTAGTGAATCTCGTCACAAAAATCCTCCTTAGGATAACAAACATAACAATGCAGTGAGTCTAATGCATTTTAATTTATCAGTTTAATCAACTTTGGTATATGTGCTGCCAATTTCTGTGCCTTTAAACAAGAATATATGGCAATTGATCAGAAAGAATATGCTTTCTGTATGACTTTGAAACTACGCCGTTCCTGCAGCAGTTGTGTTGCTGCGATGGATGACTTTCACAACAGGAAATCAGGCCAATTTAAAGTCCAAGCACCAAGCAATTTGAGAACCACCAGCTTTATGCAGTAATATAATTATTCCCTCCGAGGCTCTTAATTGTATTCATCACACCATGATTTCTGCACAAATTAAGCATGCATTTACTGCTATATATAACTTGCTTTGCAGTTAACATTCTGGAAACAAATTTCAAGGAGAAAGAATTTTGGACTTATTCATCCCCTGAAATCACAAGTTCAAAATGTTTCATATACTTTAAGGTCACATTTTCTAGTTTTAAGACTCTAAATAAATCAGACATCCAGTACTATGTGAGAGACAACAAATAACTGGAACTGGATTGCTATTTCCCACCCCAAATAGCCTAAAAATTTGCAAGAATCCAATTTTTGCATGAATACTGTGTTCCTCAAAGGAGTCTTAGGTAAAAATAAATAATATATAAAATCTGTCTACATTTAAAAAAACTGTTTGAATTTATGATTAATAGAAATTATCTAGAAAATAGTTTTTATTTGTCTATAATAAAAATGAACCAGTCATACTCTGTGTGTGTGTGTGTGTATGTATATAAATAAATTAAGCTCATTATTACATAACCATTTAAAGATCCTTGATGTAAAAACAGTTGAAATCTTATGATGCTTATAGTTGCTATTACACACCCTCCATTTATTAAGATTTTTTTACCAATATCACTTATAACTTTTTAATATTTGATACACTTATTGATTGAGATTGTTCACAGCTTCTGTTTGTTCGGCTCCACGGTCAACACTCTTGGCACCAGCAGCCAGGAAATAAAAAAACATAATGCAATGGGAAAGTCTGCTGTTAGGGATCTCTCTAAAGTACTCAAGAGCAACGGTGTCTCTCTGGAAACTAAGGTCTGCCTGGTACAGGCCATGGTTTTTGCAGTCACTTGTTATGCATCAGAGAGTTGGACAATGACTAGGGAGGATAGAGGGAGAATTGGCGCCTTTGAGCTGTGGTGCTGGAGTAGAGTATTGAATGTACCATGGACTGCCAAGAAAACAAACAGATCCATCCTGGAGAGGGTTAAACAGGCTACTCCTTGGAGGCAAGGATTCTGGGGCTTTGTCTGACACACTTTGGACATGTTATAAGGAGAGACATGTCCTTGGAGTGGGACATCATGCTTGGTAGGGTAGAGGGACAGTACAGGAGGGGAAGACCCTCTATGAGGTGGATTGATTCAGTGACTGGGGTAATCGGGATGGGTGTTTCAGAGGCAATACGATTTGCACAGGATAGAGCAGGGTTTAAGGCTGTTGTTCATAGGGTTGCTATGAGTCGCAAACGGCTCCACGGCACATAACAACAACAACAACATCTATTGCAAAGCCACTGCATTTGACCTGATTTGTTCCTGACCCTTTATTCGGTTTTCAAGGCTATAAATTGTAGGAGAGGCCATGACATACCTTCCTTCCATGAATCAGTTGTAGTAGCAAATGGTCTTTCTATGACTTGGAATTGACCTGAAGGCAATGGTTTGGGCTTTGGTTTTAATTTTAAACATATTTAAAATTTGCCTTTAAAACATGTAATCTGAGAAAGAAAGAGGAAATATTATTAGGTAACATTTGGTTTATTTTGTAGTAAAAAGCAATTGAAATAATATTTCCCCTGAAATTACCCTTATGTTGCCTACAAAACCTCATTAGAAATAGATACATTCATTTTCTTCTCAACATCTAGACGTTTTCTATTTGATTTCAAATATTGAGAAATCTGTGTTTATGTACCTAGAGGACATTTATTAAAACATTTGTGTATTTACTTCGTAGAAGAGATTGTATCCAACATCTACCAGAGGAGTAGAATTTATATATGAAGGGATAGGTTGCCACACACTATAAGACATAGAACACCTGCTTTCAAAATTTAAAAAAAAAATTACAATCTCATGTTAAAGAGCAGTATACCCACCCATAAAAATGACCTGAGCAAACATTATTTTTATTTACTCTTCTTAAAATACATTATGTTCGTAATCTTATTTTATCATCACTACCAACAGACAAAGGTGTGTGGAAATATTGAATAATGAGATATAAATACATGAAAGGAACTGAAGATAAGTGCAGGTCAAACATGCTAGGATTAGAATGTTCACCTTCTAGGTGAGAGAGGTTTGAACTATGCCTCTGTGTTTCCTGAGTACCCAGTGTCCATTCTGTCACTGGAAACTTGTAAATAGCTATGATAAACAAAAAGTTGCAGCAGAATTTCCAGATTCAGAAAGATTGGAAAGAAAGATTTGGTAATTCATTTAAAAAAATTATCATCCAATTAAAAATCTATTGACCATAGTGCCACGCGGTTTTGGCGTCTTCAGTGTTACCTGAGAAGATGGGCGAGGAGTGTGATGGACCCTTTAGATGCCCAGCTTTTTGCCAGTCAGGCGCTTTTACCCCCACTCTCCGTGGCCTGCAGAAGGAATGCTACATGGTTTTGGCGTCTTCAGTGTTACCTGAGAAGATGGGCGGAGCATGATCCCCCTCTGAATTGGGATAAACACTATGAGATTCCACTCATGTGCTGGTGTCATGAGTCACGTCGAGTTTGAGGCAACTAACATCAACAAAAACAACAAATTATTTTTTTCCCTCTTAAAGACAATCAATTACAATTCCCTGAAGGCTCTTAAGGATATTTGCAAAACATAAATCATTTCTATATATTTTTAAGAGATAAAATAAAGCTAGATTAGAGGAGAATTGGTAACAAAAAGAATTTTAAACTTTCTCATCGATGAGTTGATAAGTAATGGTAAAAGATATGAGGTAGCTCTAGTGGCCTAGTGGTAAGAAACTACGTTACCAACCCAAAGGCACACAGTTCAAATCCACTAGCTGCTCCATAGGAGAAGGATGGATAATCTCCTCCTATTGAAAAATGATGGATAACAAAAGCATATGCAGCCAATAAAGAGAGATGCGGTCTCTAGGAAGTATCACAGTTAACTCAAAGGTTGTGTTTCTCTAGTGCTTCAAATCCACCATATGTTTTGAAGGAGAAAGATGAGCAAGCTTCTTGATGTGATCTATTTGTTGTTGTGTGCTATGCAGTCAGAAGTGACTTATAACTTACCGTCCAGAGAGTTTTCAGAGGCAGTAAAGTGCACAGGAGGGGATTACCTATCTTTCTGCCTTAGGGCAATTGGTGGATTTGGACTGTGTGCCTCTGAGATTGCAACACAACTCCCGGCGATTTATTCATAGCCTCTAAAAACCCGATGGAGAGTTAGCAGCTGTGGGTTTATTAGAGAAATAGGTTGAGATGTGGGAGAAGCAAAGAATATCTCACAATGCAAAGCCAAGTTTAGTCTAGTAGTCCCAAGCCAGACTGGCAGGAAAACACAGTTCCTTAATTAGTAAAAGAACTGGTTTGGGTTCAACAACACGAATTCAAGAAGCCTCAGGTTTTCTCAATCATCCAGCAAAGTTTGTCTCAGAAATTTTAAGTCATCTTTAATCATCTGGCAAGCATGGCAAAACATTTAACTGTGGCTTTTATCTCAGGGCTCCTCTGGTTACAACTAGCCACAGTTTCTGCACAGCAGTCACAGTCTCTCCACCATCAACACCAGGGTCTCACGGTTAAAGTTTTGCTCCAGTCTCCCTCAAGTCTTTTTGCTCAATGTGGGATGCACTCTCATTCTTATCCTAGACCCAGAGCTGTTGATAATTTGCAAGACTATGTGTCTACAGTTAAGGTAGCTGGGGACCAGAAGGGGCTAACATAATGGCTAAAAAAGCCAACTATGAAGCGAACACTACAGGTGATAGATATGGTCAATGAATAAATATCCACAGAATACATTTGAATTATTTTCAACTGAAAAAATATGCAACAAAGTTGGCAATATAGTAACCTCTTACATGTCACCTAAATTCAATGAAACTACTGCTTTCATATTTTGCCTGTTTAGTGATTCACAGATTAAAAAAATTATTATATAGTCTCTATGGCAAGAAGCTGTGCTGCAATCCTGAAAGCACATGGTTCAGGCCACCTCCTGCTCTGTGGGGGCAGGATGGGCAATCTCCTCCCACACAGTTATCTGCCTCTGAAAACCTGTTGGAGGGTCAGCTATGGGTCAGTTCCAACTCTATGGTATGCAACAACGAAACAGTTGTTATATTTACAAAATGTATATGATAAAATTGTTGTTGTTATGTGCCATCCAGTCACCCGCAACTCATAGCAACCCTGTGTATATACAATAGCTCTGAAGCCTGCCTAGTCTCAGTCAGTCTCACTGACTCCAACACACCTGCCCTCATTATCCCAGTTACTGTATCAGTCCATCGCATCTGGGGTCTTCCAGTCATGTACTACCCCATCACCCTTCCAAGCATGATATCCTTTTGCAAGAACTGGTCCTTCCTGGCCACCTGCTCAAAGTATGTGAAATGAAGCTTCAAAATCCTAGCCTCCAAGGAGAAACTTGGTTTCACCCTTTCCAAGACAGAACTGTTCGTTTTCTTGATGGTCTATCATATGTTCAATACTCTTCTCAAGTACCACAACTCAAAGGTATTGATTCTTTTGTCATTCTTTGTCATTGTCCAGCTCTCTGATGAATAATAAGTAATTAAGAAGACCATGACCCATTTTAGGCACACATTGGTATCTAGACTGACATTATTGCTTCTCAGTATTCTAGAGTGATCCTTGACAGTAGATTTTCCCAATGCAAATAATCTTTTGATTTTCTGACTTCTGGTATTAAGAGTACTGGTTATGGAGCAGAGAAAGCCATAATTTCTAACAGCCTAAATCTCTATCTGTCATGACTACCAGTTGGTCCAGTAGAGAGAATCTTTGTATTCTTGATGTTGCGCTTCAATCATATTGAAGACTGCAGTCCTTAATCCTCTACAGTATATTCCTCATGTCTTCCTCAGTTTCAGCAAGCAAGGTTGTGTCTACTGCATAACACTAGTTGTTGTTGAGTCTTCCTCCAATCCTGATACCACATTCCTCATCATAAAGCCCGGTTTCCCAAATGATCTGTTCTAAATATAGATTGTAAAGGTATGAAGACATGACACATGCCTGATGAACTCCTTTTCTGATTTTGAACCATGCAATGTTTCCTTCCTGTGTTCTGAGGACTGCCTCCTGGTCCAACTATAGATTTCAAGTGAGAACAATCAAGTGTTCTAGGATTTCCCACTCTCCTCATGGTCAGCCACAATTTGTTACAATCCACACAATCAAATGCCTTTGCACAGTCAATGAAACACAGATACACATTCCTCTGGTACCCTCTGTTTTCTGCCAAGATTCACCTGACATTTTCTAAAATGTCTCTACTACTACAACCTCTTGTTTCAGCCAGTTTTGGATAATCTTCAGTAGGATTTTGCTTGTGCGTGCTATTGTTTGATAATTTCCACACACTGTTGGGTAATCTTTTTTTCTTTCAAATGGGAATAAATATAGATCAGTCAGTTGGCCAGGTAATGTTCCTCTAGATTCGTTGGAACAACCTCGTAAGCATGTCCAGGGAAACATCTATTTGTTGAAATATGTCAATTGGTATATACATTTACAGAATAGTAGTAGAAAGTTCAAAATTTTAGAAGAAACAGCAAAATAAAAAAATGAAGTAAAGTAAATCTTCTCATCTAAGTTATGTTCATTTTACATTAATGTTTAAAATTGAAGTTTAGAGTAATTGATTTTCTGTGTATTCACTTAATTGCAAGAGTTGCTACTGTAATTTAGAGCTGAGTATTAGACTGTCATTTTGAAAAACTTTTCATTTGCAAATTGTAAGATTTTATGTTCTGTGTCTTCAACTGTCAACTTGAAGTCCATCTAGTCTATATCCTCTTAAAATGGTGTTAATATAACTTCATTACATAGTGTTATATAGAATGCAGATGTTAATTATGTATTTGACCTTGTTAATGACATGATAATGTTACAATTATGATTTACTTTTAAAAACTATAGGTAAGGGAATTCTGGGAAGATGGCAGAATAAACAAACCATCGTTCCAGCCCTCCCACACAAATACAAGGAAATGATGCCAGGCTTTCTAGTGCTCTTAAGTAGGAAGCAAAGGTATGCAGTGGAGAACTGAAGATGGGCAGGAAGAAAAAAAATCGGTGAAAAGTCACTCAGGTAGGAACATCACTTCTTTATAGTTATTGTCCATGCCTTCGCTGTGTGGGCCACTGCCTGCTGTGAGCTGGAGAGATGGCTTCAGTCTCTAAACACCGAAGTCCTTTCCTGAATAAATACAAAGAACGCCAACTTCTGCACTAAAAATCAATGAACCCTAACTCTGTAGATGCTAGCACCTCCTCATCAGACACTGTTGATCCCAAATGTACTATCAATTGCTATTAAGGCCATGGAATGGCATCAGTCTCTCTCTCTCTCCCTCTCTCTCTCTCTCTCTCTCTCTCAATAAAAGTTTACAGAAAACTTAGTTTTCCATCATTCATCTCTACCCACCATTGTCTTTTGTATCTTTTTTTAATTATTAAATTTACTAATTTTAATGAACATTTACAGAGATTTTGGGTTTCCACTCATTTATTGTTGCACTATTTTCTCTACCCTCCTCCCCAGTTTGTTCTTATTTCCCCCCACTTGAAAGTCTGTTTTAATTGTCCATTTGCCACAGTGCTTATCAAAGCCAGTTCTGATTAATCTCCTTTGTCAGTGTGTCCTTTGCCATATTCTATTACTCCTCCCTGAGATAGACTTCACCCTGATTCATAAGGAAAAGGCGATGGTGTATTCTCTTAGCTACTTCCTGCTGAAAAGGGACACTGTGGGTTTCAGGGTGAAGATCTTCTCTCACTACTCTAAAGGGGCCCTTTGGCAATAGGAAACACATGGACTATTATGAAGATCGATTTTGGAATTTAGGTGCACTGCTATTAATTGTGCTTAGCTGTACATGTTCATATCCTTGAAGATGTGTCATGGAAGTGTTGCAGCCTAGAAGACACAAATTTAACTAACAAGTTAAAAGTACATGAGTCAAAAATTAAAAAGCAATAATATTCCGAGTAGAGGTTCTAGTGGCACAAATCAAGTTACAGAGGGAAGGTGGTTCTTACAATAAAAGGCCTCTTGACTAGCACTTTGTCTATTATAGTATGAAGGTTAGGAACCACAAGATGTAGAGGCTCAACTATGTCATTTATTGTTCTTAAGTTCTGAAACAAATTCCATCTATAACTGGGTTGTTTTACAACTCGGAAGTCCGCATGCAAGGCAGAGGTGAAGTAAAGAACTGCTTATGAGGTTTTCTGTCAATTCCAACAACTAAGAAATAGTGAGAAGAGTTGGGACCTCAGAAGGCTTTTAGGACCAAATAGTAGGCTCTTGTGTCCAGGAGAAAACGAATATACTTACCAGTAATGTTAATGCTCACCCACAGCTCTTCTGGGAGGATCTAAATAGTTGAAGCGTCCTCCTTTGTTTCCAGCTGGGAGCTGGGGCCTGTCAGTCCTGTGAGCCACGAGGACCTGATGTAGGCCACCCTTGGCCAAGTTTCCTTCAGATCCACACTTAAAGCAAGTGAGTGGGAGCTTCCTCTCTACTCCCTTGCCTATCTGTGGCTCTTGTCTTTGACACTGTCTACTGAAGTGGCCCAGCTTTCCACAGTGGAAGCATTTCTGTCTTTTCTCTTTAAAAAGGTTCTTTCATTGTTTCACAATTTTCTCCTTCCCCCAACCTAACAGTCCACTTTGCTATGCACCTCTTATTCTGGACTGTTGTCATGCAAATAATACCTAATCATATATTTCTTTTAGACAGTTCTTTCTCTTTTCTGTTTCAATGCAGTGTTCATTATTTAGCCCTTCTTTTCTTAGTTTCTCCCAACCCGTATGTCAGTCCTGTTTTAAAACAGTGGCATTATGCAGAATTTGTCCTTTTGTGACTGAGATATTTATCTCTTATATTTCACATAATGCAGGCCTATGGAATGACAATTACAAAAAATTACCTCCTTGTAAATCAATTCTTTGTGCTTTACCTGAGAAATAATATATACTAGAAGCAGATATATCTGTTGTGGCTGCGCCCACACCACATAATAGTGACAAACTCTGAAAACATCAAGGTTGACCTTCCTTTGGGTTTATTCAGAATACAACTACCCTTTTTCAAGCTGTTAACTGTTAGCTGATGAACTGATTCAGATTCTACAGAAGGCATCATAGAGTAGAGGCAGGAGGTGGTCACTCAAGTACAGACTGTTGCCTGAATTCCCATAAGCTCACTGGAATGTAGAAAGAAATTAGACTATTCAAATGCCCTTCTCAAGATTGTAAGGCTTTACTTCTACTCAACTCAAATTAACAAGTAAGTCTGTCATGCAGGAAGGGCAACCAGGGTGCTCTTTGGATGTAAGTATGGTGAAACTTCATCTCACATACTTTGGGCATATTGTCAGAAAGGATCAGTCCTTGGACAAACACCTCATGCAGGATAAGACACTCAAAAAGATGGATTGACACAATAGCTATAAAAATAAGCTGTCGTATCTAAGAACTGGTGAGGTGGTGAGGACTGGACAGATGAAGGCAAAGTTCATCTCTATTAACAATTCATAAAAAATCAGAAAACAAAACAACAAAAACCAAACTAGAAAAACAGTTCATGGGGTCACTGAGAATCATAGTTTATTCAATGGTACCTAACCACAAACTCCTGAAATAGAGAAATGTCTGCCTGTGCTTTTCCTGAGGAGCTCTAATGACTTGGTGGTGGTGGTGTGTACTGTTCATCAGAGGAGGAGATTGTCCATCTTCCTCCTACAGAACACTTGGCCGATTAGAGCTGTGTACCTTTGCGTACACAGGGAGTTCCAGTGGCTTGGTTGTAAGGAGTTGTACTCACAATCCAAAGGTAGGCAGCTGGGATCCACCAGTTGTTCTGCAGGTGAGAAATAATCAATCTCCTCTCATGCAATTTATTACCTCAGAAAACTCACTGGCAGGCCAATAATGAGTCAGTTTCCACTGGAAGGTTCATAACAATAACAAACACCACCACCACCTTTGTGTTGCTGTGCAGTGAGTGTCCTTAGCACTAAGACACAAGAGCTTAGGAGTAAATAATAGTGCTGTAAGCCAAAGGCTGAAATTGACCAGCTGCTCCTGGGGAAGAAGATGGGACAATCTCCTCCCATGCAATTCACTGCCTTTGCAAACTCATTGGAAGGGCAGCTATGAGTCAGGTGGACTTGATGGTCCTCAACGACAATCACATGCTTTCCTTGAAACAACTTTGGCCTAAACTAAAAGGTAGCATTCAACCTTGACATTTTCCAACTAAAAGTACAATTGAGAAACAGAAGAAAAAAGGAATAATAACCAGAGAGAGGGATTGTTTCCTGCGGACAGGTTAATTAGTATACAATATCTCCCCTGAGTGGCAGCACCCATTGGTGGACATTGAACCAATCTTCTTAGACGTGTTTGGGTGACATTTAACATTGAAAAATGAGATCTGTAAATTTCAAATCTCACTTAAACAAGGGAAGCAAAATGAACTATCAAACAGAGAGAATGCAGGGAACCAACAAATTCACTGCCAACCTAAAAGCATACAATTCAAATTTACCAGCTGCTCCCCTCATGAAAAATGGACAATTCCCTTATTTGTTAAAACCCTCGGTGGGTCAGCTATGAGTCTCTTTAGACTTGATGGCATGTAACAACAACAACAGAAATTACAGGACACAGGAAGAACAGAGATGTAATTCACTCAAATAAACAAGACAAAAGAAGTAAAAATATACCCAACACAAGAATATAATAGAATATCAAACAAAACACAACAGTTAACAGAGAAGAAACCTGTAAAAAGGAGAGAGAAAGAATGTAATAACCATATTAAAAAAGTATTTCAGGCACTCTAGACTTTCATGAATCACAAAGAGTGGATGAATCCCTGAAACTATTGCCTTGATATATCTTTAGAGACTCTGAATATATCATAAAATCAAACAACAGTTATTGTTTAGCAAGTAATAAAAATGATGTCTACCATGAACCTTATAGTCTTTTAAAGGTCACATATATGGAATCAAATTGATAATAGAAACTGAAAAGATTAGGAATCTGGGCAAGAGATAGTACATTTACATTAATGAGGAACAACTCAACAAATGAGTGTGATAATGAAAAACAAAAAAAAATTGTAGATGATATGAATTATATAAAACAAGATATAAAAGAATTATTAATGCAATTAGATCATACATATATATGTATAAAATATTACTGTAATTTATTCAATGCAATTTTAGGAGAAAGAAATAACATTTGTAATATATTGCTAATATTTTTATTTCATGTACTATCATTCTTAGGTGCTAATTAAGACTAAAACTACTTTAATAGCGTGACTTTGTTTCAAGATATATAAAAATGAATTTTATGGCTGTTACTAAATAAAATATGTATTCCCTTTTTGTGGGAAATGTACAACACTTCAAAATTCTTTGTTATCAGAGTTCGGTCTTTTAGTATTAAAACATATTGGTCAATAAAATCTACATACTTCTAGATGTATGCGACTCTTGTCATACAATAATAAAACACCCAAAAATCAGAGAAAAAATTTGGAATTTCTTGGTTAATCCAGCATAAGGGAAATATCAATAAATTAACAGATATTTTAAGTAATACCTCCTCCTACTAAAATATAATTTCAATTTCTATAGATATGGTAAATTCCAGGGCCACTCAAATCATTATGTTCTAGCACAGAATAAAAAGTTAAAACAGAAAAAACAACATTGCTCAGAAATATCAAAAGTGAAGGAATCAGTGGCAGAGCACATATTGCATAAGATGAACATTTATTTTTATGAATATTCATGACAGTATTGTTCTACATTTAAGAAATCTTAGCAAGTACTCAGTAAGTTTTTGTGGCACTATAACAGACCAAGGTTGTGGTGGTGGTGTGGTTAGGTGCCCTTCAGTTGAATACAACTCATAGCAACCCTAAGAACAACAGATCTGAACCCTGTTCTATCTTCTGCCATCCTCACACCACCTGGCACACTGGAGCCCAGTATAGCAGTCGCTGTGTTAATCTACCCGGTCAGGATCTTCCACTCCTTTACCAACCCTCTCCAAGGATAGTCCCTCCTAGCAATATGCCCCAAGAATGCGAGGCAAAGTCTCATCACCTTTGCTTGCAAAGAGCACTCTGGCTGCATGCTTTCCAAGACATATTTGTCTTTTCTTTTGGCTGTCCATGGAGTCTTCTGTGCTCTTCTCCAATACTACAGTTCAAAGACATCAATCTTCTTCTATCATCTTTATTCACTCTGCACTTCTCAGATGCATAGCAAGTGATCAGAAAGACCATAGCTTGAATCATAAGTCCCTTCGCCCTCAAACTGACATCATTACTCCTCAATAGTTTAGAGAGGTACCTAACTGCAGACTATCCCAATGCAATGTGTCTTCTGATTTCCTGACTTCTGGTATCAAGGGTCTTGATTGTGGATCCGGATAATAGGAATTTGTTGACAGTTTCAGTATTTTCTAAATCTATCATGATGTTGTCTGTCAGTCCAGGGTAAGAATCTTTGCCTTCTTGACATTGCGATGCAATTCATATTGAAGGCTTTATTTGATCCTTTGCAACAAGTGTTTTAAGTCCTTCTCACTTTAAGTAAGCAAGATTGTGTCATATGCTTAGCATAGGTTATTGATGAGTCTCCCTTCAATCCTGATGCCACATTCCTCTTCACAGAGTCCGGCTTCTTGAATAATTTGCTCAGCAAACAGACTGAAGAGGCTTGGAGAAAGAATATAACCCTGATACACTGTCTTCTAAATTAAGAACTTAAATTATAAACCATGTAGTGTTATATTCACCGAATATATATTCACCGAACAGAGCCCCCTATCTATGATTAGGTTTCACATGAACACAATTCAGTTCTCTGGGATTTCCATTCTTAACAATGTTAGCCATAACTTGTTATGACCCATACAGTCAAATGAGTTTGTATAGTTAATAAAGCATACATAGACATTCTAATATTCTTTACTTTCAGCCAGGATCCATTTGACATGAGTAATAATATCACTCTTGCCACAGACTCTTCTTCTAAATCCTGCTTGAACTTCTGGCAGTTCCCTATCTATATACTCTTCTAACCATTTTTGAAAGATCTTCAGCAGTATTTTGCTTGAATGTACTATTAATGATAATGTTCTATAGTTTCCATATTCGGTTGGATCACCTTTCTTGGGAATAGAAACAAATATTGAGCTTTTCCAATCTGTTGGCCAGAAAGTTGTTCTCCAAATTTCCTGGCATAGACTGGTGAGCACATCCAGGGAAACAACTGAAGGCATTGAAAGCAGTCCAAGGTTGGCTGTGAGAATATCTGAAAAAAAACCCCAAAAATTTAAAGTAGGTTCTGAAGAAAGGGAAGATTTGGGAGTAAAAAGGGAAGCATTAATTTCTCAGAGATATTTCAAGTATTGTCCCATGCCATAGTAATGCAGTAAATTTTGCAATAAAGCAAGTCTCAAGAACACTTTTCATTTGATTTCCAGTGCATATGAAAGTAATGTCTACACTTTACAATAGACAATGAATATTCTTGGCACCAGCAATCAGGAAATCAAAAGATGAATGGCATTGTGAAAATACGCTGTCAAGGTTCTTAAAAATTGTTTGATATTATCGTGGTAACATATTTCAGAAAAATGTTTATTTACAGAAGCTTAAATGTGCACAGTCCATTTTTCAATTAGATTATTTACCTTTATCTTGTTGTGGGCACAGGATATAAAGAGACACTTCACCAAAAAAGACATTAAGATGGCCAACAAACACATCAAGAAAGGTTCAAAATCCCTAGGGCTGAGATGCAAATCAAAATAACTATGAGATATTATCTCACCCAATCAGAATAGCAAAATTTAACAGAATAGCAAGCAGCAAATTCTGGCGACGTTGTGGAGAAACTGGAACCCTTATTCACTGTTGGTGAAAGTGTAAAATGGCACAACCACTGTGGAAAATAGTGTGGTGCTTTTTCAAAAATTTGCAAATAGAGAAACCATTTGACCCAGCAATTCCACTACTGAGAATATACCCTAAAGAGACCATAACCGACATCCAAGCAGATATATGCACACCCATAAGTGCTCATCAACAAACTAATGGATAGAGAAGCTGTGGTATATTCACACAATGGAATACTACGCTGCATTGAAAAACAATGAACTCATGCAATATTATTCAAAATGGGTGACCCTCGAGGACATATCTCGGTCACAAAAGGACAAATACTGCATGGTGCCACTGTTGTAAAACAGGACTGACATCAGGGTTGTGGGGGAGACTGAGAAAAACTGGTTAAATTATGTATACTGCATTGAAACAGATGAGGGAGAGAATAATTTAAAAGTGATATATGATAACGTATTATGGTTATCACACGAGTCCAGAATTAAGATTGAATGGTGGAGTGTACTTGGGGTGGTGGGGTTGGGGAATGGTGCAGGGGGATTGTATACTGATGAAAGAATTTTTCTTTTACTTTTCAAAGAGAGGAGTGAACCTGGTGGGGAGGGCTGGACAGGGAGAAAAGTGCAACAATGAATGAATGGAAATCCGAAATCTCTGTAAATGTTCATTAAAATTAATAAAATAAAATTTATTAAAAAATGTGCACTGTCCATTTAATTTTTTACAAACTTGGGCTTTACTTATTCATGTATTTATATAGCTTTTGTCTATAAAAGTAAGAGCATCAAATGCTCTGTGTTTTCTTCTTTTCTTTGTAACAGCTTTCCACATGTACTATAACTAGATGAAGAGGATAAAATAACATTCTGTGTGTTCTAGTATTTTAATAATCTTCTGAAATTATTTATTTTTAAAATATTTTACAAAATGATATTCAATTAAGAGCAAAGACAAATAGCAATCTATGGAGTTATTCTCCGTCACATACTCACTAGTAAATTATGACCATATTAAATATCTAACTTTACTTGATGTTTTTAAAGAAAAAACACTTTAAATACTTAAACTGGTACTTGTGCTAGATGTTATCATGTGTTAGATGAAAACATTTTGCTAAAATGAATTTTTTTTAAAAAGTGAACACAACTCATAAATAATAATTCCTAAAAAGTAAAAGGTCTCAAAATAATAAAATTTGGCAAAAATGTAACAATTTTCTCAAGTATCCTTGACCACATTAAGTTAGCTACCTTCCACGCTGTTTTTTAAAATATTTGTTGCCATTTTCACTAAAAGTAGTAATAATTTACAATGGCTTACTACACATCAGAGATACGTGAATCCTTTTTATTTTAATGAGAAAAAAATATTTCAGAAAGAATAGTTACTTACGTTAAAGTAAAATATCCACAAAAGTGTCAAAAGTAAATACCAAACTAGAATAAAGTAATGTATATGCTGCAGACATCCATTAGTTGAAATGTGGAATGTGTAATATATGAATCTATGAATATTAACAACTGGAAAATTTAAAAAAGAATGCCTAGTGAAGACAGTAGTCAGTATATCATATAAATTTATTACAAGGTGAAAATCTGTTGTCAAGGAACTCTTTAAAAATGCTGAAGATCAAGAATGCTACTTTGAAGTCTGTAGTGTATAAAATGGTTAATAAGGAAGACTGAAGAAGTGATGTCATTGAATTTTGGTGTTGCTGAAAATATTATACAATGTCCTAACAAATCTGGCTTGAATAAGTACTATCAGAATATTTCTAAGACTGAAGATGTTGAAGCCTCATCTTCCTTTCTTTGGACATGTCATCAGGAGGAACCTAGAGAAAAAAGGTCATGCTCAGAAGATGAGAGGGCTGGGCAATGAGAACTTCAAGATGTCCTGGAGCCGGATCCACAATAAAGGGCTTAAACACAGCAGAGGTTGTGAGGATGCGGCAAGATTAGACAGGATTTTGTTCTATTTCTCACTGGGTCTTTATGAGCCATTTTGCTGTTACTGTTAGGTGCCATCAAGTCTCCTAAACCCATAGTGACCTTACAAACAACTGATATGAGCCCTGTCATATCCTGTGTCATCTCACATTTTCTGACACACTAGAGCCCATTGCAGCAGTCACTGTGTCAATCCACCGGGTTGAGGGTCTTTCTTTCCTTCTCCAACCCTCTGTATTTCTAAGCAACATGTCCCTCTCCAAGGAAGAGCCCTCCGAGCAACATACCTGAAATATGTGAGGTGAAACTTAGGTATCATCTTTACCTCCAAAGAGCACTCTGGCTGCACCCTCTCCATGACATATTTGTTTCTTTTGACAGTCCATGGGATGTTCAGTGCTCTTCTCCAACACAATAACTCAAAGGCATCAATTCTTCTCCTATCATCCTTATTCATCATTATCTAGCTCTGAGATGCATAGCAAGTGATCAGAAAGACTATAGCCTGATTACAAAGTTTGTCCTTAAACTGACATCATAACTCCTCAATAATTTGAAGAGGTATGAGCCATAGCGAAATGCTAACTAATAACAAAAGCATGTTAATTTTGTTTTCACACTAAGCTTTCACATTCACTCTTTTTTCTGATATTTTTACTTATTTATTCATTTTGCAGTATTTTCTCTTCAAGAAAGCAATAACATTTTTAAAATGCAAAATATTCAGGTATTAGTAGGGTCATCCAGGTTGGATACCTTTAATGTAAGCTTTCAAACTAAAAACAGACTAGGAAGAAAGAGCTGGTGATCTGCTTTTGAAAACGAGCCACTAAAAACCATGTGGCTAATAATGCAAAATTATCTGACCCATAGTTTTTGGTCTTTCATGAGTAAAAATCTATCACTGAATTAAAGCACCAGATTTACTTAAAAGAGGGCTGTGATGGGCACAAAAAACAAAACAAAACAAAACTACACACAAAAAAACCCCTCAAGTAGTGGTTGAGGACGTGCTTGTGCTCAAAGATGATGAAGGATTTATACGCAGTTTTGTTCTGGAGTATGTATGTAATGTTGCCATGAGTCGAGCTCACTTGACGCTAGCTATCTCTCTAGACTATGCTCTGTTTTATTTTTGGTATTTATGAAACCACTATGGATTATCTCATTAAAAGAGACTAGATCAACAATCTGTGTTATGCAGTTGGGACAACCCTGTTCGTTGAAACTGAAGGGAACCTGAAGCACTTGTTGCAGAAGGTCAAGGACTGCAGCCTTCAATAAGAATTGAAGCTCAACCTAAAAAAAAAACCAGTTTCTCACCACTGGAGCATTTGACAGCATTGTGATAGATGGTGAAGAGATTGACAACTGTTGAAAGCTTTAGTTTGCTTGGCTTCACAATCAACACTCTTGGTATCAGCAACCAGGAAAGCAAAAGATAAATTGCCTTAGGAAAGTCTTCTGTGAAGGACCTCTCTAGAGTAGTTAAAGCAGTGAAAAGCAACGATGTCAGTCTAGAGACTAAGGTGCACCTGATCCAGGCCATAGTCTTCACAATTATTTGTTGTGCTTCAGAAAGCTGGGCAATGACTAGGGATGATAGAAGGAGAATTGATGTCATTGTGCTGGGATGATGAAGAAGAGTATTGAATAAACCATGGAGTGCGAGAAGAACAAACATGTTCATTCTAGGGAGAGTGAAACTAGACTGTCCTATGGATGCAAGGGTTTTGAGGCTTCATCTGACATATTTTTGGCATATTGCAAGGAGGGACCAATCCTTGGAGAGGGACATCATGCTTGGAAGGGTGGAGGGACAGCTCAAGAGAGGAAGACCCTCGATGCTTTCATGGTTATCATGCACCTGGCCTCAGATTTATTTCCAAATTTCATTTTTATTGCAACATTCTCAGTTTATATTTGTTATTTTTTTAATTTGCTGCATTTACTTCCTTGTGAAATTTATATATATATATATATAAATAACAAGAAAGTGCACCATTCTTAGATACCATATTAACAATTTTGTCTAAATGTGAGTAAAAGTGAGATTATTTGTCAAGGGTATCTATATGTGTTCCATTCATATTTTTTGTATTAATTGACTTCAATTAAAAGTGGCAAAATTGAATGCCTTCTTTTAAAGAAAGATTAGATGTAGCATAAGAAATTCTCCCTGTTTGAACAATGTTTATTGTTATGAAAGAATGGAGACCAATCCTTAAAATGTTGAGGAATGGAGCATTAGAGGAAACAGCAGGTATGCTAAATGTTCCAGGCTTATTTTATTTGTTTTGTTTGAATTGTTTGTTGTGTAGTTGTAATAACTTCTATTAAGGTTTTAGGAAAAGCGGAGAGTTAGCTGTTTAAAAATCTCCCCTTTTAGTACTTTGATAAGGTACGTTTCAGAATTTTATTGTAATAAGGAGTGCATCCATTTAAATAAACCTCTTTTTTATGGAACACAAATTAGTTCTGCACAATAATCTGAATCCAACAAAGCCCACATGTAAGGACCATTATGCATTTTTCCTACTTGCCTCATTAGACTCAGCATTCAAAAGAGATCAATGACTCTGGGCTGAATTGACAAAATATGCATTTTTCTCTTTTACTGATGCGCTGTCTAACACAGATAGAAAATATTAAGTCTTTTTTTCTCATTCCTCTAAAGCATTTCAACTTTCATTTCTGTAAGTGTTATCACATCCGACTCCTTCAACACACTCTCCATTTCACTAGCAATCTGTTAGTGATCTGCTCCTTTCATCTCTCCACAGATTTGTCCTAATGAAATCATTATGGCTGAACTGTTGTTTCTCATTCGCCTTTATTCCATCTTTATATGTTAATCATGATCTCGTTTTATTTTCAGAAAACCTGACACACAGCTCTGGTTTAAAGTCATTATTTTTATGTTTCTTAGAAGAAAAGTAATTGATTCTCTAAATATTCTGTTTTGTATTTTTATTGAACAGGACTACAAAACAGTAACAGTGCATTTGTTCTGTAAAGTAGTAGAGTAGAGAGGTTAGGCATTGTATCTGGATTGTTAAGGGACTGGGTTCAAATTTCCTTATGTTGCTCAGGACTGTGTGATTGCAAATGGGTTGCTTTCTCTCAGGAAGCTTCTGATATGTCATAGGCTTACTATCAACATTAAAAATGGAAATGAAGTTAGAATAATTAGCTCAAACTCCAGAATAAAGATGTCAAGCTATATGATTTATAAAAATAGACGTTACTTTTGTGACTGGAGATGTTTCTGTAGACTCAAGTACTTATGCTTTACTCTAATACCTAGTACAGGTGTTGTTGTTGTTAGATGCTGTTGAGTAAAATCTAAGTAACCCTTCATACAACTGATGGAAACCTTGCCTCATCTTATGTGTGCTTCAGAACTTTTGAGGATGAATTTTCTATCCATTGCTTCAGCCTCACCTGGAGAAATAGTCTCCAGCTGCTTCAATTACGGACATGTGTCTTCAACATTATCAACAGTTGCCAGGGAAACAGCATAATAGAGAGCTAACCAGATTGTGGTGAAACTGTGGCAAGGCATAGCCTGAAAAAACCAGACAGAGCAAAGGCCAAAGCCTTGACATGGGAAACTCAACACCAGGAAAGAAGACACAGAGAAAGCAGTGCGCATCCTTTGTCCTGTCCCAGACGTAACTTCCTGTTGACTGAGAAGCTACATGGATTAACAGAGCAACTATATCTTGTTTTTGACTGAGATGCTGTCTGAACTAACTAAGGGACTATGTCTTGTTAATCAGTTTTGGGACTGCTGTACTGAATCTGGACTTTCATTGTATCTTCCCACTGCCTCCCTTCCTAACCTGTTGCCTTAATTAAACCCCACAAGTGTGAATTTAAAAAAAGAAAAAGAAAAAAGATTATGTACAATCTGTGTGATTATTTGCAACAACTTTAGACCCAGTAATTAATAGAACTAGGTGCAGCAGAATTGAGGACTGTGGAGGACATTATAAGGATAGTTTTATACTGTACATGTTGTTAATAGAGACAGTTCCTTTTTGTGTCATTAGTAGAGATCAGACTTAGTCAAGCTCACATTACTGTTGCTCCTTTTTTTTATTTTCTTCAAATTGTTAATGAAAACACTTTATTGAGGTATACTTGGCTTACTTTTTAAATGTCAAAAACAAATAAAATCTTTTATATCTGGATGTGCATAAATTGCTTCTCACGAAAATGAAGATGATAAACATACCCCTAATGTTGTTGTTATGTGCCATCGAGTCGTTTGCGACTCTTAGCAACCCTATGAACAAGAACTCTAAATGCCGTTCTATCCTGTGCCAACCTAGCCATCTCAAACGCACTCATTCCCACCACTCCAGTCACAGAATTGATCCATCTCATCGAAGGTCTTCCTCTCCTTCGCCACCCCTCTACCCTGCCAAACATGATGTCCCTCTCCAAGGACCAGTCCCTCCTTGCAACATGCCCAAAGTACGTCAGACGAAGCTTCAGAATACTTGACTCTAAGCAGCATTCTGGCTTCACCTTCTCCAGGACAAACCTGTTTGTTCTCCTAGCAGTCCATGGTATATTCAACACTCTTCTCCAGCACCACAGCTCAAATGCATCAATTCTCTTTCTGTCATCCCTATTCACTGTCCAACTCTCTGATGCATAGCACGTAATTGTAAAGACTGTAGCCTGCATCGGGTGCACCTTAGTCTCCAGCCTGACGTCGTTGCTCTTAATTTCCTATTGCTCTTTCCTAATCTCTCCCCTCCTCATCATTCTCAATCCTAACTCCCATTTCCCAAGTATTCACTGTGTATAAAGAACAAGGGCCACATGAAGATAGGCCTTATGAGACTTTTACCAGCTTCACAAAGGGAATCTGTGCCCTGTAACATCAGCAACACAAAACCAATTCCCATGAGGTCAGACATACTCCCCACGATTCCATACCTCTTTCTGCTTATCTCAACCCCAGTCTTATTGCCTTATTGGATCCAAAATACAATTTGCTCGTTCACACAGAATCATATCAGGAAAGTCAAAAGGCTATATACTCCATGTTTGTAGAAAAATAGCCAGAACATCTTCCAAAATGTGTTCACAGGCCCTTCAGCCTTGGACCTCATGGCTTTTGGCCAATGTTAAGAAGGGTTTTGGTCCTTTCTCTTATGGTTCTTCCCCCTCTCCCCTCTGTCCCAGTCCTCCAGTAAACTTTGGCAAAAGGTTCTAGCTCTAGCCTAGTGGTACAGCAGGCCCGGGAGCCTGTCTCAGGTCAGGTCTCTGATTCTCTGTTGTGGCCACTGCTCCTGTAGGCTCTCTGTCTCTGTTAGGCATCTTCAAGGGTGAGCTGCCTTCTCTGGTTCTCTGCTGTATCCACTCAATTTAATGGCAAGACTATTCACACACACACACACCCTAACTGCCCCCCCCCTAAAAAAAAAAACAAAAACAAAAAATAACCCAACAAAAAATGGCTAGTCAGTCCCTTTGTCAGGCTAAGATGCCCGATTCATGTATTCCTGTCCATCCGTATGGGGAAAGTCAGGTGATGCTTAGGAAACCATGTTCAATAAACCCTTAACTCCAGACAGTGATGAATTCTTTATCAAATACATTTGTTTTTAATTGTTCGAGTTTTAGTTCTTTGGAATTATAGAGCAGGAACTTTTTTAGCACTTTGATTCAGCATAATTATGTGGAGATTGTTCACATATGATATATTGATAGTTCACTCACTTTCTCATGATATTTATAACATTATGAAGATAACACACTTTTTAATTCTCCATTTGCCTGCCTCTTTAGGGACATTTATTTGGTTTCAGTTTTCATGTTCTGAATGTCTTTGTATTGTGGTTTTGTGTACCGATTAGTTGGAACCAACCATAGCTGACCCTCTGGCAGCTTTTTCAGAGGCAGTCAGTCACATAGGAGAAAATTGCCCATTCTTCTCCCACAGAGTAGCTGGTGGCCTTGAGGCGTGTGCCTTTAGGATTGTAGCACAGATTCTTGCCACTAGGTCACCAGAGTTCCCACTCTTCGTTGTGGTATATTATTTTCTCTTGAGTAAATGAAAATAGAATGGAATAGTTAGGAGTGGAAAGGCTGTATCACATGGCAAGTGTATATCTAGGATACATTTGTAACAGAGGGGGACAACTGTTTTTCATAGTGTCCTTGGAAACTTCCTAGAGTTTGTGTCTAGAAGCTCATATTCACTGTCATTTAAGGAAGATCAACTCCTAGTGATCCTCTGGGACAGAGCAGAACTACCTGTCAGAGGCTGTAACCTTTACATAAGCAGACTTCCTCAACTTTTTCCCTTGAAGCAGTTGGTGGATTTGAACCATTGTGTTAACAAGTCAAGGTTAAACTCACCACACCACCAGAATTCCTCAGAATTTGCATAAAATTAACTATTTGTTAAATGTTCATTACTATTTACTGTACTGTCTGATTAATGGAATATTTCTAATTATAAATTCAATTTTTATATAATTTAAAGGATTATTAAAGTTATATGTAAAATTTTCTGGTTGTGTCTTTCAAGGATTTGTCTGTCACAGAAATTCATAGAGATGTTACTAATATACTGTTTATACTCATGTTGACTTTCATTTTCATATATTGGTAATTTGACTTTTCTCTCTGTTTTACTAAATCAACCTGATTTATAAATTTAAGTTTATCTTTTCTCAAATAGTCAGCTTATCTTTCACTTTTAAAAAAATACATTTCTGGTTTACATTCTTCTGACTCTTAGTCTGGTAATTTTATTTGTTTTCATTTCTTTTTATTCTTACTTTTCATTGATTCTGAACATGGAAATGAAACCATTGACTTAAGACTTTTCTCCTTATGTACATAGATAATACCACAAATTTCCACCTTGGTATTTGTTTATTTTTGTTGCAACAGAGCACACTATCCCATAAGGTTTTATTGGCTGTAAAGTTTATAGTAGCAGATCACAAGGTTTGTCTTCCAAAGAACCTCTAGGTGAAAACAGATGGCCCTCTTTTGCTTTACATTAGAGCATGGTGCTTAAACATTGAAACAACAGGGCTTTTTACATGTCTTTGGTAGCATCAGTGAATGCTAGATGTCTGTTGGATAGGGAGTTGTACTGCCAGTCCAAAGGCAAGTACCAAATTCACTATCTTCTCCACAGAGGAAAGATGGGCAGTCTTCTCTTTTGCGACGCACAACCCCTAGAAATCTGTTAGTCAGCTATGAGCTGATTCTAACTTGAAGGTAATGATGTTGCCATTTTGTTTGTTTGTTTATTTATTTTTGTTGTTGCTGTTAGATGTCATCTACCCAACCACCACTCATAGTGACCCTAAGAACTAATGATCTGAATCTTTTCCTATTCTGTGCCATCCACACCATTCTGATATGCTCAGGCCCACTGCTACAGTGACATATCATTCATTGTGTTATCTTTCTTGATGAAGATCTTCCTTTCTTTCTCTTACTCTTTACCTTCCTCAACATGATGTGTTTTTCCAGGGACTGATTCCTTCTTAAAACATTATAAAGGATGTGAGATAAAGTTACAACATCACTGTCTCTAAAGAACACTGCACTTTCTCAAGGACAGACTTGTTCGTCCTTTGGGCAATTTATGGAATATGCAGTGCCCTGAGCCATCTCCCGCTTTGCAATTTACTACCTCTGGAAGCTTGTTGGAGGGTCAACTATGGGTCAACAGCACACAACAAGAACAACATATGCCATTGATTGTTCTGGTTCTTAAATTGTATTTTCTTTTACTTACATATTATAAATTTAGGGAGTTCTGGTACATTAGTAGTCAGAAATTGTACTACTAACACAAAGTATGCATTCGAATCCACCAGCTGTTTGTTCTGTAGGAGAAAAAAGGATAAGCTCTTCTTCAGCATTTTACTGTCTCTTAAAACTCAGAGGGATCAGTTATAGGTTAGACTCTAAGACACACACCAACAGCTACACATTGAGTATGGTATTGTATCCACAGAGAGAGCACTGTCAAATCATAGGCAGTGCATTGCTAGTAGCTAAAATTCACCAACTTCTCCATGTTGTTGTTGTTAAGTGCCATCGACCTGCATAGGACACATAGCAACCCTTTGAACCAAAGATTTGAACCCTGTTGTATAACTATTGTCGTTTCTCTGATGTTCATAGTTTCCAAAGGCATGTTGTTTAGGAAGTGGATGCCAATCTTGCTTCTAATATATAAAGATAAAAATCACCTCCTGCAGAATTTACAGTCTGAGAAACCCAATGGAGAGTCAAACACAAGATGGTTCCCATCCTATAAAAACATGTTAATTATTAAATTGATTTTGTCAGTTGTAAACAAGACTTCAAATCTTCTGATAACCATTTTTTGAAAAAAACAAGCTAACGAATAGATGTGAAGTTATATGTAGATATTAATAAGATATATTATCCCTGATGAATAAATAAAAT